>NW_020925564.1:1420745-1962837 GCF_003984885.1 Neopelma chrysocephalum
CGGGAATCGCCCTGGGCGGGCCCCGCGCGCGTCACGCGGCACCTTCCGCAGCCGCGGGGGCGCCTCCGCCCGCCGGGGCGCCCTCAGGGCGGTGCCCTCGGGGTGCTGCCCCAGCTCCCTCGGAAAGGCCGCGGCTCAGCAGCCGCTTAAGTGCGAGTGGACTGCAAATACAGGCTGACTGTGAGTGCGCGCAGGGAACCGCAGCGCTCCGCAGCTGCTTGGGAAATTTTGTGCTGGCAGGCGCGTTACGCGGCAGAGCGTCCCAGAAACTTAGGCTGGCTGCTAACGTGGGGCGAAAAAGAGGTTGTAGCATCAAAATAGCCAGATGGCTACCAAGTCGTATAAAAGATTTTATGTTAACTCCCCTAGCTTATAAGCGAGAGCTCCCCCCCTACTCCTCTCCCACGAGACTCCCTCTGGAATACTGCGGCCAGGTTTGGAGTTCTCAGAATGGGAAAAAAGTGAACCTGTCGGAGTGAGTCCAGAGAAGGGCAGCAGAAATGATCAGAGGGCTGTAACACATCTCCTGTGAGGAAAGGCTGATGGGAGTTGGTGTTCTGCCTGAAGAAAAGAAGGTTTTTGATACTTAAAAAGGGGATTATGAGAAAAAGGGGGTCAAACTTCTTAGCGGGAGAACTTCTGTAGCAATGGGAGAAGAGGTCATAGTTTTAAACTACAAGAGGGTAGATTCAGACTAGGTATGAAGAAGGAATTGTTTATGATAAGAGGTGAAACACTGATACACGTTGCCCAGAGAGGTAGTAGATACCCCATCCCTGAAAACATTCATGCTCAGGTGGGACAGGGCTCTGAGCTACCTGATCTAGTTGAAAGATTGCAGGGAGGGGTGGGACTAGGTGACCTCTAAAGTTCCCTCCCAAACCAAACTTTTTAGTGGTTCAATGGTTCTATGATTGTGCTGCCACTTGGCATGAACCTGAAAAATAATGGACTCCACTCTGTATTACATGGGGCATCTAGTTTAGTGTGTCACTTTTCAGAAACTGTATCTGCCAGCTAAAGGAAGTTACTAAAAGTAGTTACGGCAGTTACTGGTATAAACCCAGTTATAGATAACATTACTAGCTTCACCAGATTCCAGATAATGTTATAACAGTTGGTTGTCATTTACAATTACCATGACATTATCATAGAGCTTAACTTCTGCAAGATCCTTTTGGTCTGTCTCTACCACAAAGGAATTACCCACTGACATCTCTTTGCATGGACTGGCTAACCAGGTTCTACCAACAGAGCCGCTGAAAAACCTGCCATATGCTTTTCTGGGTGTGTTAAACTATCATTAAAGGATAAAGAAAGAGAAAGAGCAAAAATGCAGAATAAGCCAGAAAATATAAAGAGATCTGAGTTAATTTGCTTCCTGTAAACATGCCATTCTGGCATGTTTCACTCTCCTAAAATAACAAAGTTGTTGACAATATATTTGGTTTAGGGAGAGGAGGGACCTATTTCTATACTCTTTTAGACAAATCAAAACACCATATTTGTGCAGATATCTATTTTATTTGCACCTAGAAGAGTTTTCCACTGGTAATGCCTGTTGCACATGCTCTACTTTGTGGTGCTAGGTATAGGTGCATAAGAGTTAAGCATAGATATACCCACAATGAGCGCTCCACTCTAGGAGAAGAAAACAAACAAACAAGAAAACCCTTAATTAAAAGAAATCACAAAAGCAGAATTAAACTCTTCAGACCTAAATTATTTATGAAATGAAAGTGAAAATAGGTAGTAATGATGTATAATAGGAACATCTACTAAACATGCAAAATATCTATAATATTAATACTATTTAGAGTTTTAGTTATTCATACAGAGATATGAATATGTATTTAAGGGTTATGAGCTCTGTGGATATTGTTAATGGACAGCTTCAGTGGGGTGCGTGTCTTATCACAAGGTAGAGAATTCTTCAGACCTGGGACTTCTATTGCCTCTTTCCATCCTTTTGTGTTGTATGGGCTCTAGTTAGAAGAGTACTGAGTGGTATAACAAGTGACTAGAGGGCACTTGTTTCATAAAGAATTTAATAACCTGAATGATCAATTTTCATTCATGCTTATCCTGCCTGTGACAATAACCAAATTGAACTATCTTCCTACTGCAAAACTTCCTGTGTCTTGTTTTAAGAATATTATTTACGATATTGATTCATATCTTTAATCTTCTGCTGCTCCTTGTATTTGTTTCTTGCTCATTTTTTTTTCTGGCTTCTTCCTTTTTCTCTGCAGTCTTCTCTGGTTTTTCACGTTCACCCACATCATCTTCAGCTCTCTGACATTTCAGTCTGTTGATGCACACAAACATTCTGCCAAAACAGGTTAGCTAGAAATAGGACCACGGAAATAAGGCTGTCCTTAGCGACTGCTCCATTTTCAGCACTGCATTGTACCAACTGTGATTGACAGGGGTCATGCCGTCAAGCCTAATAGTTCCTAAGTGGTGATTAATTGGACTGGTGATATCTGGATGGGAGTTGATGGACACCTAACTTTCCCCTGCACTAATGCCTCCTAGGTACAGATCCTTTACTCTTTCAGAAATGCCACACTGGATGATTTACTATGGTTTGCTAATTATTGTGATTGTTTGACTGTTCATTTTGCCTCTACTCACCTCAGTTATGAGCTCTGCTGAGTCTCATTCTGAAGAACTATAAAATACAGGAGCTGTATGAAGGCAAGAGGAATGGAATCAAAACATCTGAAATACATCTGCCAAAAGTCTGATGCTTTGTCTAAAAAGTATGAAATGACAACTTAAGTAATGGAGCTCTAGAAGCAAGTTCTGAACACATTTGTTTCAAAAATACATGAGGATTTTTTAAGCAATGTTACTGTCCAAGGCAATCTCTTTACATCATGCTTTTATTCTTCCTCCTTCAACCTTTGTTTGCTTCGTCCTACCATAGTCCAATTATCAAGACCATAACAATCCAAACTCTGATAATACCCTTCCTTTATTTGTCTACTTCTGTCTGCATATTACAAAAAGTAAAAGAACAATTTTGAGAATTTTATTAGCTGTAATCTGTCTTCATAAATCACTGTAAAACTTCCTTTAAATTTGAGTTTATTATATTTATTTTGTCTGTGGATGCATTTGGTCCCACAAAAAATATTAATGATTTAAACAGAATTGGGTATTCCAGGATGACAGGTAGCATACAAAGCTGTTGCACAGCACCAAAATATCTGAACGTGCTACATGGCCAGATTATGGAATAAAGGAACATCTGGACCTGACATATGTTCTCACTTAAAAAGAATCTAAGTAACCATTTAGAAAAATACTTTCACTGTGAAATCTCTAGAATGAAACTCAGAAGATGTGATGAAGTTTAAATTTCTTGCACTGCAACAGCCTTGTGGCACACTTTGGGTATGTTTGTGGAACAGCTTTTGTTAAGATCAGACATGTATCCTCGAAAAAGCAATTGTTATCCTGTGGTTTGCATTGTCAAGTGTTTGTTCTTAAACAAGTTCTTATAAAAGTGTTTGTTTGTGCAAAAAATGAATACTTGGATGAATTTGATAGAAATTTTTAAATCAAATGGAGTTGGGCAGGCACTTCAAGAGTACACATAAAGCAGTTCAGCTTGTAATTGGCTTCAGTCCCTGGTTCTCTGAGACATGTAGGCCACCTTAGATTTATTCATTGCTGGTCTTCTCTTTACTAGCATCATTCCCGTGAGGAGTTCACTATCTATTACCTGACCAGTATGCAAGAATAGTTCAACATGGAGCAGGAGCAGAGCAAAGACTCTGTGATAAAGGTTGCACTAATAGGAAACTTGAGCAAGAAGTGTATTAAATGAAAATATAGAAACATTTCCTCAGGAATACAATTTACCAGGCTTGCTTCAAAGGCCGGAGAATTCAATGAGTTTTGAAATTTAAATATCATGCTGGCATCACTCAAGGGCATTTTCTTCACCTAGAAATGGTTCCAGGAATTCACTTAGTGTCAGATATTCCTCACCAGCTCTTTTCGTCTACAAACCCACACCTCTCACGTTGCAGTCCTTATAAATAAATGCAGACAGCCTTTAACGATTGTCATGATTCAGTTCCTCAGCTGTAAGCTAATGGTAATAGTTCTCTGATTGACTGAGTTTTGTAAGGCTGTGGTCATTGACATTTGTGACGCGCATAACAACTAGGTAGGCAGAGCTTTTCGAAAACTAAATAGAATAGCCCATGATACCAGTGGCAATGATGCAGGTTTGTTGCTAAAAAGAACTGTATTCAGTTATTCTATTTTAACTGTGGATTGCTGCAGTACAACGGCATACTGTATGATTTATTTGAAATCTTGAGCTTAGCTGCTTAATGCTTTTTGGAAATTTGCAGTATTCATTGCTCAAGTTGTACTACCAAGAATATATACTTGAGGACTCCGAGGACTGGATTTCATCAGCAGAAATATACATAGAAAATTAAAACAATTGGCAGACAACTGTATTGTTCGTGCATAGAGCATGATTGCCGGAAAATGCATAATCAGAAAATACTACAAGAAAAGGAAGAGATACCAGAGAAATAACTCTAAGATCATGCACCTATTTACAAGTAAAGTATTTAAGGCCTTTAAGGGCAAATGCTTTTATGAATGAAATATCTAAATGTTACTTAGGTTTTGATTTCACTACATTTTGGCTGAATAGATAAAGTTACTTTATATTCTGATTAGGTCATAGAGAAGGGTTTCTTATAATAGCCTTACTAGTTAAAAAATCTGTATTCTTCACATACTAAATGACATTTCAGTCTTCCAAGCTTATTAAGAAGTGTTTGTGTTACTTTTTCACTTTGTGGTCTCAGTATTCTTTTCAATAGAAAGGTGTTTACAGCAGATCTACAATGGCTGACGTATGTCAAAGATGTGGTGTAGAAGACTGAGAGTTGAAGAATATTTTAAGTAAGTAATCCTATGCTAAATATATGTCTGTAAAACTTAACACAGTGGTGCAACTATTTCTTGAAGATAATGTGATGCATGCAGTTTTATATCACTTGATATAAACATGCCTCAAAAAGACACTGTTTGTCATTTTTCCCTGTACCAAGAAGTATAAGATTCTCTTAAGGATTACACCATTCAAACCTACAGAATGAAACTGGATCTATATTGGCTGTTACTGCAAACTACTACAGTATGCTTAAAGGAGGAACACTGTTGGGCAAAGTCATGTAGACTTATCTCATAGGAGTTTGTTGATTTGTTTCATAGACTGTTGCTCCTACGGTTGCTGTTTTAAATTGTTTTTACTTGTTGATTACTTTAAATACCAATAAGTATAAATAGAATAAAATAGAAAGCAGGCTATAAAAGCAAAAGTAGAATTTGTAAGCAAACTGATTAACATTGCCCACATAAACAGACAGAAATCGGAAACCATAAAATTTGTGTATGAAAATTTTTGGTCTATTCTCATGTAGTTTTTAAAGAGAAGCCAAATGGGGCTCTGGGTACTTTTTAAGTAGTCTTGCTACCGGGTACACTACACCTAGTGTTCTTGTCTGAACAACTGTTAATGTGTCTGACAGGCTGCGAGTTTCACCTATTAGCTGCTGGTGTTACTTTGTGTTGTCTCAGATGTATTTCCACTTAAACAGAGATTTCTAGTTTATTTTGGTTTCGAAGCATTTACTTCTGGACTACGCAGCTGAAAAATTAACTTTAGATCATGCTAATACTCTTGTTTTTCTTTTTAGATTTTCAACACTTTAGGGGAAGGATTTAGGGCATTTATTGCCTTAACAGTTTGACTGCAGTTCACATTTCATGGTTTGCCAGTGCTGGGCTGCTAAAATGTTCTTCTGGCTCCTTAACCACTCCGTCAGCACACAGCAAAGTATGTAAGTAAGTAAGTAAATAAATAAATAAAGTCTGCCTGATAAAAGAAGACACTTTATTACACTGTTATTTATGCCCTTATGTGAGTCGTATGTACGTAATTTGTGTCTGACATTTCACTTGTCTGAACAAAATCAGGAATGGAGAACCTGTAGAAATGGTGCTTCACAAAGACAAAACCAGGATTTTTTAGTAAACCCTATGATCCAATCTGCTTAGATGATGTAGCAAAGTGGAGGTCAGAGACAATTTTACCTTGTTCAAGTATTACCAAAATACTAAAATTACTTCCTAACTTTTCAATGAACATTAATTCTTTTATTTCCCAAAGCTTCATAACAGTGTGAAATGCTTAGGTGTAGGAAAGTGTAAATCCTAAATTAATTTTTTTTTTAAACTAGCCCAGTAAATTTTCATGGGTATAGTGAGAGGTGTAGTGCCTCAGTCAGTGCAAAAACCCTTCTTTCAAGGAAGAATCCTTCAAGGAAGCATCTGGGGAAGATGGAAAGAGGGGAAGAATCGAGCAATTTTCACACGGCCATGTTTATCAGCACTGGAGATACTCCAATCATACACGTGAAATTTTGAAGGGGCTTTAAGAAAGTTTATTTCTGAAAAACCCTGTTTTTAAATTATGAACATTATATACTGGAGATAAAATTACTGGTAAAAACTGTTATTTGCCAGCGCAAGATTTCAGGGAAAAGTATCTGGATTTGACACTGATAAAAATGCAAGGCTTTCTTTTATCTTTGTTTAAGGCTGAAATTTTCAGTAACATTTGCAGTCTGCCGTAATGTCTTGTAAGTAATTTGGATTTTTGTTTGTTTATTAAGTTTTTCAAAGCTTGGAAATAATTATATTTGATAACTCACTCTTTCTATTAAAAACTGTATCAGATAAGCCCTCAATAAAGTCTGAAATACAATGAATTTGAAAAATTAGATTCAAGTCTTGATACTTTCTTTTAAAATTGCTATGCAGAAATTTATGATTTTTTTTCAACTTCCTTCTTGACTATATTGAAACTTTTTCTTCAGTATAAATCTTCTCCTCCGTCATGCCTAAGAAAATCAAATGTAACATACTCCATACTTTTACCATTGTTGCTAGCTGCTTGAAATGTTATTGCTCTGGACACTAACTGTCAGCAGAAGCTATTAATAGAAAAATGGCAAAACCTAAGACACCCTAATGACAGGGAAAATGCCTAGAATCAGAGAAATCTCTGACAATAGGTTTCTATGGGGGGTTATTTTGTTAACAGTGCCAAAATATGCAAAATTTTAAACTGAACACTGTTGTAAAGTTGGTTTTGTTAGAGGCCTGATGCTGTTATATTATCCTGTTACCCTGTAAAAAAAAATATCCAATTACAGTCTGTGTTTGTAGAGCAAATAAAATTATTGTAAGTATGGTATTAAAAAAGCTGTTCTGAAACATGGTGTAATGTAATACTTAATATACTAACTAATTTGAGAGGGGTGTGTGGTTGATTGATTGATTGTAAATGTTTCCATTACTGAGCAAGACTTTTGAACTTGCAATTCATGTTCATGATGTACATATTCTAGGTGTGAAATTTTAAATTTTTTTTTTTTAGCTGTAATCTTGAGATCTGTAAGGTCTATTTATTATAGGCACATAGCATAGCAAATTCCCAGAATTTTATCTGGCACTTCAGGATGTACCCTACCACTGGGATCATAGCAAACCTTATGTTCCAGAGAGACCATGAGAGTTAAGTCCTCTTGTACACATAAAAAAAAAAAAAAAGTCCTGCCTAATAGCATTTCTCCTTAGTCACATGTCACCATTCAAGTGTCTTTCATAAGCTACAGTGGAGACTTTTCACAAGTGGTGAGGATAGCTTTGAGTCTTACAGGAGGGGCAGGGGCAGAGATGCAAACAGGATAAACTGAGATCATCAGTTCAGAGCAGTTGAGTTTTCCCCAGAAAATAGTGAAAAGTGGAAAAAATGTGTTTCTACATGAGGCATATTTCTGTCACTATGTAAATATAAACTAAGTAACATTCCTTGATTTGTGTTATAGAAAGAAAAACTGCAGATTTATGGAGTTTGACTTCACCTTCGAATAAAGGATATTATATAATTCTTAAACAGTTCTATTGGGACTAGCTGCCTTTAGCCTGTGCGTCATTCTGTACATTCTTGGCCTAATTCTGCTTCTGCAGTAGAAAAAGTTGCCCATGCCCAGAGTGGCTCAAAAGATAATTTCTTGTATTTCAGTTTCGCCCATTGCCTCTTGTCCTGTTATTGGGTATCACTGAGAAGAGACTGGCTCCATCTCATCTATTCACCCCTGCCCCCAGGCAGGCACTTACAGATTTGAACAAGTTCCTCCTGAGTTGCCTTCTGGCTATACACACACAGATCTCTCAGACTCTCCTCGTACAACAGGCAGTCCAATCTCTAAACCACCTTTGTGGTCCTTTGCTGGAGTCACTTTATGATATCCATGTCTCTGTACTGGGAGGCTCAGCCTGACAGGAGCACATAAGTGGCTCATGGTCAGTTTGGCCTCTACCAGGACCCACGTGTCCTTTTTTGCAAAGCTGCTCTCCAACCAGTCAGCTTCTAGGACATCCTAGTGCATTGAGTTACCTCCTTTCAGAGGGAGAACTTTGCATTTTTCTCTACTGGACTTCATGAGGTTTTTTCCAACCTATTTCACCAGTCTGTCCAGAACCCTCTGAATAGCAGCATGGAGTATCAGTCATTCCTCCCAAGTTTCTTTATATGCAAACTTGCTAAGGGTTCATTCTGTTGATAACCCAGGTCATTTTGGATTCAATTACCTCTGGGGTATGCCACTAGTGACTGGCCTCTGATCACCATCATTTTTACCTGGCAGTTCAGTTTTAAATCCTCCTCAATTACCATTTATCTAGCCGATACTTCATCAGCTTGTTTATGAGGATTTTATGGAAGCCAGTGTTGAAAGCCTTGATAAAGTCAAGATAAACATATCCACAGCTCTCCATCTCACCACTCATCACCTCAGCAGATGTTCATCACTGTTTCACTTATTGAATGCTTATATTATGAAATTTGGACATAGAACAAGATTTTGTGTGGAGGACAGTACCTCTAAATTCTTTGGGTTTGACACCAAATACTTGTGCAGAGCAGATTTCCTTAATCTGATCTAAATTTAACAAATATTTGATTGGTTTCACTTGGTAGTGAACATGCTGAAAATCTTACCATAGTTAGGACTTTGCAGGACCAGGCCGTTATGTGTTAGGCACTGCCACAGAGGGAACTCTTTTCTCAAAGGGTAAAACAATTCCTGGTACCATGCTTTTTAACTGCATAACACTGCAGAGTTTTAAAGAAGTGCAACATTCATCTTCCATAAGTTAATTTCAGAACTCTGGAATACCTGATGTGTGGCAAGAGCAAAATTTAAAAAAAACAACAAAACAAAACACAGAAATCTTCATCCAGTTACAAAGCAAAGTGATGTGGTGTTGTCATCAAACTAAACTGCCATTAGGTTTTACTTTGACATTAACCTGCTTATTTTGTCAAGGTTAAAAAAATAAAGAGGAGGTGTTTATCACTGTAGGTGCTAGCTATTATTTGACAACTGAGACATAAGAGTTTAAAAATATTCATACTATATTCAACAGGAATTTTGCCAGTGGTTTTAATGGAGTAAAGGGTTGGTCTTCATTTATAAAGAAAATCACAGAACCTGCAGTGCTACTGTAAGAACTGCAAGGAGGGATAATTTATAAGGGAGATTTATTAAAACATAGGACCTAATCTTGCAGACCTAGCACTAGCATAATTCTTTCAACAGTTAATAAATTAGAACAAGGAAGCCTATGGTTCATAAGTAAATAACATATAAACCAACAAAGACATGATGAAACGGATAAAAACTTTATATAGAAGATATAAGCACTGTTATTTTAGAATGTGGGCTGAATACATATGCATTAAAGCAAAATGAAAAGCATTAATCAAAATTAAACCATTATAAATAGCCAAGTTTGCAGGTAACTAGAGTAACTGAAAAAAAGAAGGCTACTTTGTGTTTAAAATGGTAGTTTCTGGAGACACGGATGAGCATCAGAGGATGGGAAATTGAAAAATCAAATCAGCAAGTAAGGACTTTTTGTATATGATTTTGTGCATACAATCATTACCTAATATCTGTTAGTTTACAAGTGTCTGTATTCTGACCTCGACTGACCTACTACTAGTAATTTGTTTAACAAATTAGCGCAGGTATTATGCTGTAAACTGAAGATTTTCTTATAGACTCTTCATATAAATTTTAAGAGCTCTTCCCAATCCCAAACATCTCATAGTTTGAGAAATGTTTAGCTATGAACCAGTGTCCAAGGCACAAGTTCATTCATTCTTTGCTGTCTTGAAGACAATACTGGTGCTTGAGATGAAATGAAAACACCCAAAACCTTAAACAAGTAGGTAATTTGTGACAGCTCAGATGTAGTTTGGAATAATAACATAAACAATGCTGTAAAAAATGTACAGCTCACTCGTGTGTCACTGCTGGTATCACTCTTCTTCACAAAACAGTCATTTGGAATTTCACAGTGAGGTTAGAGTCCATCACTTTGTAAAGAACATTATAATATGTGCTCTATACAAGTGAGCAGTTCTTTTACAGTCTAGCAATTGCAGGACAGCAGTGCAATACATACTATCCAAGTAATTGTGAAAAACATGAAATAAAAAGTCTATATAAATGCTGATAATACTGATCATTAAAAGGTATTATAAGAGTCAATTACTTACTGTCAGAAGGTATTACGAAATCAGGTGCCTTCAGTGTGGTTCAGAAAAATAAGGACTAACAAGAACAGGTAATAGCAAGATTGTTTTTTATTGGTTTTGTTGCCATCATTAGATATGATAGCAATTAAATATCTCTAATTAAATTGGCAAAAATAGGGATATTTGTATATGCCATTGTAGTCAGTGACATCCAGGTTAGGTACCTCTCCTTCTGCACCACCCTTAGTGCTGCTCCCAGTGCAGCACACACTGGGACTTTTCCATTCTCTCATTGTGCCTTTTGTTCCTTAAGTAGTGTAATTCTATCTGCTCCAAATTTTGAACTGCGCCAGCTAGTATGGCCTCATGCCATTCCTCATGGGAAAAGGCACACCTTATATTCCTTCAACTTTTAAATAACAGCAGAGCACTCAAGCACTGGCAGGTCAGACCTGGCTTGCCACTGCTTGAAACTCTCCCAGCTTATTGCTGAGAGGTCACTTCTCAGCTGTCCCCACACAATCACCAGGTGGAGCATCAGTATCACTTAGGACCTTCCAACACTGAAGGGATCCTGTTTGTGACACCAATTAATACGACACATCCCACCCTGGAGAAGGGGAGAGTGATGAAGATTCAGTGTGGACTGGGGTGGCACAACACTTAAAGTCCTTACATAAACACCAACTTTAATGGAACAAGTGTATTCTGTAAACTTTGATTCTCTCACAATTATATCCACTTAATTTTTGTGGCTTCATGAGAAGGTGAGGTAGTCCTCCGCCGGGGCGGAGGGAAGATGAGAGAGGACATTGTGGGTGGAGGAGGGTTAAGAGGAGGGAGAGAGGGAGTGAGGGGGGGGACAGGAGAGAGGCGGGAGAGAGGGTGTCCTGGAACGGGGGTGTTGGGTGGCTTGCACATGCCCCAAGTTTATTGACCCCAGGAGCCTTCTCTCATTCCAGTTTCAGGAGTGGTTGTGACACCAGTTAATCAAGGGAAGTTGACAGCAGCCCCTGTGCCCCCCTGCTTCCCACCCCACTCTCCCTGCCTTCCTCTGCTGTGATTTCCTTTGTCTTACCTCTGGAACTCTCCCTTGAGGCATTGTCTGAGCTCACAGAACAGCCGCTTAAGCCTCCTCCCTTACAAATATATAATTCTAAACAAAATGTAACTAGACCTCTTAGCATATCAGAAGTAGTAAATGTTAAGCTAATTCCATTACAAAGAAGGGATTCCAGTTATTTTTAGCTTATGCAATACATAATCACAGTGTACAGTATACTTATGTGTATAGAACTAGTAACACATATTTATAATCATTAAGCATCCTAATATTTTGCTTGTCTTACTGACAACAATACAGGACAAGTGACTTAAGGTATATGAATTTTTCTTTCTTCAGCTTCCTATGGTTTTATGTTTGTCTTTGTTTGTCATGGATTATTCTGCAGAAAGATGATGGTTTGGAGTCTCGTATTAGAGTTGCTACACTTGTCACACCTGTATGTGTCTAGAAATAATTGTGGTTTATAAAATTTTTGAAAGAACAAGATAGAGAAAGATGCATAATTACATTTTCAAATTATAAACTAAAAAAAATTATAACCAATCATTTCAATATATAGATGCTTGAGGTATCTAAAACTTCAGTTTGCATTCAAACAATTCAAATCACTAAATTGAAACTTAACATTTCATGACTACAAGCACAGAATTAAGAATGATGGTAAGTATATTTATAATGTTTAAGAAAATTTATTGTTTGGTAATATAATGGACTTTGTAAAATAGCATTTAAAAACAGTTTGCTTGTTTATTGCCCTAAAGACATTGCAGGATTTACCTGTCAATATGTTTGGATGTGAAAAAATTAGGAAAGCCAAACTTTCTTCATTTGTGCCATGGCTGACCACATAAAAATCACATTTTTCAGAAAATACATCACAGTAGTAGTTACAAAATTACATTTTTCAGTAAGCATGGATATATTTACGTAGTATTTGAGTGATACAGTATGCTGTGAGTTATAGGATTGATTTATAAGTCAATACTACCATGAAAATCAAGCTTTTCTTTCTTATAAGTGAGGGAAATCTAGACATCAGGTCTATTCTTGCATGGACAGTTCTCTTAAGCCATTAGTTTCTTCAGTGGTCAAGGAACTCCCCAGCCAGTCATCTGCATAGATAAGGAGCAAGAAGCTGTCACTAATTAGTAATAGAAAGTTGAATAATCCTCATAGGGCTGCTCTTTAACCTCTTTCAAAAACTGAAAATTGGAGGATGTCTGAGATGACTGGAAGGAAACCAGTATTACATTTCTAACCAAAAGTACCAAAATAACTATATGGGGAAGTACAAACTAGTCAACCAACTTCAATACCAGGGAAAATCATAGAGTGGATCATATTGAAACATATTTCTGTGCCTGTGACAGAAAAGGTGTCTTGGATGAGTTTGCCTTGATTTACCAAGGGTAAAACATACTTGACTCAGTGGATTTCCTTATGTGGTTAAATAACCAGACTTTTGATCAGCAGAAAAAAAAATGCGTGCCGTTTACTTCAGCTTTAGCAAGGCTTCTGACAATCTTCCACAGTATGCAAGCTAGGATGATACAGTCTGTATGGGATTAAAACCAGATGGGTACAAAACTCAGTGGGTGTTTACACTCAGCAGGTGGTGGACAGTGAGTTGTACTCTACCTGATTGCTGGTAGCAAACAGCGTAACAGAGGGACCAGCCCTGCTTAGCATCTTGATTGTTAACCTGGAGGACTTTATGGAGTGCTTGTACTTATGGTATTCAGTAGACAGCAGACGAGGAGGAAACCAGTTGATATGCTTGAGGGCAAGGCTGCTGTCCAGGGGGACCTGGTGAAGTTGAAGGAATGGATTGACAGGAAATTAATTATATTCAACAAAGATAAATGCAAACTCATACACCTGGGAAAGAATAAATCCCCTTAATAACAATATGGGCTGGAGACTGCTTGACAAGCAGCTCTTCTGTAGCAGGCTTGTGGGATGTGACACATAATGAGTAGGAGCCTGCAGTGTGTCCTGGAAGCAAAGAAGACCAACAGCAACTCTGTGAAGAAAGCCAATTCTTACAGGATTAGGGACCATTCAGGCTGGAGAAGAGATGGCTTTGGGGGAACCTAACATCAGCCTTTTGGCACTTGAGGCAATTGAAGCACCAAGGAATAAGTATGTCTTTAAAAATTTGGTCTTCTTGATAATTAATATTACCATTGTCAGATTCAGAATAGGGTTAAGAAAGAACTATAATGAAAAACCTAGTACCTAAAAGTCGGGTGAAAGTACAAGTATTACAGGTTTTGTTTTTGGTTTTGTTTTGGAAAAGAAAAGGTTGTAGCCCTTATGATGTGAAAACAAACTTGTCAGTCAAACAGAGAAGTCTAGATTTTCCTGTAAGTTTTGAAAGGCCTGACTCTTACAGCTGACACCTTTACAAAAGTTAGGAACATGGTGACAAAGCCCTAGTCAAAGATAATTTGAAAAGCATGGAGAAAAACCTTCATAGTACCTTCAAAGGAGGCACTGTGAAATGGAAGGGGGAATGACACATCTATATTTTCCAATTCCCCACTTATCTTGTCATTCCAAAGCTAAGGTAAGAAGACAGCAAATACAAGTTCTACTTACAACAGGGCTATAAGTAATGGCCTTGTAGTGGAGAAATGGCCTGTTCCAGCTTTTAAATATTGCAGTGAGGCAAGCAGTTTTATTGCTTTCTCCTTCCTAGGATTGTCTCCTTCCTGTAACTCCTTCTAATGATTCTGCACATATGCAAATTTAGGACAAATTGCCCAGAAAGCAGATACTCTATATTAGAATCCAGTTGCTGACAATATGCAATTTAAAAAATAGGATAAAATTTAGAGTTTATACTTAATCTAATGTCTTTTCCTACCCTCTCCATACTTTCACTTTTTTTTTTTTTTTTGGCAGGGTATTTTACACATCCTCTGACCCATTAAAAACAATCTAATTAATTTTCCATTACAAAAGGTAAAAACATATATGTAGTTCCAGTCTGTTTTAACTGTACCTAATTTAGGTGGCTGAAACATAATCTGCAAGGGATTTCTTACCTTGAAAAGCAGGCTAAATTGTGTCTGAAATCTGACACACTCATGACACTACAGACCCCTTAAGAGTTGTGGGTTTACCTCTAGGGGAAATAACAACTACCCAGAGTTAAAAACAAACAACTTAATGGTTTCCTAGCCAGTTTGCTTTCAGTATCTGCAGGAATGAAGTGGAAGAAGCTGCTGACAAGGTGAATGGGAACAAAGGGAGGTATATAAAAGGGTTTATCATCATAAAAGGTGGGTGAAATACAGTGGAAATTTCCCTCTGTTTCATGTGCAATTCAATTGGCCATTTGCCCTAGCACAAGTAGGCATGGGGACTGTCCTAACAGAGAAATTATTTTGGATTCTATTGCACAATAAAAATCAGTCGATGTTTTGGACATCCGTGTCTGAGCTGACTTTTCTTTTGTTTGCCTCAGAAGTTTTTGAAGACCTCTCCAGTGATGGTGAATAATAATTGAGTTCCTCCAGATTCTTCCATTCTGCACCTCTGAGATCCTTCCTCTAGTGACTGTGACCTCTCTTATTCTTCTCTTATTGTTCTAGGGTATAACCATCTCTACTTTTCTACAGAGGATTCTCCTTCCAGACTTCAGCTACTGAGGAATAAATGACGATGTGCTGTGACCTTTTATACAGTCTCATATGAATTGCAATTACATTTTCTCTTTTTGGCATGTGTGGCCCCTCAAGGTTTTACATAGCTGACAATCTATGGCAAGTTCTCCAGAGTGTCAGAAACGAGATTGCCCAGATGAACAACAGCTGCAAATTCAGGTACAGAATTATTTCTTATGCAAAAAGGTATAAGAATCATTCCTGTATGGAATCCTTCCTGTAAAAATAAAAAAAAAAAATATCCAGAGATGAGTGAGACATTAGTAATACAAATATTGTTTTTTTGATTGAAAACCACCCTACTGCTACTTTCACAGTACACATTCATAACCCATACTTATTAAAGATTTTTGGGAACAGGAAATTTGTCATTCAATGATCTAAGAAAAAACATGAGTAACAATCTATACTATGAAAGTTGTTGGGATTTATGTGTTTCTCTTGCTAAGAAAAAAATTCAAGTGAATGGACTTCTAGAATGAAAATAAACATATCTGGGAGAAGATACTCAGATCTGGAGATGGGATATACTGAGCCACCTTGAGAATATCTAGAAGCTATGTTCATGTTTGTATTCAGTTATGAACATGCTTGTTAATAGCCCATCCAGTCAATTTTGTAACAAAACTTGAATGAGCATTTTGGTCTGGTGATTTTTCTTTTTATCCCTGTGTTGCCCGTAACAAAGACACAAACCAACTTGGTGCCGGTTTATGCGGTGCTTTATTCGGGGCCCCGGGAACCTGAGGACTAACGTCCTAAGTCAGGATTCCAAAGACCTTCATTTTCAGTTCAGCTTTTATACACAAACAAGTTTACATGTGGTTTCCACGGCGAAATAGTACGTGCTGTCTCCACAGCAGAATAGTTTCATTCAGTTACAAACAAGCTCATATTGCTAACAGTTGACAATCAGCTACTCTAATCATAAATCTACTCAAGCTGTCTTACCCCTAGTAACTGTTTAACAGACCCTCACCACATCCAAGGTAACAAATCATTATATACATGCTTGACTAAATCCTTTAATTATTGTTTCTACTTCTTCAGTACATTTCATGCTCACAAACAGGGTTGCTAACTTACTACTTTGGAGTGCTGCTTTTTAGGCCTATTCTCTTACTAAGCCTTAGCCATTCTACTACTAATTTAAATTGCTCTGCAACACCTGTTTCATGGACATGATTAGCTTTGTGAAAACAAGCAAGGAGTTTGTTCTAAATGCTTTAGGAGGTCAGTGAGATTAGGAAATCTCACACATCAGAAGAGTATAAAGAAAGATTACTGTTAACAATGTAAGAAATAAAAAAACTGATTCTCTTAGAACTTTCACATTAAGACAAAATATGCTTCCCCACTGCTCCAGTTATGCAGATCTTCTGTGGGTAAAAAAATTGTACCTTACTATTGTTCAACTTGTAGTGACACTGTCTTCTGAGGCCCATAATCTTTTTTTATCAGACCAAACAAGTTCTCAGTATGTGTTGTAAAGCGCATTTTTTAAAAATGTTCAGAAAATTTGTAACAATTCTTGCTGAAGAAAAGTAAGAAAATGCCAAAAAATCAGAGTAATATCTTTCTAAACAATAATTACTTTTTAGTTTGTTTGATTTGCCATATGTCTTTGCACTCAATGTGACTTGTTTATAAAAAGTTTCCTTGCAGATCGAGACTAGAGGTCACCACAACATTTTAAGAAAGAGGGAGAATTCCATGTCTGCTTTATAAAGATTTTTTTAAACTTATATTGCATGGTAGATCTGCAAGCATGGAAAAGCAGCAGTCTGGAATCAGTACAAAAATTTGGTGAAAAATATTTGCTGAAAAAGCAGATTGCTTTACAAAATATGATTTGACATTCATTTTTGACCACCACTTTTCTTAACATGGCTCCATTAGACCATCTTCAACACTTACCTAATCTGGAGTGTCATCCTTGTGGAGACAGAAATATGTATGCAAGGATTGCTAATTTGTTTCTAAGATGGAGGAAGAAATACAGGTTTTGAAGGAGCCCTTCATAAAAGTCTTATAAATTAAAACAACAGAAAAAAAATCTGTAAGAAATCTATATCCTGAAAATCCCCAGATAATAAACGCCTGATTTGTTTTCCTCACTAGACTCCATACTATCCACAAACTGACAACTTCTTTAACTTCTAAGTATTTTTATTTTATTTTACTTGATTCACTTGACTATTAAAAACATTGTTCAGAATCTGTAATTTGGATGGTAATAGTATCTTCATTTTCATGCAAATATTTTAGGCTGAATAGCATGTAAATACTGGGGTTTGGAAATAGAAACTTAGAGCATACATGCTGGATGTTAAATTATTGTTAGAGAGCACAAGAATATTTTTGCTGAAAGCCACCAGAACATTCTGATCAGAAAAAAACCTGTAATATGATGACTAACATGATGGATCCCCCTTGTACATGGTAGATTGGAAATTACCTGAAACTTCGACATTTTTTGGACCTACTTAACAGCTTAAGAAAAACTAGGGGTGGGGAAAAAAGCCCCCAAAATATGACATAAGCACAGAACTATATCAATTCAGTGAAAACTGGCATGAAATTAGAAGATAAATCACTTTTTAATAAGGACTGTCTTTGAACTTAATGCAAACTGCCAGCTGATTAGGGAAACCTATTTATGAAAAAAATGAGAAATCCCAGAAGAAAAACAAATTAAATTACAGGAAGCCACTTCTTACCAGTTTGAACTAGTTCTGTACTTTCTGTTGAAATGATCAATTTTTTTTAATTCAAGATATCAAATTATCTCCTCAGAGATTTTCCACTTCTTTGCAGCTGGTGGGTTTTTGGATGAAACTGAGGACAGAATTCAGCTCACAGTTTTTGAAGGGCTTTGGTATGTTTCAGGATAAAGAATTCAATGTAAATGTAAGATTATTATGTAGAAGAAGTGCCATGAACTTGGAAAGCAATTAAAAAAGACAATGTAGAAATTATCATTAGGCTCATGAACAGAATAATGAAGGCTAATGCATCTTTTACAGGAGCTGCAAAATGCAAATGAGTAACAATGTTTATTTATAAACTATTATCAGTGTAGGCTGTGATGTGTTTGGAGATATAGCATATTTTAAAATGAAAGACAAAATTGCTGGAGCAGCTAAATTAAAAAAAAAATGTTCTAAATCCTGAATTCCAAGGTTACCAATGGGAGTCTGTAGGGTTAATGACACTCAAGGAAATAAATAATATTTGTTTGTGCAAAAGCTTTAGATTGATTTAAATATTAACATGATATATTTCTTATATGAGATTGTATTAATTTTAAGGAGAATAAAATGGAAATCAAATCACTGATATTATGTTCTCAATGCTAATGTTAATTGTTTTGAGTGAGCTGCCAGGAGAGGTTTATCTGAGCTTAGAAATGTCATTGTACCTGATTTTAAAGAATATGGCTAGATAAGAATATTAAATGAAAACTACATCTGTAGTTCTGCAAATTATGCATAGAAACCAATTTCTCTTTGAACTTTGTGAAACCTGATTTTACTGAATTATGTTAAAAATCAGAACAGTTCTGCACAGAATCTTTCTCCTCTACACCTCGAACAAGCATATATGTATATGGAAGGTAAAAGAATAATTAGTTGAGGGAGGGGGGTGGTGGTGGTTTTTATATATAATTTTTTCCCCTGGATTTTAATTTTCTACAATAATTTGCATTAATTAAGCGCTTAGCCCTATAGCCCTATGCTAACCTATCATTTTGGTATATGAGGTCATACTAATCTCAAAATGATTTCACTCTAAATTAGCAATTCTATAAGAAAATTATGCTGGTTTTGGCTGAGATTGACTTGCTTTTCTTCACAGTAGTGGCTTTGCGGCTGTTTTGGATTTGTGCTGATGACAGTGTTGATAGTTTTTGTTACTGCTAAGTAGTGCTTACACAGGGTAGGTTGGAGGTATACAAGCAGCTGGTAGAGGACAGTTGGTCCCAGCTGACCAAAGGGATATTTCATATCCTAGGGCATTATGCTCAACATATAAACTAGGGGGAGAAGAAAGAGGGGGACATTTGAAGAGTTGGTGTTTGTCATCCCAAGTCACCACTACGCATGATGGAGCCCTGTGTCCTGGGTTACACAAAGACTCTTGGTCTTTTTTTTCCTTTTCTTTTCTCTTTTCTCCAAATATGCCTACTCCTTTTCTTTTCTCTTTTCTCCAAATTTGCCTACTCCTTTATTTAGACTGTGGGGAGGGACTTAAGATAAGGGGTACTCTCCTAGGAGAAGAATGTATCCATCAGTATGAAAAGAGTGGAAGGCTGATGACTTAGAGGGCATGCACACCTGCCACCTCAGGCTATGAACTAGGTATTGTTTCTTTGTCCTCACACAAATGACTCATCTGTGATAACTCCCCTTGAGGGAACATCAGGACAATTCACTCACGTGGCCTGAAGATATTCATCTCTGCTGATGGCCATGATGGATCCACCTGTGCTTAGAAGGTGTCAAAGATTCTTGAAATCCAGTATTAAACATCCAGTGAAGAACTCCCTTCCCCAGGGGAAGCACCAGAGGTGTTCTCACCTACCCTGAGCTTAATAAGAGACCACACTCGAAATTTACTTGATAGGTCGGGGGTCTCCTTCCCTCACTCCATCGGACTTGTACCACTCAGGCCTCCACCACCACCTCAGCAGATCAGGCCTACAACCACCATCAGAGTTCAGTGACCAGGTCTCATTGCTGCCTGTGCCAGCACTGCAGCCTCAGTCGAGCACTGACCCTCCAAACCACTCCTGCCAGGTTTTAATAGGTGGGGGAGGCCGGCTGCCATCTCGTTTTGGTTTGGTGGGTGGGAACTTGTTTAGTTATTTTTTCACTTACGCGCTCTCTCTGTCTCTCTCTCTGTATTGGAGAGAATCAGGGATGTTGAACTGGAGGAAGGAGACTTCCATCCAAGGTCTCTGCTCCTCCAAATTGTCTCAAACTGAAACACCCTGCTTTCCTGGGGACAGCTGAACACCTGCCTGCCCATGGGAAGTGGTGAATGAATTAATTACTTTCCTTTGCTTGCCTGTGTGGCTTTTGCTTTATCTGTTAAAATGTCTTTATCTCAACCCATGAGTTTTCTCCTGTTTATTCTTTCAATTCTCTCACCTATCCTGCTGCAGGGCAGTGAATGAGAGCCTGTGTGAGGCTTAGTTGCCATCTGGTGTTAAACCACGAGAAAAACAAAAGTTGATCTTCTGGCCGAGTGAAGATCTGAGGTCCCTGCTAGTCTGATTTTGGTCATTATTGAGAGGTTGTGAAGATGAGTCAGGAAAGGCTGTACCTTCTGCTACCTGAAGGGAGCCTACAAGAAAGATGGAGAGGGACTATTTACAAGGACATCTAGTAACAGAAAAAGAGGGAATGTCTTTACACTGAGAGTAGGTTTAGATTAGATATTAGGAAAAAATATGTTACTGTGAGGGTTATAAGGCACTGGAACAGGTTGCCCAGAGAAGTTATGGATGCTCCATACCTGAAAGTGTTCAAGGCCAGGTTGTATGGGGCTTTGAGTAATCTGGTCTAGAGAAAGCTGTTCTTGCCCACAGCATGGGGGTTGGAACTAGGGGATCTTTGAGGTCCCTTCAACCCAGCCATTCTGTAATTCTATGATTCTTAGATTGTATGATTCTGTCTGGAACACCATGGCTTGGATAGCTGGAGTACTAAATGGGTGAAAAGACTGGGTTTTTTTGAGGACAGAGGGCTATGGTTGCTGTTATACTCTCCCTGGAGGCCATTACAGGGAATTTCTCAGGAAGCTGTCTTGAACCTATGCTATGCGATTTGTTCATCTGTTGTAGTGTCTTCGAAAAGTTTGTGGATGACACCAAACTGGAGCGTGGTTGATACATGTTAGAAAAACCTGCCTTTCAAATGGCCATGGACAACTTGGAGGAATGGACTAAAATGAATCTAATTAAACTAAACAAGGATAAATGTAAATGTGTGTCAGATGTGGACTAACCCATTTTAATGGTACAAAGACTAGCCCTTTGTATTGCCTAAACAGTGACTGACTGATAAAAAACTCTGTTGGAAAGGTTATGGAGATCTAATCAGAAACATAGCCAGTAAGGAGGTCGAGGAAGCTGCTTATTTTCCTTGACACCCATTAGATCACCTGTAGAATACTATATCCAGTTTTGCAACCCCATTCAGATTATTACTGTCTTGGAAGAAGTTTCATTTATTTGAATTATTAAGAAGCTGACTACAAAATCTTCAAAGAAAATAACATCTTTCTTTTTTAATTAAGTAGTTAGCAGGGTTTTTTTATGTAATCTATCTCTCTGTCTATCTCCTGCTCCCTAACTTCAAGGCACCTGTGGTTTGTCCATGAGTTTTTGATTTATAACCAGCATTGGTAATGGGAAATAGTAGTCACAAGGAAGAGAAGAATGAAACCTCAAACTGAACACCAAGAAAGAAAAGGAGAAAAGTAGAAACAGGAAACTATGCATAAGCAAATCCCTTAATATAAGATCCATTTAATTCCAGGGAGCTATTTATGTCACATTTTTCTTGACCTTATTTTTCTAGTAATTTTGTGGTGCATAGTAAGGAACAAAACAGAATTCAAGAGGAACTCAGGTTCAGACTTGTGCCATCAGTCTATTTCAATAGGGAATAGTTACCTAAGCCTAAAGTTCAACTGAAATCAAAGATTAGCTAAAATTGATCGAAGGAAACTATGGGAACTATTATAGAACTGACAGGATATATCAGGAAGTGCTTAAGTACATAGAGCAGTTGCTGATATTTATTGCTATAAAAATTCCAGTCACACTGATATTTATTGCTATAAAAAACTGATAAATTGTTTACAAAAGTTGCATGTCTTCAAAAGCTGCTAGGAATGGTTTTTGGCTGTTTTGGTATGAAACCAAGATCAAAAAAGCTTGAACTTAAGATAATATAAGCATGGTAAACTAAAATGGAAAAATGATGGAATAAAAACATAATACGATATGAAAAAGCATATTCATAAAGAAGAACAGTCCATGAACTTAGTATATATTTAGAAAGCAAAATATACTAAATCAGTCTTACCAGGAAACATCAATGCTCAAAGTTTAGGCTCTTTTTAAGTTTAAATTTTTGAAGCAAAGGAGCAGGTCTCTGGACTGTCTCTGGACCAACTGGTGACGGCCCTGCTTGAAAGCAGCTTTGCAGAGAAGACAGGGGTGTCCTGGTGCCCTGTATTGAATACGAGCCCGTAGTGCGCCCTGGTGGCAAAGAGAGTTAGTGATGTCCTGGGCTGCAACAGGAAAAGTGTTGACAGTGACCAAGGAAGGTGATCCTGCCCCTCTACTAAGCTCTAATATGATAAAGGGAATGGAGCATCTCTCATCTAAGCAAAGGCTGAGATAGCTGGGCTGTTTGGACTGGAGAAGTGAAGGTTCATCAATGTGTAAAAATACCTGAAGAGAGGCTGCAAAGAAGACAGCACGGGGTCATTGTCAGTGATGCCCAGGGACTGGACAGGAGACAATGGATACAACCTGAAACACAGAAAGTTCCATCTAAATGTCAGGAAACACTTTTTCACTGGAAGGGTGCTGAGCACTAGAACAGGTTGCCCAAAGAGATTGTGGAGTCTCTTACCTTGGAGATATTCAAAAGGCATCTGGACTTTATCCTGGGCAACCTTTTCTAGGTGACCTTGCTTGAGCAGGTGTGTTTGGACAAGATGATCTCCTGAAATCTCTTCCAACCTCATCCATCATGTGATTCTGTGATAAAAGTAGTGATTTAGTAATAAAGAACAGCAGGAGGCTAAACTATACATACTAAACAATGCTATTAACGTTGCTTGAGAAAGTTTGCAAATTAAATAAAAACTTTATAATTTTAGCACAATTATATCCAATTTTACTTGCATTTTTTCTGCAGATATTTAATATTTGTGGTGTTGTTTACTATTTTATTTATTTATTTATTTGTTCATTGTACAAGGCTACTGAATTACAGAAAGAACTTGCCTCAAAAGAATATTAGGTATTTTTTCAGTATTCATATATTTCTTTACCTTAGAGAGGGGTATACATCTGGTGCAAAGACACATTGTAAAGACCTCTGAACATCTCAGTAAAATTATAAGCATTCATCTTAACAATGAGGTATCATAAAGGAGGCATGTCCAAATAGCCGTAAAGTTGTAGACAAGTTTTGAGAAGAACAGGGTTATCCTTTACCTGAGACTCTGAATTCAGAAGCATCATGAAAACTACAATGTTGTGTTAAGTGTGAAAAGGCTATTGTCATCTTTGATGAGAATGAATAGATGTTCTTCTCACAGACAAATCAATTCATTCAAAATAAGATTTTTGAATTGTTTTGATCTTATGCAAATAAAATGAGTTCAGTCTTGGGCAAGACTAACTGAAATAAATAGCAGGAAACTACATTTTCTATATTTGTACAGAAAATAACAAAAATACACTGATAGAAACATCAAATTTTGTACAGTACTTTTGGCTACTTATCCCCACCAAAATTTGCTGTAAAAGTCTAGATTCCATCCTTAAGAATGCTTATCATTTGAATCTTCAGACTGAGGGCCTGACAGTTGCATAGTTTTCATGGATGAAATATTTAATAATTAATTCCCTCCTGCAATTCCAATTTGAACAGCCTAGTTTCTTATATTATGAAACGTAACAGAAGTAGTTCACAGGGAGTCATCCTTGTACATTAAAATTGTATGCCTTCAAATGTGCTGATGTCTTGTATGTGAGGTTAGCATAACAATAACACAATTCAATTAAAAATCACAATGACTTTATCACTGTGCTCAGATCAAAGAAAAATAGCCGTAGAGAATTCAATTAAGAATTATTGATGTAACATACTGGTAGTATCTGTTGTTTAATCTAGAGTGGTTTATCTTAATTTATATTTTGGTCTAAATTCCTCTATTTGTCTTCACAGTGTTTCTGAGTGATTAATAGGTATTGATAGTACTCAGGCTTGCCTAACCTTAGTGTGAAATTCAGCTGCAGAAGCAGATGCACCTGTATTGTTACTTCTCCCTTGGTCATGCAAATACCACGTCTGAAGATGTTGTCACACAGTTTCTAGTGCTGCAAAAATGTTTCAATGTATTTTGATTCCCCATGAAATGACCGAGAGTGTGTTGGCTCAGGCTAGCCAGTGCAAGATACCAGTCTTAGAATCACAGAAACATAAAGCAGTTTGGGTTGGAAGCGATCTTTAAAGGTCAGCTAGTCCAACAGCTCTGCCATGGGCAGGGACAGCTTCCACTAGACCAGATTGATCAAAGCCCCATCCAACCAGACCTTGAACATTGCCAATGATGGGGCATACACAGCTTCTCCTGGTAGTCTGTTTCTGTGTCGCAGCACTATCATGGTAAAAAATGTCTTCCTTATACCCAGTCTAAATCTACACTCTTTCAGTTTAAAACTGTTGCCCCTTGTCCTGTCACAACAGACCTTTGTGAAAAATCTCTCTTCATCTTTCTTATAAGGCCTCTTCAAGTATTGAAAGATTGCTACATGGTCTTCCTTAAGCCTTCTCTTCTCCAGGCTGAACAACCCCAACAATTCCAGTGCCTGAAGGGGGCCTACAAGAAAGTTGTTGAGGACTTTTTTACAAGGACATGTACTGATGGGACAAGGGTAATAGCTTCAACCAGAAGAAGTTAGATTTAGTTCTAGCAACACTTCTTTTCTGTTTGGGCTGCGTGTTACTGGATTAAGAAATTATCCTCAATATGCTTCAAGAGTCTCCGGGATAGCATATATCTTGCTGTGCTGCTTTTCCAGCAGATGTCAGGGTGAGTGAAGCACCCCAACTGGATCAGAGCCTGTGAGAGTGATTCTTCCTGAAGTAAGAATGCTACATCAACATACTGCCTTTGATTTGGCAGCCTGCAGTAAACACCAACCGCAAGATGTCCTTTATTTGTTTAGCCTCAAATTTCTGCCCGTAAGGTCTCAACCCATTCCTTGTTGCTTTTCAAAGACAGGTTTGTATAGTCAATCCATTTTTTACTAAGAGGGCAACCCCTTCACCTCTCTTTGCTTGCCTGTCCCCTCTGAACAGTATATGGCCATTTTTGTTACACATGTGTCATGGTTTAAGCCCAGCTGGCAACTAAAGCACCATGCAACCACTCACTGACTCTCCCACCTGAGCGGAACAGGGAGGAGGATCAAAAGTAAAATTTGTTTGTTGAGATAAGAACAGTTTATTAATTGAAACAAAATAATAATAATAATAATAGAAGAAAAAGATAAAACCCAAGAAAAACAAATGATGCACAATACAGTTGCTCACTACCTGCTGGCTGATGCCAAACCCCTTTATTGCACTATGATTGGCCCCACTTTCAGGTAACTCCTCCAGTTTAGATACTGGGCATGATGTTCTATAGTGTGGAATATCCCTTTGGACAGTTTGAGTCACCTGCCATGCTCCTCCCAGCATTTTGTGCATTTCCTCTATCTGAAAAAGTCCTTGACTTAGGGTGAACACTGCTTAGCAACAAACAAAAAATTGGTGTGTTATCAACATTATTCCCATACTGAATCTGAAACACAGCACTGCACCAGCTACTGAGAAGAACTAAACTTTATTCCTGCCAAAATCAGGACATCATGCTATGTACCTTGGTATAGAGACAATTGTTGGGCCATTGAGTGTCACTTTTTTAGAGGAATACAGCATTTTAGCCTATGGTGGGTTGACCTTGATTGGCCACCAAATGCCCATCAAGTCATTCTCTCAGTCCCTCTCTTCAGCAGGACAAGGGGTGAAAACAATATGGAAAAGGTCATGGGTCAAGATACAGACAGAGAAGTCACCTACCCATTACTGTTATAGGCAAAACCAACTTGACTTAGGGAAAAATAAGTTAATTTATTGCCAATTAACAGTAGAATAAGATTGTGAAAATTAAAATCAAAACTAAACCACCTTCATCTTACCCCTCCTTTCTTTCCAAACTCGCCTTCAGCACGACTCTTCTACGTCCTCCCAATCATAAGCAGTGAAACACTTCATCTCAACTGCTTTTTCCTCCTCACACTTTTCCCCTGCTCCGGTGTTGGATCTCTCCCACAGAATACAGTCCTTCATAAAGTTCTCCAACATGGATCTTGTATTGCAGTTTTCCAGGAAGAGGATGCAGTCCTTCAGGAAAGGACTACCCTAGTGTGGGTCCCCCATGGACCGGAGTTTCTGCCAGAAAACCTGCTTCTGTGTGGGCTTCTCCATGATCTGCAGCTCCTGGCAGGAGCTTGCTTCAACTTGGGCTCTCCACAGGCTGCAGCTTCCTTCAGGGCACATACACTTGCTCTGGCATGGAGTCCTGCACAGACTGCAGGGTGGATATCTGCTGCACCATGGTCCTACACAGATTGCAGCAGAATCTCTGCTGTGGCATTGAGTCTCTCTTGAAAGCTCTCCTTATAGATACCTTTAGGTACATTTGCCTATGAATACACTTATGAGCTGTTTACCCTCAAAACAGGACTTGAGCTGTAAACTGGATCCTCAGAAACATCCCCAAAGACTCCTTATGTGAAAGTTTTATCTGCAACAGAAAAAGATATTGGAACAGGACTTCAACAAGCAAAGTCTTCTGGAAGTCTACAGGGATTATGCAGCTGAGTAAGCATGGGCTCTGTTTTACTCGCTTTTGAGCCATGACAGGGTCTATGCAAGTGCTGGTATGCTGGGTGTTTCCCAATGTATTGGTGGAGGATAAATGCCAGAGTGGAAGCTTGTGACCTGGATTTTCCCACTCTTTTTTAGTTCTTTTCAGACCACTTGTAGGCAACTTCTTTTTTTTTTTTTTTCTTTTTTTCAGTTGGTCTGTATATTTGCCAGAGTTCTGAGATCATGAACTTTTAGAAACTTTTCTGTGCTATATATGAAGCATTGTGATCAAAGCCTATATGGCAGACTTATCTCTGTGGTTCATCTGTTTTGTGTCAGAAGCCTTATGTTGGTTCCCTCCTTCTATTTGTGGCTAAATTTTAAAAGGAAGTTTCAGACATTTGTGGAAGTGACTCAAAGTCATTCTTCATTGCCAATTTAGCTACAGCTCACTTGGTGTTTTGAACTGCTTTTGCAACTGACTGCTATTCTTTTGGAATGAACTAGAAAAGTATAAGCAGCAGGTAAAATATATTAAAAGCTGCATTCACAGGGATCTTCATACTGTTAAAATGATCATAATTTTTCAAACTCACTTGAGATGTACGCAGTATGTATCCTTCCTACCATCTCTTTGATATATTTTATAAAGTGCTCTTAATTATGGTTTTCTTCAAAATATCCATTTTCCTATTATGTAGATAAAAAACATGTTCAAAATGCAGTTTCCCTCATTGTGTGACATTCTCATTATCCGACTGTGGCACTGGAGCAGAATAACCTGAAACAGAGATTGAAAGACTGAGGTCCTTCACCTGGCCTGCTATTTTACATCTGCCCTGAGTAGACTCACAGTTGAGTGAGTTACCCTGCTCACTCCTCTGCTCTCTTTATATGAGCACCCTCATTTCTGGAGACACATTTTACCTATAATTCTACATGTTCCCCCAAAAAGCAAACAAACAAAATACCCCCAAATAGATAAAGCAAGTCTTCAGTATATACTCAGAAATGCAGTGCTTGTGTGTTCATGTGAAAACAATGTCTGTGTATGTATATATATATGGGCATAAATATGTTTATATGTGTGTGCATGTATACAAACATGTATAAAATTTTTGGATTTTTATATATTTTTATTATTTATAAGTGTATACAGTATAAGACCTGTATTCAGAAAACGAATGTTGTGAAGGAATGTCTGATTTGAAAAAAATTAAATACACTAAATACAGGGTATCAAACTTAAAATAGCAGTCAAAAATAATTCCTTTTGTTCTATTTATATTGGATGATGTAAACTGAGAATGGGAGCTGAAACTACCACAAATTAGGAGAAAGTTTGCCATGTCAAGATCTAATAGGAATCTGATCAAACAGTAGAGTATCAGCACAGCATATGCAGATGTGGCACAAATGCCAGTTGCTTTTGAAAGATGTGTTCTGCATCATAAACCCAGTAACCAACTTCGCCTCAAGACTGATCATCATTTCATGTTGCCTCTTGTATGCAGTAAGTGATAACAGTACCTCAACTCCATGCAATTAGCTGTTCTGAGAGATTTCAAAATTCTCTTAAGATCATGGCATTGTGTTAAGGCTAACTCTACTTCCTATAGATTTTTATAATGAATATAGTCACCAAGATAGGGGAGAGTGTGGTTTCTAGCAGTACTTGCTTCTTTCTCTCCTAACTAGGACATCTTGAAAGGGGTTGCTTCAAAGTTGTTTCAGTTGTCCAGGGTCAAGAACTGAGGAGGCCAACAGTTCTGCTGGCAGGGCACAGCAGAAGCAGTTCTATACTGAAAAGCAGTAATAAATGTCATATTTTAAGAGATAATAGTGATGGAAACTGTTGAAGTCAGAGGATTTATTTACAACATGCCCTAATATTTTACCTTTCTTTTCTCTAAAATTAGTTGCAATGACAGGAAAGTGATTTGCTTTTTTTTTTGCAACGTCCCCTCAAAAATGGCTGAACTACATCAAGAAATTAATATCTTACCATATTTAATTCTTCTATATATTACTATTCTTTTGAAAATTTTCAGACATCTCTTGTAGAAAACCTTATCTTGAAGTGTTTATCTTTTTCTCTTTAATAATATATTTTAGTATTTTATAATATATTTTAAAGATATTGTCCTAGAAAAATTCCTTATGGAAGGTAGGCTATATTTAAAGCAACTTACCAGACTATCAATAATTTAAAAATATGTTTTACTCAATTAGTTGGTCGAATAAGTTTCAAGACTGAAAATCACGTAAGGCTTTTAATTTTTCACTTCCAATATTTGATCCACAACATAAGAAGAAGACAAAAAGATGAAAAAAACATGAATAGTAACATGGGTATTTACGTGTTTGCTTTACTGATCACACAAAATGTTACTGTAAGTTATTCTCACCAGAAAACAGTATTGATCAGGCCCTATTCACACATGGGATAAAAAAATTGTGGTGTTATTTTATTTTTTTTTCTGTTTTGTTTAGTTTGGCTTTTTAGGAATTTATTATTTATTTCAGCAACATGGCTTAATTAAGTTTATTTTAATAGGAATGAAGGCAAATTTTAGCATTAGTGAATACAAAACATAAGGCGTTACAGTAATAAAATCAGTGAAGAATCTCTGGAAAAGGAGTGTGTGAAATTTAAGAAATCAAGATGACAACAAGATGATCAGTACCATGAGATAAATAGAATGTCCTTAGTAATTAGGGATCCTAGAGATGTTATACATTAAAACACAGACATTCTCACTGCAGATACATCTGTCTTTGGACTACACAGATTTATTACAATGTGCAAGAAGTATCCTACTGGATCAGACAAAAAATCTGAGCCCTAGAATTATGTCTTTAATAAATGACTTTGAGAAAGACTAAGAAAAGGAAAACATGGTGAGTTTTTAGGCAGAATATTTCCCCCCTTTTCAATTACTCGTAGCTTTCACAATTGTTGCCTTAAGACTGAGAGTCAACAATACTCCAGGCAAATTTGGTAGAGATAACAGAGCAGTTCTATTATGCCAGCCTTCAGGCCATGGGAGTACAGAGAAAGGCACCACACCCCTGGCAGTGGTTCTACAATTGTGTAGTATTGTCCATCCAGTCCCAGAACTATCCACGCCCGAGTTCCTCCCCCCCAGCATGCCTCTTTGGAATTGGGTCGGGGGGAGGGGTGGGGCTGTCCCAAGACCCTCATCCTTCCTCATCTTCCACTTCTTCACAGCACGTACTGTCTTTGGAGTTTCTCCAAGGTTCTGGGCTTGAAGGTTGCTTTGACTATGATGGTATCTTGTTGTTTAGGCCTGGGGTGCAAATGTTCTTAAACAGAGGTGTTTTCTACAACTCTACCTTGAAAGGAGGTCTAAATAAGCTTAAAGAATTTAGAAAATTCAATATGAAATGGGGAAATAGGACTTAGTGAGTGTAAAGTGTGACAGACTACACAGCTGCATTAAAATCTACATTTACTACGCAATTACTTCTAAAATCTACAAAAAGCTAAAAATCCAAAAAGTTCAAAGGCATCACAATCAGGACATTTGTTGTCTTATATGATAGCCCTCAGCATATTTTAACTCCCACTTGGGTTTTTTTGACATATGTAGTCTCTTAGTATTGTTCCAACCTGTAGATCTATACTTTAAATAATTTCACTAGCAGTAAGGATATTGTCTAAAGACAAATCTGGGTAAAATTTTCAAAGTTTTCAAATGCCTATTGCATTTTCACTAGTGTGCTCTGCTTGGGACTTGGAAAGTTTCTAACATCTTCAGTTTTAAGTGACTGCCCAATTATTTTTGTCCCCTTGTGCACTTAGAGGTCATGAACTCCATGGCAGATGTTTAAATAACTTGGTGTTTAGGATAATTTTAAGTCTACCAGCAGAGCTTTCCACAGCCTCCTTCAAGGTCAGCTTTGAAACAGCTCTGCCAGCAGATCTCTGAGGGGAGCAAATAACCCACAGGAAAGGGTAAACCAATATGGGTAAAACTTCAGAACTTTATAGGTAGTGTGGCAATGGGCATTTGCCCAAACTTCAGCACTAGCAGATCCCACCATGCTCTAGCTGTCCTGTCAAATTTCCTGGCCCCAAGCAGATGTTTCAAAATCCTGAGGGCACTAGACATTGAAGTTTAGGACTTCCCAGTGCTAAGATTTTGAGGAAGTAGAAATCTTCATTCGTTCAGTAATCATAGAATTGGTGCAAAAACAATGACATAATGAGTCTGTGCTTCCTAGTAAAATCAAACCCAAAAAAAACAAAACAAAAAACTAACTTCCTCTTCCACCCTCAAAAAACCCTCATAAAACCATCAAAAAAAACCCCTCTTAGATAAGAAACAGAATATTCCTTAAATGAAACTTGAGTCTATAGGATCTGGCAATCTGCATGCAGATTGAGTCATTGGTCAGTCCCAGAGGGCATAGCTTCCCTTGACAGCTTCCACTGGGTCTGTCTAGTTTGGAGAACAGGGGCCTAAGGACGCAAACTCTTTGCTCTATGAAGCTTCCTGAGGAGGGGAAGTGGAGAGAGAGATGCTGATCTCTCCTCCCTGGTATCCTGATAGGATGCATAGGGAGGATTCACAGATGCAGCAGGGGAGGTTTAGACCTGACAGGGAACATTTCTTTACTAAGAGTTGTCAAACACTGGAGCAGGCTTCTAAAGAGGTGATTGATGCCTGTCAATGTTTAAGAGGCAGTTGGACAATGCCTTTAATACTCCACTCTAACTTTCGGTCAGACTGAAGTAGTCAAGCAGTTGAATAAGACAAACTTAACTTTTCTAGTCTAGTCCAGTCTTATTCAGTTCTTCCAGTCTTATAATTAGAAGTTCCAAAGGAACCTTTCTAGACAAATCTGATTTAGTGCACATCATAGGCCAATAAGAACCTTCTCTTTAAGCCATTAATTTAAAAATCACATCTGAGATGATATTCAAAGGCTGCTATGCCAGAGACTAATTTCCCCTGGAAAAGGAAAGAGGGAGATCTTCATCCTCACTGAATAAACCATTTCAGGGGAGCAGAGCCAATTTGATTCGTATTAAGTACATCAATTTAAAAAGCTAATGACCCTAACCACTGTCTACTCCCAAAAATTTTGGAGTGGAGAGAAACAAAAATGACTTGGAATTGCTTTCTGCACAATTCCCTTAAACTGCACTAAGGTATATCTCATATATTTTGTGATTTTCTGTGGTAGTAGCAATAGCAGCAATAGTAGCAGTTTTTTCTTCTCGTGTAGGGCTGCAGCTGAAGAGGAATAAAGTATATCATGTGCAGTCTTGCATGCTTGAAACTGAGCAGCTGCTACTGAAGAATAAATAGTATTATAACATTTTATTACAAATTATTTAAAATGTCATTGCTACCAAAATAGTGGCATAATAGTGTATGCAAATGTTGGATTGGGGAAGGAAGATTGCACAACATTTTTGAATGCTAAACATGGAATCCTAATGATTTTGGCAAAGTCATGGACCTAGACCGCTAAATAAAATTTGTCAATTTTACCTTCCTTAGTTGAAGTTAATGGATTTAAAATAATTTTCCTGCAGAGAAATCTTGCTTGAACCAGTTGATTAACTCAGTTGATAGACAAATTATATTTGTTGTTTTTTTTCCTGCAAAGCACACAATATCTTACCCCGGAATAGAAATTTATGCTATTTTAATTCTAATTTTGTTGTTGTTAAGGAGAAAACCCCTAAAACTCTACATTTATCATTCAAAAAAAATTAATTAGTTCTTATTCCAGCTTGTTGTGACCTGCCTTGTGTACACAGAAATTCTGATTTAATCATTCCCTATAAGGAACTACTGTTTTGTAAAATAATCAGATAATTGCAGCTCTTTATATTTAAATGTATTTTCTTTTTTTTTTCCCCTTAAAGCAAAAACATGGTTATAGTGAAAGAAAGCCTTTATTAAAACTTGTCAGGTGCTTTCTATTTCATATGGCAAGATACCAAGTTGTTTGCAAAGAAATAAAGAGACTATATCAATGTTTTGACCATTATCCAGGATTTAATCTGTGTTATACTTTTACAAGATTGTAGGATGTTCATGGTACAATTTCTCTGATGCAGTAGAAGATTGCATGCTTGCAAAATTGCTTGGAAGTTCCTCTCATGATTTTAGTTGAATGATCAAGGTGGTCAGTATTGTTTAACCTCAAATGTAGGAAGGAAGAATAAGTTTCATTGTTTATTCTAGAAATTATTTCTCTTCTTGTGTTTATGTGTGTGAACCAATGCACACAGAAAAGGATTTTTTATCTGAACCATGTCTTCTTGGTTGAAATTCTTGTGTTTACAGAATTTTTGGAACTTGTATATCATATAGATGAAAATTTATACTTTGAAAAAATGCACACTTTCAAATATTTTAAATTTTTATTTAAAGAAAAAATAAACTGTGATTATATAATTTGATTATAATGTATATTAGCTATTGCAGTTGGGTGATACAGGATTATTTCAGTGGGAACATTGATTTTTGTCATTGATTAGGTTTACAGCCTGCTAATTTATTTTTACTAGTCCTAGAACATACACCTCTACATGACAATTTGAAATCCCAAACACTTACTTTCCTTGCAACATGTATTTTGATCTTTCATTTGATATGGAACTGTTTTCGTGCATTTTTAAAATTTTTAGAGGTTTTAAAATACCTTTAACTAAAGTTTAGTATTCTCATTTAATTCAATAAAGTATCACTATTTGATACTGTTCAAATGTTCAGTGGGAGACATAGATCATAGCAAACACATTTCCCCAGAAAATCATGTACACCTTCTTTCCAAATGATAGCGCAGTTGTAAGACTGCTTCACTGAAATGCCTACAAGCAAATTTAATTAGTCAGCTAAATGAAACTGTCAGAAATTTAGGAAACATTTTTAAAGTAAATTTTAGCCTTAGGTATTTCTTAATTTGCTTTGTGTAACATCAGCTGGAAAACCTCTTTATAATATACTATTTTTTCAGCATGGATGAAGGTAGCTTCAAATTTGCTTTTGTCTTTTTGCTGTCTGGCCATTTCACAGCTCTTTGAATTTTAATAGGAGGAAAGTGTTTGGAGAGATCCAGTAAAAAATGAACAAAAGTGACATTTAGGGGTTTCATAATAATTCTACTCCTTCCAGAAACACAATGAAGATGATGTTTTTGTTTCAAATTGTAGATTATGGAAATGAATGCTACAGACAAAATTAATAGGTGTAAAATTGTGGTAATTATAGCAATGGTAACTGAATTTCCTTGTGCATTAGAAACTAGAGGCCTATGATAGAGTACTATTGATCAGGCACAGTATCATTGCCTCACAGCATATCTGCTCACAATAACCCTTTTATGGAAAATATTTAAGTGGTCTATTAAAAGAGAAAAATGTTTCATAATTAACAAATAACACCTGAAAAGAAATAGAGAAAGAGGAAGTAAAAAAGTGTTAGGCAGAGATCCTGAAGTGCTATAAATACTTATTAAAATTTATGTAACCTTTCACTTAAATTGTATGGATACTGACTTGAAATCTGCAGCCCTTTCGTCACTTATTTTAAAGTTGTATGCTGAAAGACAGAGTGGTGGAACCCATCCAAATACTTTTTGGCCAATCACTTTGCATTGTCAACATAGTTTTGTGTGGAATGCAGGAGAAAGTATTGAGTAACCACAGCATGGAAATCATGTTAGCTTGATTAGCACATTGAAAGGTGAAACTGATACAGAAATAGAGTTATTATTCAACCAATACTTCCAGATGTACTGCAGCATTGTCCAACACTGCCTTAAGAAAAATGATTGAAAATAGTCATGCTTCCTCACATCTGTTTTCTACAAGAGATAAATGGAGAGATAACACCAAGATTTAGTAATGGATTTGTTAAGAGAGTTTTAAAATATGCCACATTCTTAGTTCCTGCTGAGAATTTGACACCTATAGTGTTTGTGTCTTCATGAATTTACTTCTGACGGGTTCTAGATTGCTTTCATGTTCTGAATTTTCGTTAGTGGATGCAGCACATCATCTGATTTCCCTTAATACAGGTGGAATTCAGTTTGCCATCTATTATCTCACTATGTATTATATTCCAAAGACAGATAATGGAGATAATTCACTTCAAAACATGCTCATAAACAGAATAGTAATACAGATTCTCTGTTTACACCTTAGATAATACAATAAAAATTAAATAAACTAAACAGAGCAGTTGCCTATTACAAGATTCAGATCAAACACAATTAATTACTTGTGTGACAAATAATGTATGGTTTTATAATTATGTTAAGATATGTTTATTTAGGTAGCATGATACAATTTTATTTCTGTATCTTTTGGAAATCAGAATGAGAAAGGCTGGTACCTATGAGTATTTGGATTTCAGATGCTTTGTACTATCTACAGGTAGATTTAGGTAAGAGTCCTCAGTTCAGTGCAGAAGGTTTGTTTGAAACATATAGTTTTAAGGATTCTATATTTTCAAATAATTTTACTGATTTTTTATTGTATAATATAATATAATATAATATATATATAATATAATATATATAATATAATATAATAAAAAATATATATAGTATAATATAATTTTACAGAAAATAACGTAGTTCTAAGCGGTGTCCTTCAAATAAAATAGCTTGTCATTTATTTTTCCACTGAGAAAATTTTAGAACAATAATCTCTTATTTATATCTGACTGAGATAGCATTACACTGATTACAAAAAGAGCAATGGCCACCTGAGGAACTAGAGTTAAGTAAATAATTGACAAATTAAAATCTCTTTCAGTGAACAACTAGCCCACGAGCAAATTGTAGGGGAAAAAATATCTCTTTGAATAATTCTAGATTTGTATTCTTTAAGTCATTTTTTGAGCCACCATATTTTATGGGTATAACATTCAGTCTTACTATGTCCTTCTAATATGCCACATGAATTACAGGGTGCTGTTTTCTTTCACAGAGGTTTGGGTATAATTCTAACATTATGTTTTCTGGAACAGTGCTCATCTTTCTTAGATTAAATCCTTTTTGAGAATTTGTAGGATTTATTTAAAACATGTTGCTCTATGAACACTATTTTCAGTAATTTTTTGTTATTACAATATGCAGGAAAAATAAATATGAAAGACCTTTTTTTAGCTGGTGTCAATTCTCTCCCACCCTATGTGGTGTTGAGGTACTTTGTAACAGTTATTTAATATCTTCTCAATTTTTATCTCAACTGTTCTTTTCAAAGTTTTTTTAACATTTTCCCTGCTTTTCAAATGGAAAATGTAATTATTAAAAGATTTGACAATAACTAGAATAACCAGTGTTTCATCCAAGTCCATATGGATGAAACAACCATCTGGGAACATCAAGTTGGATTTTATTTTTTAAGTTTATGTTCAGTTATTCTCCTACCTTTACAGAAAAACAGCCTAAACTGTGTTTTGTGGCAAAGATCCATGGAGGAGAAATCCAAGTAGCAGATGATATCATTGTTACAGTATGGAACTGTATCAAAATCTTCTAGTGACTCTGTCATCAGTTTATGTCAAGCAGCAGGATTTTTTTTTTAAATTATTTTTAATTTATTTTTACTGTGTGAGGGACAGTATGGTGTACTTGAAGGACTGGTAGACAGACTGATAAACTAAAGTGTATGAGTTTCTTTAAAACAGTGGTGCTGAATAGTAATGAGGATATTTGATAGAGGTGATTAATGCTTGGGTTACAGAAGGCAGAACTTATAGGTTTTCTACTTTAGACCCTGTGATATCTTTTTTTGGCTTCAGAAGGCTCCCAAATCTCAGACAGGGAGTCTGTGTTAGTAGATGAAATTTTACTGCTAATACATCACAGCTTCCTGTAAGAATTGCTGTGCAGTCTCTTGTCAGCATTTCTTTGAGATATGTTTTACCAAACAGAACACATGATAGGCTGCTCCCTTAAAATACCCTTCCAGTCATCCCATTTCCCTTCATTAAAAGTCCAAGAGGGAGGCTGAATGATTAGCTGTGATCCCACTCAGGATCCGGGTGTTTAATGTGATTGTCCAGAAGGACTGTCTGCCTATGTGATTTTCCTTTTGGAGGTTATATGTAGTGATGACCTGCAGAGACACATATATTCTTTTGCCAAAATCTAAATAGCTAACAGAGACACAAATACCTAAAGCAAAAGACCATATGCATATTTCTTTCCTTAGTCTTGGTATTTCCCTCAGTCCTAGCAGAGATACTCAGTAGTACCTCCTGTTTTCTTGAAGGATCAGTTAGAGCTAGCTGGCTGCAGACTCCATCAGTCTCTCTGTTCCACATCTCTCTGTGAGGCAGAGCACTTCATGGTTCTTTGTTCAATGTTGATGTGAATGAGTCTCTGTGTCTTTTTTAAACTAGTCTTAAATCTCTTTATACCTGACAGGCTTCTTTAATAACATTTTTCATATCCATAATAAAAGGTGCGTTGTAAGCACATAAAAGATTTTCCAACACCTGCAAAATTCACCTTCTCCTAATTATGCACTTTAAAATTATCTTTTTAAATGACTCCCAAAATGGCAGAGCTGGAATAATTTGAGCAATTCCCAGAGGATACTCATGCTGTTTTCTTCTCCTTTTTTTTCCTACTGACTCACTTTCACCTTGCCTGCAGCTTTTAAGCAGAATCCTCTCAGAGTGAGCTAAAATCATCTGCAAACTGACTATTTAGGCAGATACCTTGTTTCAGATTTGATGTTTAGAATAGAACCTCTTCAAGAAGAGATCATCTTTTTGGTAATGCTTGTGTAAAGCTTAGTTTTATGAGGTCCTTGTCTATGACTGGAAGTAATACAAGTAGTGTATAATAATAATAAGACTTGACTATGCACAAAAGGCAACGAACACTGAGGGAAATATTGTCAGCTAAGTGCTTGGAACAAAGATGTTCCCAGGGGACAGTCAGAAACTTTATTTCTTAAAAAAACTTAAGGTGGACCTGTTACTTTTCTATCCATTACAACACATCTTATTTTGGCAGAGTTTGTACTAACAAGTGGGATGTGATAGCACTGAGGAGAATAGTCATATTTGTACTGTTCACACCATTTCTGATTAAAATAGCTTCTCCCAGTGATTTGTAAAGTCAACCTGTTTCCTATGCAAAGTTGCACTTCTATAAATTTTGACCCTGAACTCTTTGACAATACTTAATCATCATTACACAGACAGGATAACTGACAAAAGTCTATGGCCTCTTAATCACTACATTTTCCTGATTGGCACTCTAGAGCCCCACACAGTCTCTTCAGCTTCAACTACATCTCTCTTCCCCTGCCTATTTTATGATATAAATGTGGTCACTGCTGCTGGAGTATCCATGAACTCTTACAAAGGCAAAGTTCTGCAAGGGGAAAACTACTATTTCATGTTCTTTTAGAAGTGTAGACCCAAAGCACAAAGAAACTTTGTGATTTGTCCTTAGATATAAAAGAAGTCTGTAGTGATGCAGAGATCTGAGGACATCTCTCCTGTGTTGCAACCAGCTGTTAAGTTTAATACTGTATAACATTTATTTCTTTGTAAAACCCTTGCTGATCTACATTGTGATAGGACCCCTGTGATCCTCAAGTTGGATCTGATATTCCTTTTTTTTTTCCCTTTTTGAAGCAAATGAATCAGAGAAAAAACCTCTGTTTCTAAATTTCTGCTTTATTTGAATCATTTAATACTAAATAAAAATAGAATAACTTTGAAAGATAACAAACTATTAACTGCTGCCTTGAAACAATCTGAACAGGGGGCTTAAGAAGTCTCATGTTCCCTCTCTGCTCTGCTCTTGCAGAGCTTGTCCTCCTGTCTGCTTCTGTGATGCAGTTTGGCTTCTTTTGGTGGTTTCCTGCTTGACACTTACCCAGTCCCCTCTGTGTTTCTGGGAAACTTCCTTTTTTTTCTCTCATACCTTGTGCTTGTCAAGCAGCACAGTTCTGACTTCAAGAATGCCCTACATTTCTATGAGACATCTGAGTGCTGTCTCTCTCCAGAGCTGTTGTTTCTGTTTATGATCAGTTGGTGAGAGGAAAGGGATTTCTCTCCATCCCAAAATACCAGATACTTCTTGTGTTCAGCCAGGGCAAGTCAAGCAGATGTTTGTGCTTCCTGGCCAAGCTCTTTAACAGAATAAATGCATCCTGGTAACCACACAGTAAACTTTGAGCAAACAAATCAAGCGTTGCCACAATTTTGTCATATACTAAGAGATGTGTAGTCCTGAGTGTTAATGATTTGCCACCAAATCTAGATCAAGCATAAAAATTGAATCCAGCTCTTTTTCTCTAACGGCATTAGGTCTGGCACCTGTCTATGGATGGACAAAATCTTTCATATGCCACTCTTCCTTAGGTTACTGGGATCCTATAGGCATTTGTTTTCATTAATAATGCTGAGAATATTAATCAAATCCAATTGCTTCAGGGCAAGACAGTATAATTTTACTGTTTGCTAAACTCTTTGCTTCCCTGATCCAACCTGAAAAATAATATTGGCATAAACAGTTTCTTACTTAAAACATGGAACTGTTCCTACTGCTTAATATCCTCTAATGGAACTGTGAAAACACATATAAAAATAGCTGCAGTTAATTTTGTTCCCTGGAGTTAGATCCACAAAGATACTGGTTTAATTTTTTGCAAAGTTTTCAAAACATTTCTGACTAGTTGAAAACTTTTTCAGGTGTCTATTGACAGGATGTTTTGAGACTTCCGTAACGATAAAGCTCCCCTGAAAGGTAATAAAGTGTTTTTTCTTCTATTCTTGATAGATTGCTTTGAACCTATTGTTGGCAAGCCTATTAATGTGCTATTGAAAGTTCCAGATGAGAACACAGTTCTGTCATACCATGCACTGTACAGATATATAATGACTAAGGCATAGGATTTGTCTTGAACAGATATGTTTAAGACATGCCTTTGAAAAGAAAAGTCATGCTGCTGAAACCATGGAAGAGCTCTATTTCTAATACATAATTAGTTCTGTGTGTAAAAATTACTTGGATACTACTGGAATAATATCAGGCTAACTCTCCTCTTTTAGATGTTTCCTTTTACAGAAATGTAATTTCACTGATTTCAACAAATATACACCCAATTTGCATCATGGTAAGCAAGAAGAGACTCTGACTCATGGTTTATTTTACCTACTTGCCAGTTGAGTACAGGGTGTTCGTGTTGACAGGCACCTAAATAGTTACTAAAGGAGTACAGGGTGAATTATATAATAGCTTCTCTTAATGTAAGCCAAATATCTCTAGATAGATGTGGTATTAAGCAAACATAAAGACTGTTCTAGACCGAACACAAAGAATTTAATTTGATGTAGCAAATTAAAGTATTACAATGAATATTGTCTATGTTAAGAGGCAAGAAAGAATTGCAATTAAGAATTCACCCCATTATTAACCTTTAGTTATTTTTAGCATAATTTAAACAAATTACTAGGATTCCTGATCATGAAGAAGAGAGCTTGCATCCATTTTATGATTTTTTTGTTACTTTGTGTGTTAGAAATCAACTATTACATAAGACAATAAAACACCTTTGTTACTGACAGAATCTAAAAACTTAGATCTAAAACCAGAATAAATCACATGTATTGATTAATCTGTTTCTTATTTTACTTTAATTATAAATATTTTGCATATGAGGAACTAGGACAAGAAATTTTATAAAAATTTCTTTAAAATAAGTGAACCAAATTAAAATTTAGCTCTGAGCCAGGACTATAAAATAGATTTAAAATCAGTCTTTAAGTATCTTTCAGACAAACTTTGAACAAGTTTACAAATGACCATTTCTGTGAATGTGTTTATTTTGGGGAAAGAAACCCACAAAACAACAGCATTTTAATTGAAAGAATTTTTGAAAAGTAAAGAAGAAATAGTCTGTTTCTACAGCACATGAAGATGATTTGTGAAGAGACTGCTGTCTCACTGCAGTCATGTGTCACAGTACCATTTCTATGGCATCACTATTGCCTTCTGATACCAACTCTGCTGACTACTTAATATAATGTTAGTTACATTTTATGTGCTTAAAATGTCACTTTCTTAGTTTATACAGTCCAGGTTTTGTCTTTTGTACGTGCTTTTTGTTATTTCTCCATACAATGTTAATTACTGAAATTCAATTTCTCCTCTAGATCTGAGAAAACTTAGTAGGTGCTGATATGAATGATGATAAAATCTTTAAGTTGTCTGGATAATTATCCATAAAACTTGAGGATATGATACCTCTCTGTCTGTTCTGTGCAGCTAGCCAAGCAACTATCTTTCCTGGGGAAACCATCCCAAGTTTAGTGCAGTAGAAAGCTCCCTCGTCTCTTCCCTATTCCACCCCCATGTTTGCCAGATAACAGAGGAAATTGCAAAGTAGAAACCTGACAGCTTTGAAGCACTGACATATTTTCTAGGCATGTGCTTGGAATCAACTTTTTGATGCTTCATTTATTGTAGTCTCTTTTAATATTATTTTGTATGCTTGCTGTACAGTTTCTATATTTTCCACCTTGTTATACTTTCTTTCTGTCTCATATTGTCTTTCTCTGACACTTTTCAGTAGAAAGGAAAGCATGAAAATCAGTATCTCCCTCAAGGCCATTAAGCTAATCATTAGTAGAATAGCAATAAGTTGCCATAGTATCTTTAAATTTGATTCATTTAAGTCCAGTACTTGCTGTTTCCTCTCTACTTTACCGCTCTCCACACCAAGCTTTATGTTTGAGAGCACACTGCTCATTCTGTGGAACAATACTCACCCTGTAGTAGGATGCTCTGCCTAGAGTGGAGGAAAACTAGCATGAACTTTACCCTATTTACAAAAGTTATCAATGATGAATGGAGAAGCGGGGTCACACTGCTTTTGGTCTTGAAGAATGCTGAAACCAGATCGACTCATCAATCCCAAAGTTAAACATACTAAGTAAGAAGAATGTTTCCTGGCAGAAACTAACACTGGTGAGGTGTGTCAGACCTGTAAAGGAAACAAGTGATGTTAGTGATAAGTCACCTAAAGCTGCTGATCTGACACGGCAAGATTAGAAGCATATGATTTATAATCAATCACTATACCATAAAAGCCTGGGCCAGCTTTTTGATGATGGAGGTTTCTAACACACACGTTCTTGGAGATCCCTCCCTTGAATGGGAATAACCCTCAAAATTACTTCTCGAGGGTGACTGAAAGTAATGTGCCAATGGTCATTGGCATGGGTGAGTAACATCAGCTTCTACTTAATAAACATCTTGCTAGCTCTACTAGTTATATCTGCTGTGTAGTAAATAGTGCTGATTAAAGTCTTTTAGTTTAACATTATCATAATTTTAAATAAATAATTTACTTTATTGATATAAATATATTTGAGTTACAATCCTTCATCCTGTGGGACAAAGTTTCGTAAAAGATCAATTACACCTGTATAATCCTTTAAACATAAACCATTGGCCAAATCTAGAACTAGGATTGGATCCAGCTGCACCTAGGCTCCTCCTTGAGAAGGAGGTTTGAAGTCATGTGGGCCCTTTCTGGGCCTCTTGACTCAACATGAGAGTCTCCCTGATGAACCTTGTCTAAAGTTTCCATTCTGCCTGCAACAGTCCCTCTGCCCCCTCCAAAAAAATGTTTTAAAGATGAAGCCACAGTAGTTACTGTCTGCAGTACAAACCAAACCAGAAAACAAATTGATAAGGAAAAGTCTTGCATCACCATATTAATGAACAATCTCAGAAAAGTACAAACCCAAAATTATAAAATTTAGGTGTTGAAATGCTTTCCAAGGACCAATGTCTTTAAACTAGGACTGAAAGTTGCTCTTTCAGTCCCATGTATGGTAGGCATTGGACAAAGTTATGACACAAGTTAAAATTTTATTCTTTAAAGTCCCATTAAATACTTTTCTTATGCTTTGCATTCATAATTTAGAGTTCAGTAACAACACTTGATACTTTAAATGAGATCTTTACAACTTTATCCCCAATTCTTCTCTTAAGTGTTCTTAAAAGAAAAATATTGAGAATTCTGAGTCAGGGGCAATAAATAAAATTAATTTGTTCTAGTGCCAGTAATCCGCAAAAAGAACAATACAGTACGTCACATCCAAATGTTAAATGGCCTGAGATCTGGGTTATGGGAAAAATGGTGAATTCTGAATTCTGTCCTTTCATTTTCTCATCAGCATCCTGCAGATTAATCTTCTCTTTAATGAGCAGTATCTGTCAGAAGGTGCTCAGATATTATGGTACTAAAGGTGCTACAGCTGTGTAAGCAGAGTGGATATTCAGGTTGATTTTCTTTAGGCACTTAGTCAAAAGAGATAAAAGAAGAAGAATGGAAGAAAGTTTAAAGAAAAGTAATTAGAAGAAGCAGGTGAAGTGCCTTACAGTACTGTGAGGAAGTCATTGAAGAGAGGTGTTGAGATATGAGTAGGTGAAATATTTGAAGGCTCTTATGAAGTAGCTTCAAGTCAGGTCAAATGAAAATGAAAAATGCAGTATAAAAGATAGCCTTTTGGCCTCAAGATTAAAGGTTCAGTTTGATGTGCTTAATGAGAAGTAACAGGAGTGAAGCAAAATAAGGTGGGTGAAGAAATCATTAATACAGAGCACTGGGTAAAAGAGATTTAGAAGAACTTCAGAGGCAGAGAAGAAAAACTAAATATTCCAGTTGGAGTGACACAATTTGTATAAGATACCAAAAGTCCAAATATACTTTAAAGTATGCAACATAAAGAAAAAAGATTTCTTAGCGTCCTTAGCACAGTGTCAGAAAGAGAGATCAGAGAATGATGTGCATAGGTCATCCACCATTAACTTGGCAGAATTTTCTGTTATTAAACAGAACTATAGAATGAAGAATACTTTGAGAAAACAAGAGCAACCCTGATGCAACTTCCATCCACTTACAGCTGCATGTTAGAAAATCAAAAAAGAATTTAAAGAACTGCAAGAGGTAAATCAGAACAAGTGTGAGAAATTTGAAAGCTGTTAATGTAGTAGTGCCACTTTCTTGTTTCCAAAAGCAGTCATCCTCTAGAAAAAGAAAATCCGTATCTAATAGCTGTATTGTTTTTTCTCTAATTCAGTTCTTTTTCTATATTGGCCCTCCTTTCAGGCTACACCATTATGCAACAGGTAGTCATGAGGTTCAGGATTCAACACTTGTAGAATTCCTTTAATATTTTTCTCTCTGCTTGTGTTATTTAGTCATGAGTATAAAGGTGACACTTTGCAGACAGACTTTTAAAATCTCTAGCTTCTGTCTTCAGTTCATACCATTAAATTTAAATATTTTGTGTTCAATTTATAGATTCTGATCTGTAATTTCACATAGCTTGTTTTACATGATGCTTATCAATAAAATAAAAATTTTTAATAAACAAATTTGTCATTTCATCCTGCAAGAAAAGACAAAAGAACTGTCATATTAAAATCTTTTTTTTAACTGCTGTGTCTATTCTTGTCATATTTACAAAAAGAGAAAATTAACCTTACACTGGGAACCACTGCAACAATAACACCTAGAAATATCACGCTTATGCAATCATTTAACAGGACAATAAAGAATTTATCGTCTATTTACATCAGTAAGTTATTAAGTGGTTACTGCAAATAGTGGGAAATCACTGCACAGCTAAAGTGCTGCAGAAGCGGAAGTACTGTGCAGATCAAGACTGGGGTTCAGATTTTGCTTAATTTCAGTTTGCACGTGGTTAAGGAAGCAGCTAAAACATTTTGGATGCATATGGAAAGACAGGAAGGATATTTTTCATTTCTGAATCAGGTGGTCTGTGCTTAAAATATTTAGACCAGAAATGAAAGCTCATTAGCTAAAGTTATGTTCTTGTAGCAATTAACATCCTGAAAGAAAGATCTTGTGGGATGGGGTTTGTGATGAGAAAGTGATATAAAAGATAACAACAGAGTACTCGTGTGTCTCACATACTTTCACCAACTGCAGGAGCAAAAGAGGAATATCCTTGCCCTCAAATTTGGCCTCCTTCTATTTCATCACAGTGATCCTTTGTATGATGTTCTGAAGAGGTGATGTGAAATATATGGAACATTTTATTTCTTCAGGTTTCCGTCTGGGTGAAGGGAGAGTATCAGAATATTATATGAACTATAACCTTACCTAGGCAGTTTTGCCACATATTAACTCTTCTTCCTAAACTCACTCAGCCACATCGCATTCTCAGTAAGTGACGAACCCTTAAAATGTCTGGCTAAAAGGAGCAATCCCTTCAGTTTCTGTAGCCCTCTAAGCCGATTCATGTTCTTTGACAGACTGTCTCCTTTTTCCCTCAGAAAGTACAGGAAGAAAAAAATCTCTCTTTGCTCCTTTTTGCTTTCCTGAGAAAGAGCAGCATCTTGGCTGTGTTCAGATTGTCACACTGTATAAGCCTTGGTTAAAGCAGAGCTGCTTCTGAATATTCTAGTGTAAATGACATGAGAATCAAACTCCAGACACATCTGTATCTGTCAATTTCCATTAAGTCACGAAGAAAAGAGTGGGGCTGTTAAATTTCTTCTGGCAGGTTGCCAACAGTTTGACCTCTGTCAAGCTTATATCATTCATTCATACAGAAAGTTATTTTTCTGATACTATTCTTTTTTTTTTTAATACTTCTTGCCATAAAATGGGTTCCTTACGGGTGGTAATTGTGAATGGCTTCTTGTTCTGTTCTGCAAGGGAAAGAGAGTACACTTCATGCATTTAGCCACGTAGCCATGTTCAATTATAGAATTTTTTTTCAGTGCTGTTACGTGAAGAAATAATGTAAGGGGCTTTTCTGGCTTTCTAACCTGAGAGAATTTGCTGTCAGATATTTGTGGGTACTTGGCAAATACAGCTTAAAAATTAATCTTTTAAGAGAGAAACATGGGCCCCAAATGTAGACCATGGGAAGTAAACTGACCATAAGCTGCAAGTGTATTCCATGGCAGAGGAGGCAAACAGCCTCCTGGGCTCCATTAGGAAAAATATTGACAGCAGGCTAAGGCAGGTGTTCCTGTCCTTTCCACTCAGCCCTAAGACACACCTGTGTGATATGTCCATCACTGAGCTTCCCATTCCAAAAGAGACAGGGACATAATGAAGGGTGTTCAGCAAAGGACCACAGATGCTATTAAGGGCTTGAAGGATGACCAGAGGATGAGAGAGCCGGAAGTGCTCTCATGAGAAGACTCATTCACCTCACAGAGTCAGAATTGCAGAATAGTTAGGCCTGGAAGGGAACTCTGGTGATCATCTAGTCCAACCACCTTTCTACTCATGCCAGTTCCCTCAAAGCTGATTTTCAGGAGACATACAGCATTCTCACCCCAGAAGCTGCAGATTAAAGCACCATTTCCTTAGCTCTTGGTCATGTCTCCAGAGCAGTAGGTGTCTTGACAGATCATCTAGGTACATGAAAGATGTTAAGAGTATCCTGCCATACAAAACTTTTGATTTGGTACTTGTACAATGAGGGACTTGGACAAGAAAGTCTTTCAACCAGTCTCTGCTGTTAATGGAGTCTTGAAACCATTGACACATATAAGTGTTCTCTTATAACATTTTTCTACATATTTCACCTTGTTATTCTTCTATTTGATCAGGGCAATTCCCATGCTATATAATGACATATTGCCCAAGACAATTGTTGGTTTCACTAAAATGAAAATGCCTGAACTGAAAGTGAAAGAAAGAATACACTTAAATGTTTTCTTTTGAACTAGTTTCATTGCACACAGTTCTCTTGTGTAAATACATGCAAAAATAGTGACTTATTAGCCATATATGTACAAACAGGCCTAGAACAGTAATCATACCTAGATGCCAGTCCAGGACTAGGATGCTGTCAGGGCTGGCCATTCTCCATATGTCCTCATCTGTAATTCTACCAGGATGAATACCAGTATCAGTGGTATAGCACTGAAATGAATAGCTGTCTTCACAGACTCACATTTTCCCATGTCCTGGGTAAATTAGTCTTCCTAAGTACTCACCCTGCTCTGTGTAAATAATCAGGCTTACTTACAGGGTTATTTACAGAATTTATTACAGGGTTATTTATCCTTTTCTTATCTGTAGGCTTAGCTTAGGCTATCTGCAATTAGACCACACCGAACTTCTAATTTTGTTGTTGTTGTTCTTTATTTGTTTAGGGATTTATGGTTTGTTTGTTTTTTTCAGGCCACTGAAGACTGATTTTATAAAATCTTCCAGAGCAGACTTCTTCTGGCACTGCAACTGTTCATGCATCGTTCCAGTAGTTTGCATGGAACTCTGCTCTGGTTTCAGCAGTGTTTTGTCAGTTGCTGACATTCAAGACAAACTAGTCATGCCTGGAAACTGCTTTGGGCTGTTTGTGACATCTCTTTCAGTGGCAGTCTTGAAATGGATTGAGGATAATGAATGGAGTGTTGCAATGGAGAAGTAGAGACTCTTTAGGAAGGACAGAATGGGAAGATGGGGGAGATGCACTTTATGTGAGAGAGCAGCTGGAGTGTATGGAGCTCTCTTGGGGATGGATGAGGAGCCAAATGAGGGTTTATGGGTTAGGATTAAAGACAGGACAGGTAGGGGTGGCATTATAGTGAGTGTCTTATATAGCATACATGGCCAAGAAGAACAGATGAATGAGGCCCTCTGGGGACATATAAGAGCAGGCTCAAGTTTGCAGTCTCTGCTACTCATGGGGGCCTTTAAACGCTCCTGTATCTGCTGGAGGGACAACACAGTAGGACACAAGCAACCCAGGAAATTCGAGGATAATGTCCTCTTAATGACACATGAGGAGAGGTGGTCTGTTGCACCTCATAATCACCAATAGCAATGGACTCACTGGGGATGTGAAGATCAAAGAATGCCTTTGCTGCAGTGACCATGAGATGGTAGAATTCAGGATTCTTAGGGCAGTGGGAAAGGTGAAAAGCAAGTTCACATCTCTGAACTTCAGAAAAGTCTCATGGGATAAGGCTGTGGAGAGAAGAGTGGTCCAAGAAAGCTAGTTAGTATTCAAGGATCAGTTCCTTCAAGAAGGAAGGAAGGTAAGAGACTTCCGTACCCATGAACATTAAGTTAGGCAAAAATACCTGGAGGATACAATGGATGAACAAAGAGCTCCCAGACAAACCCAGACACAAAAAGGAAGAATCCAGGGATGGGTCCAAAGTTGATGAACTGGCAGGAACACTATCCAAGAAACCAGGGATGAAGTTAGGAAAGCTAGTACCTAAATGAAATTGTATCTGGCCATGTATGCCAAAGATAACACGAATGGCTTCTACAAGGTCAAAGGCAGAGACTGGCAAAAATATGGGCCCATCACTCAGTGATAGAAGGGACTTGGTTACACAGGACATGAAAATGTCTGAGGTACTGAATGTCTTATTTGTGTCAATCTTTACTAGGAAGACTGTGTCAGAGACTGGAGGAAAGCCTGGAGTGAGGAAGATGCACCCTGGGTGGACCAGGTTCAGGTCTGGGAATAGTTAAGCAATATGGACATATATAATTCCATGGGTCATGGTGGGATGCACCCATGAATACTGAGGGAGTTGCCCAGAATTGAGAGGCCACTCTTGATAATCTTTAATCAGTCATGGCAATCACAGCACTGAGAGGAAGTGCCTGAAGACTGGAGGAAAGCAAATGTCACTACTACCTTCAAAAAATGCAAGAAATAAGCCCCAGGGAATAACACACCAATCAATTTCACCTCAGTCTGTGGGAAGGTGATGGAACAACTAAACATGAGAAAAATTTTTAGGTAGGTGAATAATAAGATGATGACCAAGAGTAGTCAGCATGGAATTAAGGTGAAGTCATGCTTGACCAACCTGATAAGTAGGATTAAATGACTGGCCTGATAGACAAGGAAAGAGAGTAGGGGATATTGCCTATCTGTGCTTTAGTAAGGTCTTTGACACATAAGACCCTCATAGATGAGCTGGCAATGTATGGGCTGGACAATCAGTCAGTGAGGTGAGATGAAAACTTACTGAATGATTGGGCCTGAAGAGTTCTACTCAGTGAAACAAAGACTAGCTGGAGGTCAATAACTCAGAGGTCAGTACTAGGTCTACTGTTATTTAACGGCTTCACTAATAATTTTCATGATGGGGCACACTGTACTCTGAGTAGGTTTGCTGATGAAACAAAACTGAGAGGAGTGGCTGATAGGGTCATGCTGACATCCAGAGGGACTTCAATGAGCCGGATAGATGTGCTGCCAGGAACTTCAAGATGCTTAATGAAGAGAAGTAGAAAGTTCAGCACCTAAGGATGGAATCTTGAACCTCAGAGGACTTTCTGGGACCACTGATCTGGAAAGCAGCTTAGCAGAACAGGCCCTCAGGGTCCTGGTGGACACCAAGTTGAATATGAATCAGTAATGTGACTTTGATAAAAAGAAGGCTAATGATGTCTTGAGATACATTAGGGAAAGTACTGAGAGCAGATTAAGGGAGGGGATCCCCTGTTTAGGCCATACCTGGAGAAATGTGATGAGTTCTGTGCTGCCCAGAACAAAAGAGGTAGAGAGCTACTGGACACAGGCCAGTGAAGGGCCAGAAATGTGTTGGACTGGAGTACCTTTACTGTGAAGGAAGGCTGAGAGAGCTAGAACTGTTTAGTCTGGAGAACAGAAGGCTTAAGTGGGGTCTTGTTAATGTATATAAATACGTAAAGGGAGGCTGTAAAGCCAGACTGTTTTCAGTGGTGCCCACTGACAGGATAGAGGCAATTGGCACAAACTGAAACACAGTGAGGGTGACTGAGCACTGACATAGGTTGCTCAGAGAGGTTATAAAGTCTCTTACCTTGGCAATATTCAAAAGTCATCTCGTTGTGGGCCTGCACAACTGGCTGTGGCTGGCCCTCCTTGAGCAGAGGTATTAGACCAGATGACCTTCAGAGGTTAATTCCAATCTCAACCATTCTATGATTCTGTGATAATGCCAGTAGTTTCACACAGTGGCTCATTGCGATTACTGGGAGTGGTGATCACCATTCAGCTTATGCATGTGAAATTTCATGACCATGCATGTGAAATTTGTCTCCTAAAGTATGCTTCTTAATACATAGTGGCATGTTTTTTGGTATTTTGTTATTGTTTTCTGGCTCCATACAGCTAAACACTTTGTATGTGTCTTCCTCTTTTCATCTTAGGAATACTATGCCCTCATGTAGGCTGTCAGTGAGCTCATGAGCTTGGCACAAGAACTGGTCTTTACTGGGATGTGTGATGTAGAAATCTTTTTTCGAATCATAGTCTCATTGAGACTCTGACATAATGAAGTCCAGCTGTTAACCCAGCACTGTCATGTTCACTGCTAAACCTTGTACCCAAATGCCATGTCTACGCGTTTTTTTAACAACTCCAGGATAGCCTGTTGCAATGCCTGGCCACTATTTCAACAAATAACTTTTTTCTTATAACCAGTCCACATCTCCCCTGGTGCAACTTGAGTCTACTTTCTCTTGTCCTGTTTTCCAGATCCACCCTTCACTAGGAATTGTGAGGAAAAATGTTCATCTAAATGACAGATGGCAGCATTTTATAATGTTACTTCTTAATTCACAATTCTTCTCTGAAAAGTGTCATCTCTGTCCAGAATCCACACCTTTGAAAACGTGGAGACTTCCTCTTTGGAGAGTATTAACCTCTTTTTTTACGTCTCTCATGGTCACATAAAATTTCACCAAAATAATCAGACATAAACTGCATTGGTCCAGGCACCAAATCACTCCTGTCATATTTGGACAGCATAAAGTCCAGAATTCCTGCAAAGTATTTGCAGAACCTGTCTATGATTAAGAATCACAATTCACTGAGTGAACTCAGAAATTAATGGATTGTGATCGCTAGTATTTACAGGTCCTAGTGATTAGGCACTAACAATCAGCTGATAAAATGGTTTTGGTGCCTTAAAATGTTGGTAACTAAATGAAAAGCTAGGAAAGAGGCTGACTTTCCACTTGGAATAAATAAGCACTTTTAAAACAGAAAGGTATTCTCAAAGATAAGTTCTCATATCCTTTTCTTTCCACCTGTCTGATTTAAACCAAGGATATATCAGCTCTCTTTGAAAATCATCAGGTATTTTCTTTATTGAAATGTTCATGGAGATGAGTCATAGTGCTCTTCTGAGGGTCTACAGAGTTAATGAGTGTATTTCCATTTATTTAACTGAGTTTTAAAACATTTCAGTGTGGAACAAGATTTGCAAAGGGTATAATGGGACCTATTCTTTGCTGAGATCAGTATGAGGATCAAATACAGGATCTGAGGAGTTGTGACTTTCCATGCTGTTTTCTGCAATTCACATTTAGAACAAGAGCTACTTATCAGTGCAATTGAAAATTATGCATTTTTTAGAAAACTGGACACTGATAAATACATTTTTGTCATGGCTGGAGGTACTAGCATCCTAAATTAATTTGACAATAATTTCTGAGCATTTAAAAGGCAGAACTGAATTAGTTGTCTTTGATATTGTTTTTTGGCATCCAAGTGGTAAACTTCACATCAACTGGCAAAACCCTGGTATTATCGTTGTCAACCCTTTCTAAGGTGTGACCTAGTTACTGCGACCATCATCCCAACCAACAGGTTTCTTTTCATTTTACTTTGCCCCCGGGGGGACCATGGGGTACTCAGCACTGGGGCTAACAAACACTGTTCTGTTCTTGTCCCAGGGTGCTGGGTTATACATCTGTCTTTGGGGGTTAAAACTACTTTTTCTCTGTACCACTGTATTTATTGTAATCTTTTTAGTAAATTGTAACTCTGACTTGTAATCTGTCTTGAGATGGGTTCATTCTTCCAGCCAGTTTGATTTTAAGACAGCACAAGGTGAAACTTAAGGCAAAACCAAAAGTGAATGAATGACAATGTTTCAAATATATGCTCATCTTGAATTGCATTTTATCAAAACATCACTTTTTCTTTTGACCTGAAATGATTTGAACTACATGATGTTGATGGTCTGCATTAATCATTGGTTGCTCAAATGAACTGTTTTGGCATTTATTTTTAATACATTAGTTCCCACATACAAATAATAATTTTCACACAGAATTTAGAAATAGTTTGAAGTTCATTTTCTTTTAAATATAATAATCTATCACAATTGAACCTAACTGTTAAACAATGAGATAAAAAGAGGAAAACCAGTTCCAGATTTTTGTTTGTTTGTTTGTTTGGGGTTTTTTTTTTGTTTATTTTTTTATTTCAGATGCATTAACCAAGTGTTATGGATGAAAAGCATAATTGTCTGACATAATAAAAATTGCAGTTTATGTCTATTAAGTTTGCTTTAAAATTTGCTTTCTAAAGTAACAAGTACACAGGCTTCAAGATATTTAAAATTTTACTTGTATTAACAGTTTTAGTTAAGGTAAAATCATAGCATTGTAATGGTGCTATGATTGGAAGGGACCTTAAAGATCATCTCATTCCAACCATGTTGCAATGACAGCTACCACTGGGCCAGGTTGCTGAAGGTTTCATCTAGCCTGGCCCTGAATACTTCCAGGGATGGAGCATTGACAGGTTCTCTGCCCTGAGAAGTTAGAATCAGATACTGCTATTCTCCATTGCACTGTGGTAAAATTGTCAAAGTGCAAAATAGGAAAAAATGGAAATTGGAAAATTTATTTAGTTGTGGGGCTTTTCTGTAGTAACCTATAGTTTAAAAAAAAAATCACTTATTTTTTATTTGCATATTTTTATATTATAATTTATTTGCTGTAAAAAAGGAGTTCCTGTCATGGGAAATTTACTATTATTGTCTTTTCTCACAGGTCTTTTTTTTTCTTTTTTCCCTTCATTTTCTCTTTTATATGTTGAAACAGTAGTTTTCATAACCTTCCTCATTTTTAAAAGATTATCTTTCTTAGCATGGTAGAAGCACAGATTTTTATTTGCCCTTTTCAGGAGACCTTCACATCTGTAAAATATCTTATCTGAAGTCTCTACCAAAAATTAACATGCATTGGGCTGTAGGCAATCTGTGATACTCCTGGAGTGTTGTCTAGTATCTATAGACACCTATAAAGTCTCCTGGAGCATAACTTATCAAGCTAGATAATAGACAGCCCTACAAGGTGGAATACTTTACTGGACCTGGTGGTCATCAACACAAGTGAGCTGATCAGTGACATCAAGACTGGAGGCAGCCTGGGCTGCAGTGATCTTGCACTGGTAGAGTTTGCAGGTCTGAGCAATTTGGGTCAGGTGAACAGTAAAGCCAGGACCCTGACCTTTAGGAAGGAAAACTTCCAGCTCTTCAAGGAGTTAGTTAATGGTACCTCCTGTGTGACTGCCTTCAGGGACAAGGGAGCAGAACAGAACTGGTGGATGTTTAAGGACACTTTCCATAGAGTACAGGAGCTCATGACCCCAAGTGCAAGAAACTGGGCAGGGAAGACAAGAGACTGGCATGGCAGAGTTGAGACCTGCTGGTCAAGCTGCCAATGGACAGGTAAAGGGAGCAGTGGCAGGTATCCTGGGAAGAGCATAGGGGTGTTGGTCTGGGTGTGTAGGAATGAGGTGAAGAAATCCAAGGTGCAGCTAGAGGTAAACTTGGCAAGGGAAAAAAAAATATTAGGAAAGGCCTCTATGGGTATGTCAGCCAGAAAAGAAAGGCCAAGGAAAGGGTACCAGCCCTGATAAGCAAGACTGACAAACTAATAAAAATGAATGAGAAGGCTGAGGTACTAAACAAGTTTTTTGCCTCAGTCTTCGATGGCAACCTCTCTTCCCACACCTCTTGAGTGGATGGAGAGCAGAATGGGGATGGGGGGAGCAAAGTCTCTCTGTCTGTAAGAGAGGAGCAGTTTCCAGATCACTTGAGAAACCCGAACATACATACATCTGTAGGATGAGATGAGATGCATCCCAGAGCCCTGAGGAAATTGGCTGATGTACCTTGCAAGTCACTATCCATGATATTTGAAAAGCCATGGCAGTCAGATGAAGTCCCACGTGTTTGCAAAAAGGGAAACATACCCATCTTTAAAGTGTAGATCCTCTTGGGAACTACTGACCTACCATCCTCACCTCTGTGCCTGGCAAAATCATGGAACAGGTCCTTCCAGAAGCTATGCTAAGGCACATGGAGGAAAGGGGGGTGAGGTGAGACAGCCAGAGTGGCTTCACCAAGGAAAAACCTGCCTGACCAACCTAGTGGCCTTCTACAATATAGTGACAACATGAGTGGACAGGGGAAGTGCTGTGAATGTGATTTATCTGGGCTTCTGTAAGGCATTTGGCATGGTGTTCTATGTCATCCTTCTCTCTAAACTGGAGAGATATGGATTTGATGGGTTGACTGTTCAGTAGATGGGGAATTGATTGGACAGTTGCATGCAGAGGGCAGCAACCAATGGCTCAGTGTACACACAGAGACCAGTAACCAGTGGTGTCCCTCAGGGGTCTGTACTGAGGCCAGTACTGTTTAATATCTTCACTAGTGGCATAGACAGCAGGGTCAAGTGCACCCTCAGCAATTTTTGCAGACTCCACAAAACCATAGTGCAGTTGACACACCTGAAGGATGGGATGCCATCCAGGGGGACTTGGATAAGCTTGAGAAGTGGACCCCTGGGAACATCATGAGGTTCAACAAGGCCAAGTACAAGGTCCTGCCCCTGGACTGGGGAAACATTTGGTATCAATACAGGCTAGGGGATGAAGGGATTGAAAGCAGACCTACCAAAAAGGACTTGGGGGGGTACTGGTAAATTAAAAGCTGGACATAAGCCAATAGTGTGTATTCTCATCTTGGGCTGCACGAAAGGAAGCATGGCCAGCAGCTCAAGGGAGGGGATTCTCCTGCTCTACTCCTCTCTGGTGATACCCCAGCTGGACATCCAGCTCCGGGATTCTCAGTGAAAGAAAGATATGGACCTCTTGGACCTGGTCCAGCGTAGCACTGCAAAACTGATGAGAGGGATGGAACTTCTCTTCTGCAAGGAAAAGCTGAGAGAATTTGGGTTGTTCAGCTGAAAGAAAAGAAGACGCTGGAAGAACAGAAAACATTGGGGACACCTTATTGTGGCCTTCCAATACTTAAAGGGGACCTCTAAGAAAGATGGGAACAAACTTCTTAGCAGGGCATGTTGCTACAGGACAACAAGTGATGTTTTTAAAGTAAAAAGGGTTGATTTAGAATAGATAAAAGGAAGAAGTTTTCTACAATAAGGGTAGTAAAACACTGACACAAGTTGCCCAGAGAGGTGGTAGAAATATTTACGGTTAGGTTGGTTGGAGCTCTAAAAATCCTGATCTATTTAAAGATGTCCCTGCCCACACAAGGACTAGATGACCTTTAAAGATCCCTTCCAACCCAAACTATGCTATGATTCTCTGATTCTATGATCTTATGATTCTATCAAAAATCACCTTTTTCAGAAATATATCCATTGCAATATTTATTTATGATATATTTATGTCATGCTTGCCATATCGGTGTCATGGTGTTTTTTATTTCCAGCATTTTTTCAAACCCCCAACCTTTATCATAACTAGGCAAGAAATCCAGAAAAACAGATGTGAGAACTGGAAGTAAAAGTGTAAAAGGCAACAAATTTATTTACAATATTATTTGCAGCTTCTTCTTGTCTAGAAAGAAATAACAGTAGCAGGATATTATTCAATATCATAGCACTACTACAAGCAACCAGATCTTCACTGACGCATCATACTGTGATATTTTTCTATTAGGTACAGTGTAGGAAATGTCGATTTTAAAGGTAGCCTTTTCAGTAATCTCTTGTATTCTATGAAATCTCTATATTCCTAATATTTAATTATAGTTATAATTTACAATCATCTAAAAGCTGCTTTTATTAAAGGAAACCTATCAGATAATCTTTTCTTTAGGACAAAAAGGTTTTATTTCCTTTGTCATTCACAGATTTTATAGGTTAATTAGAGTCAAAGTAATAGTATTTTTATGTGCATAAAAATATGAAGTACAGGAAAAATATCTTGTCGAAACTTTGCAATAATCAATTAGCTTCACAAAAATACAGTGAAAAGTAGAATAAGGAAATTGTAATGAACCTGTTTGATTGTACTATGATAATATGTCCATTTAGTGATGTGTGAAATGTATAGTGGTCCTGACACCTACATTGCTGCCAGTAAAATTTGGAATGCTTGTGTGGAGTGTAGTTTAAAAGCAGTAGTAATTCTGTAGCTTGTTTTGAAGTGAGAAAGCTGGCTTGTTAAATCCTAATTTTTTAAATGCACGTGAAATTGAACTACTGTCACCTTACAAAATAATGGAAAGCCAAAATAATCTATCCCACATATTCATTGATGGAACAATTACAAGTACTTTTTTTATATTGGCTAAAAAGTCAAGTATACACACTTTGTACCCATAGCATTATCACATTTCTCCAGTAGTTCTTCTTACTTCATGTTATCAAAGGGGGTTTTATTTTTATTTTATCTGAAGGAGAGCTACATGGTGAAAATTCTAAATAAGCCAACTTGCTCAATTTCTCTGACTCAGTGGTACAGTGTTTTCTGACAGAGGAAGGGATTTAGGGATCCTTAGAAATCAGTAGCTGAAGAAAGGCAAGATGTGGTCATGATTGACTGAGGCTGTCTTAGACAACAATAGCTGTTTTCCAAAGTATGGGGAAAACAGCTGAAATCAGGAACGAACTTCAGAGACGCAGAGGAGTGGTCAGATGTCATCATCAGTGTGAATACAAACCAGGAGATAAATGGAGTGTGTCAGGGTAGAGGTTACTGTTGTCTTGTGAAGAGGAGGAAGGACAAGAAGGAGTGGGAGGAGGTGCACATTGGAGAGAGGGGGATTTTTAGCCGGATGGTAGAGATCCATGTGATGAAAACTATGGGGTTGTATATGTTGACAGAAAATATTGTGTTTCAGTGTGAATTACTGAAAAATTGCTCTTTAGGAAATCAAACTGACAGAAAAATCTCTTGCAAATATTTATCATTTTGCTGTCAAATAACACATGTAGATATCTAGTTCTGAGAAATCCAGTCACTTCAATCTATTGAAGCACCTAAAAGTTGCTTTTAGATGATTGTAAATTATAACTATAATTAAATATTAGGAATATAGAGATTTCATAGAATACAAGAGATTACTGAAAAGGCTACCTTTAAAATCGACATTTCCTTGTAGTAGTGCTATGATATTGAATAATATCCTGCTACTGTTATTTCTTTCTAGACAAGAAGAAGCTGCAAATAATATTGTAAATAAATTTGTTTTAAATCAAATTACCATTGGAAAATTGATTCAGCCCACAATAATAAAATGTTCTCAAATTCTGCTTGGTAAAGTTTAAACTAGAAAGAAATAGATGCAGAAATCTTTAGATCTTACCCATTCTTGCAACACTTGTTTGTAGAAGTATATTTATACTTATTTTTTACAAGCATAAAATTAGTGACACATGGCTGATGTGAAATAAATTTTAATAAAATTATTTTAATCAAAACATAAAGTAACTAAACTCAGCATAACACAAAAATGCAATTTAACAAACTTAATTTCATATTTTAAAATGAAGATACTTGAAAAATCAAATTAAATGGAGCATTTAGGCAATGAAGATTGGATATGTCAATACTACGTTAAACAGCAATCTTTGGGATGTTTTTTTTTTTCCAAGAAAGGCGGATTCTTCATGGACTGGATTTTCCAATGAGTTAAGCATCCAATGGCCTCGACAAATGTTCAGATTCATAAGTGCAAATTGTTCTCAGTGGGAGCTCCTAAATGTTTTTCTTTCTTGAGAATTTTATCTTTTGTAAAAGAATTGAACACATGGAGACATGGCTGTCTGACTTCTTCCTCCATGTTTTTTCTTTTACAAGATTTTTCCTCCAGCTAGACAAGTATATACATAAACAAGATCAGCAAGCACTGGTAAGGTATTATTTGAAGGAACTATTTTGGTCTTCAGGGGGTCTAAACCTCAGTTCATACCTCTGCTCCATTTACTGATTTGAATGTACCCTTACGACAGTGATTCTTTACCCACCCTGCATTTTTATTCTTTACCCACCTCACCTGCTGGCACATTTGAGTCTTTCCCATCTCGAAAGGCATACACTAACTGTAGTTCGTTACTCATTTGAATTATCCAGAGGGCTCAGTAACAGACTATGCCATAGTCTGTAGGCAGTAAGGGAGCAGAGGTGCAGGTGTCCAAGCTAACTGCCTTTGGGAATCAAAATTGTCATATAGTATACCATATAAGTCAAATATCCAGTTATGACCTGCTGCTACCACAGTTATCAATGGGCGTCCTTCCTGACATTGTGGAACTTGCACAAGGGAAGTTACTGACTCCTGTTGCAGTCTTTTCCAGAGTCACAAGAATATAAGAACATAAGAAAGATGTAAGACTCTCTGTGACAATTTTAAGGAATTTATTCATACCACTGCTCAGTTCTGAAAATAATTTTCTTAGGGACTTAACTTTCCCTCTGTGGTCTGCAATGAGTCTGGAAAACAGAGAAATGTGTCCTATGGGGCTGGATAGGCAGCAGAGAAATGCCAATTGACATCTGCTTTTTAGGACGCTTGTGTAAACATGTATGACCAGCAGAAAAAGATGATCCCATTTTCTTGTACCTGGTAAGTTATAAGTGCAGTGATCCATATGGAAATTCTATTCAGGCATATTTCCATTTCCACATTCTATCAAAAATCTTGCCTTCTGGCCGTCTCTTGCATGGATTCTAAATGCAGATTTTTCTCCCAAGCATATATGCTCTACATCCCTCTATGTACACTTAGAAAGAGAAAAAAAGTCAAAAAAATGGCAACTAAGATGGAGCTTACAACACAAGATCTGTCTGTCAAATCTAATTCAGATTTCTCTCCTTGCATTAACCAAGTTATAACCCCTGTTTCTACTGCAACAGCTTAACAAAATGGTATCTGTGAACTGAATTCTTTATTTACATTTGCAAGTATAATGTTGAGTAAACTTTCCCCAGTCAGTAGCATTGCATTACTGTAAATAAGGAGACTGTTATGCAGTGATTTGGGGGTGGGAGTGGCACTATATTGCAGCATTATGTAATGAACTTGGACTTAATTAGCTTACTTGAGGGTATTTATAATTTAAGGCTTCTATATTCAGTAAGCTTTCTTGTCACTTCCTGTTGTCTGAGCAATTCCAGTCCAAGCAGCACCTTGTTTCTGGCTCTGCAATTCACCAGCTGATGTTAGCAGTTGTATCCATATACTAATAATTTAATTGACTGAGTAAAACTGCAGCAGGTGTAGTGAGGGTGCTATATCAAAAGGATTTAATGAGGTGTATGAAAATGTCCTGCAGTCTCCTTTCTGTCACCTATGAAAAACAAACCAGCATTCTCTTGCCAGTGTTTTATCTGGTCAGACAACTATTGAGATCTTGCTCCATTAGTCATGTGGTTTTGCTATTTGATTCAGGGTAGGCAATGGAAACATTTGTATCTTGAATATTTTATTTTCCTGGGTTGGCCAGCTTCCAAATGCCTAGGAGGAAGCTGACAAAACATTTGTGTTGGGCGCTTGGCTTTGTTTTAAAACTCATCTTGCTTATTCAACAGGTATTGGATAATACAATGACAGTATTTTTAATAATTTCTATCATGTTTGCTAATCTTCTTTATTATTGTCTGTTTTTGTAGATCTGGTACTTTCTGCCATTAGAATGCCTTTCTTTTTTTTCCTTTCTTCTCTCTAGACTTTGCTATTTGCTTATCTGCCTATGTTTGGCATGAAAATTATTTTTTTCCTCCTGCTGATTTTGAACACATCTTTACCTGGTTGTTCTGAAAGCTTCACTTTTTCTCCTCAGGAAAATTGGTAGCTTATTTTATTCCTAGCTGGAGTTTAGGATGTGAACAGTTCAGTTTACACATTCTTGTTGAGTAACAGGAATCTCTTTAAGTATGTTTCTGTTCTGACTTAAAATAAACCTTCTCTGCACAATAGAGATAAAAGACTTGTAAAGACTTAAAAGAAGATGAATTTTGGCTCAATCCCATGATTTTAACATATTTTCCTATTAAGCTTCTTGCTAGCTTTCATGAGAGCACTGTTTTGGATACATTCAATGTATCTGAAAACCCATCCACAATACGTACAATTCACTTCAACAGTGAATATGTACAGTTTCTGGCCATTTTTCCCAGCATTTATTTATTTATTTTTCTAAATAATTAGTAATTCTCCCCTTATGGTTCTAAATAATAGAAATTTATCTCGAAATTCCTTATTCCATTCCTGGGTTTATTATGACGATGAACATCCACATTCATGTATTCCATTTCCTTGATCACCTGCTCGTGTTACTCTGTAACTTGACGGACTCACACTGTAGTATTTTTATATTTTCTTTTATTTTTTTTAATGAATATTGATTAATAGCAGTTTATACATTTATTTTTTTTTAACACTAGCTCAGCACAAGTAGTTTTTAACCTACACAGAAATGATTCAAATTTAACTCGTTTGGATTTCTTGGTTCATAAAAACAAACATTAAGGAAACTTTCCTGTCTGCCCATTCAGGAGCCACTCTGGCAATCACATTCCCACCACCAGACTTGTACTGCTGGGACTAAGGCTCATTCTCAGCGGGTGGCTCCTGTGATCCAACAGTGCCCGATTTGACTTCATACAAGCCCCGCTCTCACTCACTCAGACCAGGTTTCCTACCAGTTTGATCCCAGTTTTCGTGTAGCAGAGTCCCAGATGTCCAGTTCCATAAAGCAGTTTATTCACAGTGCAGTAACACAGAAACAGCTCTAGGTGGTGCCTCCTGGGCAGGTTCCCCATCAAAGGAACCCCTGGGTTTTTACACCGTCACAGTTTGTGTGTGCAAAGGTCTCGCTCTTCCAGCTGAGTCCTCAGCTCCAGCTGTGTTTAAGTGTCCAGTCACCTGGCTGGTGCCACCAGTCCCCGTGCCCTTTGTGAGGTGAAGGATCAGTACCAGGTAACAGTCTCCTGTCTTGGGCTCCCACTCCCAGAGCTCAGTCTGCACCTTGCTCTGCAGCTGCACACCGAGCTACCTGCACCCAATGTATTCCTCAACACAAAGAAATAAATGTGGCTGTAAATAAACTTTCCTACAGTCTGAATAGCTCAAAGGATTTTTTAAAATTGGGGTTTTTTTGCTTGTTTTGACTTGCCTGTTTGTTTTTAAATGTAAAATTTTCCCAATCAATAGGATGATTTGTAATGTGTTCTGTGGCATGTGAGTCTTTCTCCAAATGGACATAGGTCCACATGAGTGTGTTAAGGTCACTCGCAGAAGTGAGGAGAATGGTAACAAATGAACAAAAATTATCTTATTAACTGTGCAATTCACAAATATGAAATTCATGCTCTTTCTTGCTTTGTAATCAGCTTTTCAAGTACTCATTTCCACAGAGTGATGTGAGAAATATTAGTGCTCTTACAGAAGCTCCAACAATTAACTTACTGGCAACATTTTTTATGTTCCACTTATTAGATTCTGGTGTTTGCCATCTAGTGTCACTGTAGCCATAAAATCTTCTTTTTTTTTTTTTTGAAAGAAATTAGGTCTCACTCTTGCCCTTATAATAATTGCCAGAATTAAGGAAACTGCAGGTTTGATCATTGTAAGAACAATATAGGCCATGCAAAAATTATAGTCCAGACCTTAAATCTTAGGGAAGCAAACTTTCAGTTGCTTAAGGATACAATGGATGGGACCACCTGAAAAACTGCCTTAAAGGATAAAGGAGAGGAGACCTTGGAGCCAGTTAACAAAATTTTTTGTACAACATAAGAACTCTTGATTCTCATGTGCAAGAAATCAGTCATGGAAGGCAAGAGGTGTCTTTGCTGGTCAAACTGAAACACAACGGGGAAATAAATGCATAGGCAGTGCAATTACAGACATACATCCTGGGAAGAATATAGTAATGCTGCTTGAGGGTGTTGTCGTAGGATCAGGAAAACCAAGATGCAGAGAGAGATATATTTGGCAAGGAACATGAAGAATAAAAAGAAAAGTTTCTAGGGTATATTACTCAGAAAAGGAACACAAACCAAATTATGCACCCTCTGATAAACAAGATGGGATATCTGGTGACATTGACATGAAGAAGGCTGAAGTACTCAATGATTTTTTTGCCTCAGTTTTTACTGGCTCTTCTCTAGTCTATCAGTGACTGGGGAAACGAAGGAGTAGGATATCAGGTTTAGGACCACTTCAGAAACCTGAAGATATACAAGTAAATGGGACATGGTGAGATGTGTCTCTGAATTCTGAGGGACCTGGCAGGTATAGTTGGTAAGCTGCTCTCCTTCCTATTTAAAAAATCATGGCAGTCAGGCAAAGTCTCCAGTGACTGAAAGGTCCTTTCAAAGGTCCTTTCCAACCCAAACCATTCTAAGATTCATTCTTTGATTCTTTAATATGTTGATCCCATACAGACAGAAGCTTAAGTGCGTGCCAGGGAAAAGAATTTTATACTTTTCTTCTGTCAAGATTTTTTCATCCTTTTCTGTGCTCTCAGTATAATTAACAAGTGAGAATCTGCCCACGCTACACCAGCAGAGAACAGAATAACGCAGCTCTAAAAGAACTTCAACACCTGACTCTTCTACTAATAAAGGAGCCCAAATGACAAAATTTTGCAATCCATTCTCAAACCTCAGCCAATTAATTTGCATAAATTAAATTAACAAGTCTTAAAAAAGCATATTCCTTCACAGTTCTTGGTAGGTGTCAGTCTCGTAATATAATATAAAAACAGTCTTGGGTCATTAATTTCAAAAAGTGATAAATCGTACTCAGGAACTGTGTCACTAACAACTGGGATTTACTAAACTTGAAAAAAATAAAATACTTTCCCCTCCCTCCCCCCACTCTTCCCCCCTCCAGAGAGTGATTTTCTGGACAAAAATTCCTTCAAATAGCTATGAAATACCTCGATTTATTATGAGTTATCTAAATTCCAAAGGGAATGTGTGACATTACAACCTCTATATTTTTTTGGTGGGAAAAAAAAAGCCCCAAAAATATGTTCTAATAGAAAAAAAAGTGTTTGTTCTCAAGCACTACTTTCAGCATTCTTAAGAAATGAAGGAAATTAAGTATACTGTTAGGGAACAGAAAGGAAAAAAAAAAAGACCTTATAGAAGTAAAATACATATACAGAAGTTGATTGATAGTGATGACATTCATCAATTATTATACAACCTGCCAGTTATTATCTTTTTTCTGTCTAAAATGTTTTGCTGTAATCTATGAAGGACAAGTAATACATTAAAACAATTGGAAGGATGGATGAGACGATTGTGTTACTGTCTATATCCCAAAATTTCATGGGACATATGGCTACTTAGAATTTTTTCCATCTCCTGGTTAGTTCAACCGGATAATTTCTGATGTTTCTGCTCTGAAAGTACTGTACTAGCTTTTAACCTTCTCTTTTTTCTTTTAGTTAGAAAGAGTGGCATGATCCAAAACCTTTATACAACTTTGGGGACAGTTATGGTACACTTAAGCACCTTACAGTGACTTAATGATACAGTGCCTGATTTTCATTTACAGTAAAGTTTTCTCATTGTCAGAGATGTGTAAGGTATTTTTAGTGTAAGATATAGGTTCATAGGTCTTTTCATTGATTAGTGTGAATTGCAGAAAAAATGTAATTTCTTCTCTGCAATTCACACAGTCCAAAATAATATTGGTTCCAATTCAGAAAGAATGTGACATTTTGACTTCCCTAAAGATTTAGAGTTAGATTTAAAAACTCTTTATTGGAAAACTTTATTTGTGTATAGCCAACATAACACCTCTGTAGCACAGTTTCCATCCTAAATTTTCTCATGTATCAAAACCGATGGCGGTCAATACACAGCTGCTGTCTGCAAGCAAATTTGAGAAGCTCCTAGCAAATTTGTGCATGAATTTGAGTATTTAATTCCCAAGTTATTTAATTTAAAAAGTAAAGCTTCTTCTATAAAAGGAAAAAATGTTCTGGCAGTCTACAGGATTATAACAGTGATAGATAACCCTTCTATTATAAATTGCACTCCATGGAGTATCACATGCAGAATCCAGGGGGGACTATCACGTGTTTGTTGTCTTCACATTATGTTATCTTAAGTGAGGGCCTCTAAAACAACGTAACAAAGCAGAAAATGCAAGGACAAATTTTTTTTTCATAAGCAAATGGATTTTTCAATGTTGTTTGATATTACATAAATTCTAAAATTTTTACAATTGTATGTATAATTACCAGAAACATGGTACTTGCTCTTCCTGGAGAGCTAAAAAGATACATCTAGTTGGCACCTACTACATAGATTAACAAATGCAGTGCCCTTCTACTTTGCTATCCTTTAAGCACAAACTCAGAAAACTGACAGTTTGGGTTTGCCCACAGAAAGCTGTAAAGAAACTTACACAGACCATGAGTAGTCAGGAAGAAATTGCAGCCTAATTTGCTACAGAAGTTCTCTTAGAAAGAAAAGCAGTGGCTGCAGCCTGGAGCGTGGGATGCACACATTAAACGTATGGATTCTAATCTGCCAAAGAAGAAGCAGGTTGCAGAGAAGTCAGTAAACCTTGCCAAGAGCTGTCTTCTGCTACCTGCCCTTGTCACACTTTTGGTTCTGCCCAGGTCTCCTATGATCACCACAATGAAGATGGTATTGAGCTTCCCACCAGGGCATGGGATTCTTTAGAGCTTTGATTGTTTTTTTTCTAGTAAATTTTCTAGCAGAAGATGAAGGCTGTAAGAGGATGGAAGGGAAATCAGCATTCTTTGGCAGTGATAGTAGAAAAGCTAATCCTGAGCTTGGTGTATACAGTTAAGTGTATAATGGACTGTATAATCTAATAAATTTGATCTTACTAAATGGGCAGAAATTAAACACTCCCCACCCTCACTCCTTAACTTCATATTGTCATTAAAAAAATCTGAGGTTTACAAAGGTCAATGCCAAAAATTCTCACCAACCTAATCTGTCAGGCAGAGTTTCCCAACAATCTTCTGATGTTCCTGCTTTTATCATACAAATATGCTACTACTGTTCTGTTGAGCAGCAATCCAGTGGTGACATATATAAAATGATTCTTCATTTTATGCCACCTGAAACTGTGTTGCTTTATTGTTAATGTCATGTTTTACAGAATGGTTCCATCTTCAAGTGTTTTAGTAACTATGCAGTATTAACTAAAGTATATATTTTTAAGAAAATCTATGAATACTTTATTCTGGCCTGCTACATACCTTATGGGGATTTTTTCCTCCTCTCCAGTACTTTGTGGTGAAACTGATGGCAGCTGTTACATCTACTTTTCTATTTATCACTTAGGTGATAAAAAAAGCTCCATGATGAAAAAGGACTTTGCATTCTCCTACTATGGAGTACAATGAGCTAGCTAGCTAGCTACATAATTAATAAAAATATACATAGTGCTTGGTGAAAAATCTAAAAGTATTTTGTTTACCTGATATCATATGTATTGCAAAACCACAAACATTTTGTATTTAATACTTCCCCTCCCTCATTTGGAAAAACTTCATTGACAACAGTAATTTTTCTTCATTAATTGGTTTTCCTTTACCATTGTGAAACCTGTTACTAGTTCAATTTTTTCTGTCCAGCTTAAGTTAGTGGAAGATGCATAGTTAAATCTATTAAAACTAGTCCATGTGCTTGAGAGAGTGCTTTAAAAAAGAAAAAAAATCTGTTTTCATTGAAGTGGATTAAAAGAAGAATGAAACATTTAGAAAGGGGAAAAATTGCATACAGGAATTATTAAGTTTGTTACCCAAAAGGATTGAGAGAAGCTCCAGTGCAGTGAACTAAAAGAGACTGTATTTAATAAGAAATCATCCATCAGAACTTTTACTGCAAAACTAAGTTTTAAGAAAATAAAGATTTTGTATATTTTGCCTGAATTTTCCCAATAGATTTTTTTTTGGAACCTGTAATAGTGCATCTTAGTTAAGATCCAAGGTCACTGTTACTTACTTTAGTCATCTCCTGCAAAAAAGTTTATAAGCAGTTACACAACAAACAGTCCTAAGTGATATTGAAAGTGATCTCCTGACTTCTTCTGACCCTTTCTGCTGTCTAATATAGCCATTCAAAGTGTAGGGAGCAGAACATGTCAAAGTGTAGGGAGCAGAACATGTTGATAGATGGGCCAGAAAAGACCTGTCAGGTAAAAGGCAAATACATTTGAAGGTCTCCACACTTAGGTTTATTGGTGAGACCTACCTTATACTCCTAAAAATTCAAGTTTTAGTAGCCTTTGGTGAAGCTACTATAAAGTGCAATAAGGCAAAAGCAGTGTCTTTCCACGCTGTGCTGCATAGGTACATGAAATAATTCTGACTCCCAGAGGGAAAAGCAAGCAGTGAGCAGAAAAGGTTTCTTCCCAGATCCCTGCCAGCAGGGAAATCTGCCGTATGTGCTATTTAGTGTCTGGAATGAGGGGAAAGGGCTGGTGCTATGGTGCTACAAAAAGCAGCCTTTCTATTGAGACTTAAAATAGTCCTTTTACTTTGTCCTACTTCTGCAGCCTGACCACATAAACAATGACTGAGATTGCACTAGCTTAGTCACCTCTGCATAGTGACAGATCCTTCAAAGCAGAAAAGAGAGAAAACCATACTCCTTTCAAAAGTGCTGGAGCAAATGGTCTAAAGAGAAAAAAGAGATGATAAACCAAGGCTGGCTGTGAAATCAGAACCTCATCAGCCTGGAAAACATGAGTACAAAATTGAATAGTTAATATTAAATAATTCACTCAGCTGCCACTTCTGTATTCAAAGTAAATGCACCATGGTCACAGCCATGGATATGTCTGTTATTGATTTCTCAGAAAGCATAGTGGAATGGAGAAAATCTCTATGTCTGTTCTTTTCAGAATGAATTTTCATCTCTTTGGAGCTTCCTAATACAAGATGGCCTTTAAAACAATTTCAGTGGCAAGTGAAGATTCTTTCTGTGTCAGTGTAAGATTTCTGTATGGTTTGATTGTATCTTCAGTACAGATCAACTTCTCAGGCTTTGGTAAATACCTGTCTCTGCACTTATGGCTCTTACGTGTCAAAACTGCACTAAGCACCCAATACTAAGCAAAGCATAAATGTAAAGTGTTCTTGGCCTGCGCTCTTGATGAATCTATATCAGTATGGTTAAAAGATAGCCTTGTACCTTCACATTTTACATAGATATGAAGCTTCTGTTTTTCCAGTCTGTACCCATCCTTCTGCACCTAATTTTAAGATACAAACCGTGACAATGCAGAAGTGGAGCCTCATTTTACGCACATTTAACCTATTTGAGAGTATATGCATTATATTAAACCCCCTCCTTTCACATGACGCTGGCATTAGCAGCCAAACATATTTTCTTTTTTTTCTCTCTTTATGATTTTTTTTAATGATAAAAAATTAAACAGGAAAATTACTTTTCCTTTGGTGGAGAATGGGAGAAGTCAGCTACCTCTTATGCTGACAAAAATTGATTTTTACCTTCATGAATTTCTCCTCGATGAGAATATCTTTGTGGCTTATCCTCAGTATTACTGATGGCATCAATACAGTGAATAATGCCCAGTTTAGTACCATTTTAAAGGAAAATAAATGAAGGGAAAATACTGATTTGTACATCTGCTCCTCTAATTAATAATCATAAAATGACTGTAGGTGATCACCACTTTAGCATCCCCTCTCTGCGTACCCATGTGTGTGGCTATGTAACAATGTCTATTTTTTTTCCCTATAAACCAAGGATACCATCAGTAACCTGGTTATATTTCCTTTCCTCTCTGAATTTTGAATGGTTTACCACTCTATATTAAGTTTCTGTTTTATTGACCTTAAACCATTACTTAGTTAATCTGAGCAGTCCAGACTGCAGTGAAATGTAGGGCAATGTTTTCCCGGTGTCTTTTCATCTCTCAGCTTGTATTTTGCAGTGAGAAGAACAAGGGAAAGTTGTGCCCATAGAAAAGGGACAGGAAGAGATCAAAATTAAAAAAATGGATATTAGGTTGAAAAGATTGAGGAACAGTAACAGAAAAGAAGACATTATTATGAAAGGAACAGCATAGAAGAGACAGAGGAAACTGAAATGGACAGAAACTAAACTTAGAACAAAAAAAAAATTATTCTGCTGTTTACAGGAGCCTTACCATAAATCTTTTTTGCTGCAATTGCTCCATCTGTGGAAGACCTCCTTAAAATCAGTGAAAATGGGAAAGTTACTGGCATATTTTGAATATATTATTGCTGGCTTAGGGTATAAATGGAAATCTATCCTTTGAAGTTCTTTTAGAAACAGGACAGATCAAATCTTCTGTTCATGCAGAGTATCATGACTCCATTGACTGTGTTGATATGTACCTTTGAAAATATGATATAATTTTTTTATAATGGTGTGTTTGGAAGTTTTATGAGAAATTAATTTTATTTATCTTTCATTCATCTTTTGTCTCAGATAAGACTACATGTAGTTATCTACGAGATACCTTTTTAAATTTAAAAATAAAATGTAAATATCTTCACATATATCAAGGAAATAACTTCACTTATTTCCAGACTGATTAATTTTACAGGCAAAAATAGTGTGTTTGGTGAGGTAAGAGATTTTACATAAATGTTCTGCAGATAGTCTACGTTGCATATGTAAGTTAGGTAATAAAATGTTTTGTATATGCAACGGTCTATTGCGTCAGTTGTTACAGTAAAAACAACTCACAATTGTTCATAGATTTTTACACAAATCAAAAAGATCCATTTCTTATTTATTTTGACCATGGTTTTCATAGCTAATGTATCACTCTAATTGAATCACAGGAGTCTGCTATAATTTGCCTTGAGCATTCTTGACCCAGTAGCTCCTAAAAATCAGTCTCATTGTGTTTCTGGCGAAATTAATAATTTCTGCAGGACAGGTAAGGGGAAGTTTACTAAATGGTTGAGATCTTTTGGAAAGTTTGATTTGGTTTTGATTTTCAGAGATGTGCAAGGGTTCAGAGAAAAGCCCAGTCTTTCTTCTAAACAACTGACTTTCTATAGAAAGAACGATCAAATTGTATGAACATAACTTCAAAATACTCCACGTCTCTTTGGTAGTTCTGAAGACAAACACTGATTGATTCATGGTAAAATGTCCTGACAGAAATAGATAATAAAAAATTCATTCCATAATTCCTCATCTAGAGGGTTCTTCACTGTTCCATGCAGAATAGAAATGGATGTTGTCCTGGTAAATAGATCTCTTTATTTTCAAGGAGCAAGAATGACATCAACAACTACTATTTCTTACTGTTTGTTCAGAAAATGTAAGCAAATAATTTCTGTCTTTTCCTTAACCAGACAGACAGTCCAGTGTTATAAGATTTCTTCTACATCTGAAAAACATAAATGGAAGTGTTTTATAAGTATGTGATGTGAATACAAGCTAAAAATTTAAATATTGTGGAACCCACAAAACCACCACGGTTAGCATTCAGGTTTGATTAATTTCTATCCTATGGAATTAAGGTTTGGTATTGTTAGGTATTTTTGGTTTAGGAAAGCTGTTATATAAAGAAAATAATAGTCACAAAACCAACTTTTAACTAGTGTTCTTGGAAATAATCAAAATGACTGTATAAATACTCGACCATTCGATCTCTTATTGTGTACAGAGCCAGACACTTACAGTGGATTTATATTTCCTTTAAATGCAATCTGAGGCAGGGCTAGCTTGTACTTCCAACGTCTGTGCTTACAGAAGGCAATTGAATGGAAATGTGTCCTGAGTCTGCACTTCACGTTGCTTTGGGCCATTTTAGACTTGCTTATAAATGTAATAAAAAAAAAAAAAAGAGAAGTGTGATACACATAAACTATATTAGTAAGCAAAACAGAGGCTAAGCTGGAAATATCAGTTGGGAAGGGTTCTTTCTGAATCATTTTTGCTTCTTAATAATAGATAACTTTATTTACAGTAATTTACTTCCTGGTAATTGGATTTGTATCATAGTTTCCTATTCCAAAGAAGTTCAAAAACTTATATTTTAAAATGACACTGATTTTAAATTAAAATACATTTTAAAAATAGTATACTTAAAAGTAGCTTCAGTTGAACTCTGTCAAAGCTTTGGATCACCCAGTACTCTTAACTTTGGCTTTTTGCTCATAGTATATTCTCTCTGTTGAAACTGAATGAGCTGAGAAACACGCTTGGGTTGAAAAAATAACTTTGGGTAACCTGTCATGTTATCCAAAATATTACTGTTTACTACACCACATCAGTATCTTCCTTTAAACATGAGGCATAACATAAGGCAAAATTCCTTTCTACAGGAGCTTAGGAGTTAGCCAGCAGAGTTAGTGTCATATTTTTATGATAAATATCTAAAAAGCATTGAATTTAGAGAGACAATAATTATGGTTCTACCTAAAATCACAATCAGGAAAAGAAGACATGATTTAAAATGCTTAAAAACACATTTACCTGTGAGATCAGAACAATTTAAAGTCTCTTATAATAGTGTCTGCTCTATTGTCTGTGGAACATTTTAATAAAACTCAAAAAGAAATTAAATAGAATCATCTCCCATTATAGCTTCCTATCATAAGGTAACATACCTGCCTGCTTACTACTGTCTAATCAGTAACTGAACCTTGTGATGCACTTTTATGGTGCTTGCCCTCTGGGTCTTTTGCCCACTTAGGAGTATAAAATCATGTTAAGCTTTTTACTCTTTTTAACCAGCCTAGTTCCCTTTTCTCCAGTAGAGCTAGAACTTGTTTTTTGCAATATCACAGCAATATCACATCAAGCCTCTGTAGATCAAGCTCTTTTTCTCTCTTTTAGCATCCCTTCATCATTTGTTCTGAGCCACTTGGTACAAGTTCTTACTCCTCCTGTGCAAATTATTTGGCTACCCAAAGTGTTTGAAAGAAGACACTGAGTTTGACATGGAACAAGGTAAATTCTGTACTTCAGGGGAAGTTCTCTGTATTAGAGGGAAGTCCACAGCATTGGTCATGGTTTTACCAAAGAGTTCTAGATTCCTGGCTGCATAGAAGAAAGAGAGAAAAACTTCAACTTCCAACTAAGCTGTAAATGTACAAAACTACTCCCTAAGTTTCCATGAGAATAGTCTTGCTTTTGTCACTGTAGCTATGCTCCCAAATTTAACACAGGGAAGCATTACCATTTCATTTTAAAACACTCCCCTTTTTTCATTAAATTTTATTAGCTTGAAAGAATATGCTGGAACTGTTTGGTTTAATGAAATCTTACAGTATTGCAATTCAAAGGTTAATTTCTGAGTTTGTGAAAACATTGCAATAACTTAATTCCTGTTCAATGTTTTGTGGGTACTGTTCACACATTTTTCGTGTTCCGTTATTTCATGTGGCTTAGTTCCACATCTGAGAAATATTTCTTTCTGTGATGATTACAAGTTCTGCAAGAACTTAATTGCCTTACTATGTTTTCATAACCGAAAGACAAGTGGTTTTAAGGTAGGTAATTTCAGCTGGGAAACCCATAATGGCTGAAGCTTCAGCAGCACTTTGAATCACAATAAGTATGGCCTCATATTTTCTTTTTCATGCCTTTAGGGTATTTCCTCCCAACTTGGACTTGCTGTAATCTTGCACAATTGTCTTCTATTTGTCAGAAGACAAGTAACTGAATAACACAAGAAATACAATTTCTTCTTGTTTTTAGAAAAACTGTAGGAGATTGCACATAAATCTTTCCTTAAAAGCTGAGCAAAAACTATTACTTTGACATTGTGAAATCTCACTTCTGTGAGAGCAGAATTTAAGGTATTCTAAAACTTGAGGTCTTAACTCATGTTTCAATCTATTACTATAAGCCAAGAACAGGATTTGATCAGTCTTTTTTTCTATCAGAAGAGTAATCCTGATCAATATCAACAATGTCTCAGCAAAATTAAAAAATGAAAACTGCAAATTGACTTTTTGAGGGTTATTTCTATTTTTGATAAGTAATTCCTACTATTTTCAAAGTATAACTGTTGCAAATGAGAAATATTTGTGTTTAATATCAGCAAGAAACAAAACCCTGTTAGCTGATGTTGCAAGAAAGAATATTATGTCAAAGAAATTTCAACAAAGAGGTCAGGCAGAAATTATCTTTGTTAGCAAACTGACTGTGTAAGTTTCTTCATCTATTAATAGTGAAATGTAAAAATGTGAAAAATAATCTGTATATTAAAAGAGACCACTTACAGGCATAAACTTTAAGTTAAGCAACAATAAATTTTGTCCACATACACCTACTGTACCTACTCTCACTTCAGCGATTGGTTAAACTTCCATTTATTGTCATATTAACAGCGTACAGCATTGAAGTCTCATGTCTCAATTGCAGATGTAATACTCAGGCATTTCCCAAGGCACTAGTAGAAATAGGAGGAAGAGTTCTCTTGGCAGAAAGATGTTGCTCAACTGGTAACTTCCTTTGACACAAAACAGATTTGGCTGAGTAGAAAGCAACTTCCCATTTTCAGCACAGTAAGATGAAACTCAAGCATTCAGAGGAAAGGTAAAAGAGAAAGGAAAAAAGGAACCTTCTGACTGTTTAGCATGAAAATGTATGTTCCAGGTTAGAATCCTCAGCTTAGGAAAGCTGAGGATCACTGCTCTTGTTGAAGGTAAGAATGGTTTGATTAAATCACCTGTAATTTGGTTACAGCTCATTTTTTTTTTTTGCAAGTTCTTTGCTCATCTTTCAGTCCACAAGTATGGAATAGAAGAAAATGTTTCCATTTAGGTTAATATAAAAATATGCTTTCACTTATGCAGGCTTTTACCAATATGAAATCATTGTTTCAGTGTTAGAAATAAATATCCAGAGGGAATAGCCCCAACAAAAGTTACCTTGATTCTAGAGAAAAGCAAGTTTGAAAAGCAGCAATGGAGACTTATTTAAAGATGGTTTTTTTAACTTTCTTTTCTGAGCTTTTTTTGTTTAAGGAGTTATCCTGAATAAGGTTGTATGTACCCATACAAGTTCATGCATACTGTACCCATATATGTCCATGCATATGTATATGCATACTTACATATGTTCAATTGCATCGTCATGGTGTCTCTTCATAGAGCTGACTCTGAAGAATAGATCCAATAAGCATTGACCAGTTGAAGTTCCTGTCGTAACCAGCTTATATAAGAAATGATTGAATGCTCATACAACCCCATGCAGCAGATGTCTAAATTATGTGAAAGAAAATTATGTGAAATAAAATGCTGAGTTTACTTAATTCTGCATTGACTAGCATCCATTGCTCTCTGCAGCTTCCTGAGGAGGGGAAGTAGAGAGGGAGGTGCTGATCTCTTCTCTGTGGGATACAGTGATAGGACACATGGACTGGTTTAAAGACACATCAAGGTAGGTTTGGTACAGGCATCCAGGATCAATTATGAAATCTGTCATGGGCATGGAACAAAAGCAGCTTGCTTGAGTCTGTTGCAACTACTCAAAGCCTAAAATCTCGGAGGAAAAATTCTTTACCAGAACAAGTCCCCAGATCACTTTACAAAATCAACCAGTTATTGCTTAGAGGTTCATGTAACACCTTATGGGATGGAGGGAAGAACCCTTCGGAATTGCGCAAGGTTTATTATGGCATAGTAAGGACAGGAGCAGAGGTGGAGAAATGGAGGGATGAGAGTGGTTTGGGGATGAAAAAACATGGGAAAGTAGAGACTAAGAGGATGAAAGGGCTTGGAGGTGTGTGAACAGAGGCTGGGCAGTGTGCTCATGGGGCCGTGCCCTATATCTCCTCAGCATAGTCAGTCTTACTGATCTGGTCTGTCCTTTTTTGATTATATGTGTGTGTGTGTGTGTGTGTGTGTGTGTGCACGCCCATGTATGTATAAATATCTATCCAGTATACAGTTTTAAACATTCTGAGTATTTCCCGGTTTAAGGAGGTATGTCTGTAAGTATGCTTTTGCAGAGGCTCAGTACTAGCCAGTGGTGTGGAACTACAGGTCATGGTGGTGCGTGCCACAATGCCAGCGACTGGAGAGACTGTGGTGTCTGCAGGTTATCCTGGTGCATACATCTGTGTGGGCAACTTCACAGAATCACAGAACATTCTGAGTTAGAAGGGACCCACAAGGATCATCAAGTCCAACTCTTAAATATTGGGGTGGAACCCACAGCCCTGGCATTATTAGCACCAGGCTCTAACCAGCTGAGCTCTTATCTCTCCATTGCAACACCCCAGTCATGTGAACCCATCACATCTCTGTGATCTCAGCAACATCCCCACAAGTTGCAGCAAGTAGCCTTGCAACTCCACACAGATATCTAATTCCTTTGTTTATTTCCCAATATATATATATATGAATATGCAGTGTATATGTGACAGCAGAGGGAGAGAGTTAGTTACCTCCAGTCTTGTGAGCCAGTGATATGGACATACATACGTACACACACATACACACTATACATGTACATATAGGTATGAATATACATATTTTCTATTAACAAGCTTTCATCTTGATCAGTCAAAGAGAGATTGGGTTACTAGTCTTGTTCATGTTTGTGAGTCTGTTTTCTTTCTGTACCAAGTACAATCACTGGCCAAATATGTATATTTTACATATGTAGGTCTATTAAGGTATATACATACATATGTAAAGTGTAATGTGTGAATGTGCTCATTAGGGTTACACGGTCAGCTTTGCTTCTGGTTGGACTTGCAAACATGCAGACCTGTAGGCTATCAGACTGCTATATTTGGCAATATATAATAAAAAAAACAGTTAAGAAAAATTGTAGATTTTGAAGTTTTGTTATCACCTGTTAGTGAACATCAATCTGCTCCAGCACAATGGGGCTTGTGCTCTTGGAAAGTCATCTGTTCACAGATTAGGGCAGTGTCTGGTCAGCAATATTCAGAACTTCCAGCAATATTCAGCTGTGGTTCATGATTGTGCTTCCAGGCTCAAAATAACAAATTTGTGGTCATGTATTAGTCTGGAATTCACTGTATTTTACTTTAAAGGATCTAAACTTTGAGTCATTCAGGTCTCAGTATATAGAATATTAACATTTGCAATTATTTCACCAACATAATGTTTGTGTACCCAAGAACAGAAGCATGAGTTTTATTGAATTTCAATTCCAGAATATGAGCTTTTCCCTCCTTGTTCTGTATAACTCTGTGTGCACTTAATACAGAATGCTCCTTCCTGACTATGACTTGGCTTCCTGATTAGCCATTCCCTACTGTGTTACTGCAGACCACTCAGTTATCTGAGTGTCATTGAGTTATTGGTACAAGGAGGATTTAAAGAATGGAAAAAACATTCTCTCAAAGAAACAAAACAACGCAAGAGCCTGTGGCAAACAGGAGAGAGAAAACAGCTCAGGAGTCATTGTACAAAGTTCAGCAACTGAGGTAGCAATAAGCTTACAGTACAGAGAATCTATATATTAAATTTTGAGTGTGAAATAATTCTATCTTCCTAGAAGAGGGATACCATGATCACAGGTAGACTAGCAAAGTCTGGAATACGTAGCTTCTCTGTAAAGAAAATTCATAGTTTGTTTATTTTATGGAATTATCAGTCTCATATTGAGTTTTTGTAACTGTTTTCCACTTTTCACAAGGAGCCTCCTTCACCAGAAAGTGAAGAGAAAAGAAAACTATCGAAAGAAGTGTTTTTTCTGAACTCTTCATAATGTTAACCCATTAGTTTTTAAACCAATGTAAAAAATCTTTACCTCATTTTTCTACATTTAGGGATTTTTAAAATATTATTCATCTAATTTTAAGACATCACATTATGCTATTAGCAGAGAGCAGGGAGGATTGACCATTTCTTCACCACATGACAAATGGAAACAATTGACAGAAGATGGCAGACTTGAGATATTCTGGTGAGGTGTTTGGGCCTTCTGTAAAACTTCTTCCATTCTATTTACTTGTACCTGCTCAGAAGTAAAATATTAATAGCCTGGGGGGGAAAAAATCTTTTTTTTCATCATGGAGAGAGAGAGGTCCATAGCTTTTTTTCTGCATTCATCGGATGAGAATGTCATCACTATAGTCATTATCATCACGGCTAGGCTTCGTGAATGAAGATTTGGGAAGGACTCTACCCACATTTGCTACAAGCGCATGGTGGCTAAAAAGGCCAATGACAGATAGACAAGTTCGGTTGCAAAAGGCACAGCAGAAAGACTCCTTGGATGGTATCGGTAAGACACGATTCTTTCTGCGTTGTCTTTTCCCCTCGAGAGTGATCCTGCGTGCGTTCTCAAAGGAAGCAGCAGCGTTATAGATGGTGTGTCTTCAGACCTCCCGATTGGAGGCCAGAGTAGATCAGTAATGAAGATCAATATGGCCAAGGCTGAGATGTTGTTTCAGGGAGTCCTTGTATCTTTTCTTCAGGGCTCCTCTCATGCGGCAGCCAGTGGCAAGTTCACCATAAAGCAAGATCTTAGGGAGGCGGTGGTCCTTCATCCTTGAGATGTGTCCTGCCCAGCACAGCTGTGTTCTCAGCAGCATGGCCTCAATACTTGTGACTGCTGCTTGTTCTAGAACAGACGTGTTAATCACATAATCTGACCAGTGGATGTTTAGGATTGTACAGAGACAGCGTTGATGGAAGCGTTCTAGAAGACAAGAGTGGTGGCGGTAGATGACCCATGATTCGGACCCATATAAAAGAATAGACAGCACTATGGCTCTGTAAACAATGTAAACTTCATGTGTTTATTTTACCAAACTCTTCTATGGAGCTTTCCGAAAGCACTATATGCCTTTGCTAACCTGTTGTCTATCTCTCCGTCAATCTTACCATCCGAGGAGATGAGGCTGCCTAGGTAATTAAACTGCTGGACTGATTTGAGCTCTGATTCACCAATGGTGATATGGGGATGATGGAAGACTTCCTGAAGTGCGGGTTGATAGAAAACTTCTGTCTTTGAGCTGACTTCCAGCCCAAAAAGCTCAGCAGCCTCAGCACTTTCCTTTTCCATCAGCCTTACCTTTTAAAACCTAACTGATCTAGTAGACCAGATAGAAAAAGGATCATTTTTTTTCCCCAGAGGATTGTCTAAAGTGCTGGCGACTCTCTTGCCTGTAACTGTTCCACAAATACTAATAGTTGAAAAAATGTGGTGTTTTTTTCGTAGTATTTGTGCAAGATAACGATTTATAAGTGTAATAGACCACAGTCCAGAACCTTGAGGCCTTACCAAGAAATTACTTGTAAAATCAAATTAACAAAACAATTAGATATGTTGCAGAAATATAGAGTGCTACCTTGACCTCTATGGATTTACTGTTGCTCTTCTCTATTCCTCTGTGGTGTTTGCATTCATTTACAAGAATCAAAATAATATTTCTGTGACTATTATGGAGGAAGGAAAAGAAAATTAACTTTAAGAACAACATTTTCACTTGCCAGTCAAATGAAGCATCTCTTTTTTTTTCTCTCTTTTTCTTTGTCTGGACATTGATCAGTGGTGAGAGATGTAAATAGAGAATTAAAATTATGTGTAACCATGGAGGTAGCATATATCCAAATCCATGTATAGAGTCTTACAAAATAATTATAGAAAGATTTGACTTGGCTCATGAACTGAAATTCAAAATTGCATGGCTTGCAGCATCTCTATGCAATTTTTGTGTTTTACAAAACTTGTAGCTTGATGTAGTTGATTAATGTTGTTGTAAACAGCAACATACATATATGTATAATGTATATATATAATGTATATATGTATAATGTATATATATACATATAGATATAAATATAGATACATTGTAATTCTGATTCTATGGCAGAGAGGCCCAGCAGCAATACACAATAAGTTTGTATACAAGTGAGATGGGAGAAAAAGTAGGCATTCTTCTCATGGAGAGAAAGTAAATATAAAATATATGTATGCATATATATTTACATATGAATGTTATTATGGAACTTGTAAACTGATAAACCTCTAAACTTCTGAATCCCACTCCAGTCACCATAGAAGTTAAAATGAGATTTTTCTTTTTTTAAAAATACTTACCATAAAACACAGGCAAACTCAAAGCAAATCCTTCTGAATCAAATACTTCAGGAGTGCTTGGAGAGTGAAAATAAAAAAAATTAAAAAATAAAAAAAAAAGGAAACTCTTGAGTATCAGATAAGTAAAACTGTCATCTCCAAACCATAAAATGTCAATGTTTTCTATTTGATATGACCTATCATTGTATTAGTCAATGCATTCCTTTATATGTTGTTGGGTTTTGTCATTCTGTTCTCATTTCAGAGTATCAAAAAGAAAAAAGAAAGAAAAAATCAAACTGTAAATTATTTTATGTTTGGCCATGGCAAAAGTAGTAATACACTAGATTTTTATTACTGAAAACATGTAGATATAAATGACATAGACAAGCACACTGAGGGAAGTATGCTGGTTGTTCTTGCAACCACTAAAATTCGGTCTTGGGTTAACATATGCAACCTCAATCTTTTTTCTTATTAGATGGTTTTTCTTAAAGGCTGTTTATATTCCTTGTTACTGTTAATATCCATAGATTCTTCCTATAGAAATATGCAATGAAGTCAAGGCAGTTAGGATGGTACTTAAACATCTTCACAGACATGAGAGGTCTCAGAACAAAAAAAAGGTGTGTTTTGCCTGATCTTCAGTCCGAAGATTTTTGCACCAAAAAAAAAATAAAAAATTCCAACAGTTTCTCTTGCCCTTTTAACTTTGGAATGACTTACAAGGAGGAAAGAAGCCAAGGTCAACTTGCTAAGTGGACAGACAAAATAGCCCCGGGTGTAAGAGAAGAAGGGAATTGCAAGGCTGAATTTTGTTTCTCATCTTGTGCCAGATTGTTTGTATACCAGTTGCTATGTGCACACCACATGTGATGCCACCCACTAAGGGAAGAGGATCTTAAGAGAGATGGGGAAAGAAGATAGGGAAATACAAGGGACAGAGGTCAAGTAAATGTATAAGCCTGTAGCATCAACAGATACTGGTAGACTCTGGTAAACAGGGTAGAGAACAGACAACAGAAGAGAAGTGGAATGGGCAGAATGTGTGAAACTTTCTTTAAGCCAAGGAAAATATCATTATTGTTAGACTTGCTGGAAGCAAGATCAGAGGGAAAATGAACATTGCAAGCACTTAATTGGCAGAAGGGAGACATGTTTTCAGATTTGTACTTCCAGTCTGTCTCACTCACTAGATCTGAATTTTCCCCTGTATGAAAGGTTGTCTTCCTCTTGTTTGCTTTCTGTGATGTGTGCCTTTAGATATCTTCTGAATTTTTCAATTGTGCTTGCTTATAGTAAAAAAAAAAAGAAATAAAGGAAGTGCTTTATCTGAAATTTCTGGAAAACTAGAGACTCCATTCAGCATCGAACAGTTGGAGAGGCAATACTTATGATTCACCTGTGAGGTTTAACACCAGGTCTGTTTTTCCACTTTCAACAGGTACATTCTAAAAAGAGACATGCTATTAGAAAATGCGAATGAAACACTGACACAGTATATTTCTTTCACTGTAAATTTTCTTCAATGCTCTGTTAAATTGACAAATTTTTAGTTAAATTTATTATCTTTTATTAATTAGGATGGAAATTTATATTTTTTTTCCTCTACAAATAAGAGATAATAGGATAATACAATTTCCCCTACTGAAATACAAGCTCTAAGGTACAAGTTTATTAAACCATATTCTTGGCCTCATACTATCAGAGTAACCAGCATTTTATTGTTCTTGTTATGTCATGCATTATTCTTTTTGTTTTCTTTTAATGTATGAAATAGCCTTGTATGCTGTGAAGACTGTGAAGTTTTACCTGAAGTTATTATCTAGGTGGGCTTTTCATTCACGGTCATAGCATCCTTGTGGAAAAAAAGTTGGCTGATGATACAAAAAAGACAGGAGAGAAATCAACATATCATATGGAGGGGAAAAAAAGAAAATGTAGGAAAAAAAGATCAGTCGAGACTATGTCCACAATAATGTTTAATTAAAATATACTGTTGTCCTCCATCCATTTTACCCTCCTTCTTTCATTCATAGTTGGAACCTTAAATATGGAGAAAATAGAAAACTATTAGACATCAGCAAGAATGCCCCTCAATTGTCAGATATTAGGTGCAAGGCAATCATTGTGGGTTTGTTGGCTACATCAGCTTGATGAAAAAAACGGAATATGTAACATGATGTCTCTTTCATCTATAAAAATATCAGCTCAGAGGTTATGCTTCGTTAGCTTCAAATTTAGCATGAATAATAAAGAAAGAAAGCACAGCATTCCTTTGATACATTGTGCAAAACCTTACCATTCCCTCTTTCAAGTGACAGTTTGTTAAATAAGGTGAATAATAGAAAATATTCAGACTATATCCAAATAGTAATCTGACACTCTCTGCCTGTTTATAGAGTAAATATAACAGCTCTGCACCTCCATTTTGTGTGATTAGGACATAAATGGGACAAGATGTATGGAGCTCCCTGCAGTGAGCTCATTTAAACATTTTCCCCTTAAAAAAATTAATCGAATCAGAAAAAAAAAAGTTTAAAAAATTACATTGGCAAAAGACACAAGAAATCTTCACTTCCTTCTCATTATACACAAGGAAACATATGGAGTGTAATGAATAAATGTCTACATTAGCTCATCGGTTTTTACAAACCCTTTACAGTGTCATAACATATATGCCACTCCAGGGAGGTGGTAGTAAGCAATTTTCATGGCCTCTAGAAATTGCTATGCATTTGCCTAAATTTCAGTTCATTAAATGTACAAAATACTGTAGAAAACAACCACTAGTTAAGATCACTTTTGAAACACATCCTTTCTTAAACATATCTTTCATTGGAAATTTCTGTAACTAGGTAAATAGAAATACTATTTTCATCAGTTTTTCTTTAGAATCTGTGTCATGATTCTCTTCAGTAAGACATAATTATGAACATATCCAAAAGATAGTTGTAAACAATTTCAAAAATCTCTTTGGATCACTGTTTGGTCATCACTATTCCTAAAAAGCGGGAGATTGGGAATTCCAAAATTATTCTAATAATCAATGCTACTGTGTGGACCAAAGGCAAAAAAAAAAAAAAAACCACCAAGAAAGAAAAGAAATGCTCCCACAACCCTCCTCAAAAACACGAGAAGTTCTCACCTTCTTTCTATAAAAATCTCCACTCCCACCACCCTGGAAAATGCGATATGATTTTAAAATTGCAGGTAGATAACGGGAAGTTTTGACAAAAGAAATTGAATAATACAGTATTCTGAGTGTTTATTGGAGAAGAAAAAACAGTATACAGAAAGATTTGCATCCTGACGAGTCAATTTTCAATTAATGGAGAAGAATTTATATTTAGACCCACAGAAAGTAAGTAAAAATAAGGTATCTTAGATATTTTTCTTGAAATATTGGAAAAAATTATCAGGAAAATGACAATTTAAAGTTTCCTTTTTTTAGAAAACAGCATCAAAAAATCAAAAGATAAACTGTGAACCTTTATCTACTATCAGTTTGAAATGTTTAAACATGATAGATAAAGTTTTGCTATTAATTTTGTTACTAATTTCAAGATATTTCTATACACAAACTTGAAATACAATAAAGAGGAAAAAGAAAGAAAGCGAACAAAAAATTAAAAAAAAAGCTTAAGAAAATAAACTGTGGACAGTTGTAATTTTATTTTATTTATTGACAAAACAGGTGAAATGAAATAGAATTTTTCAAAGTTGAAGAAAATACCAAAGAAGAAAGATAAACAAGACATATTCCTAATATGAAAATGCACTGTTTTTTCCAAACCTGTGAATTAGAAACAACTTCATATTTCATGTTGCAACTAGCTCTTCTCTGCGGGTGTTTAAATAATTGCTAATAAAGAGAAATATGGTCCTTGAAAGTCAATATGAACAAAATTTGCCAGCTCTATTACTGAAAATGGATTTTCTCTTTTACTTTTATTTTTTTCAGAATGAAACATATAGAACACTAAACCCATTTTGTTTCTGAAGATTTCAAAAAGCAAATCATTTATATGTGAGTTAAGTAAACATAATGAAATTATGGATTATGATGTTAATGCTGTATAACTGCAACAGGAGCAAATCACCTTTGGAGATCTGTGTAAGTGCCAGGACCATCACACATGGGGCTTGTTTCGGAATCAGGAATGAATCAGCATTTTATTCAGCTGGTAGAGGACACTAGCTAATGCTGACTGCAGTTGCATGTTATCTGGATAGCTCTTTTCCACTAAGGCTAATTAAAAAGTTTCATGTAAAATCACATATACTAAAGTCCTTATTTAACATTTGAAATGTACTCCTAAAAATGTGACAATTTTCCACTAAGAATAGATAAATTATAATAAGACTGACCTTACCAGTCATTATCAATCTGCATAAATATCACTGATTGAATAATAAATGTATATGAATAATATTACAGATAATGGTACCTAATGAAGACATCATTAGTACTAGAATATAGGAAAAAAAGACTTAATTTATAAACAATCCAGAGACAAATAATAATACATGGAGAGGGAAAACTGTGTGTATCTGTGAGCAGAAAAAAATGCTACATATCTTAACATTCCTTTTAAAAAGCCTACCTGACTGTAGTGCTTACTATTAATGCCTTAGACATTTCTGACTGGGATTACAGTTGTCTAAAGAGAGTAACATTGCTCAAAGACTGAAAATAACTGCTTTTTAGTATGGATTTGTTTAGTTTTTCATTATCTGAGAGCTGTATCACTATTCTAATTATCAACAAGCAGCAGTTAGGCCCAGCTGTCCTAATAGGTAAGCTTTTGATACACGATTATCAGATTCTGACTCACAACATGACATTATGAAAAATCAGCTTACTAGGCTTGAAACTACATTTCATTTTCCTATATAAAATAAATAATTTCATAAACCGAAGAAAACTCTGCTACTATCATTCCATACAACCTCAGGAAAAAGTATTTGCTACTGGCAGTGACTGAAGCATCTGAGCAACCTAAAAATGGCATAATGAAATACTTGCAAAGCAATTTAACCAGTTTTTCTATTATTCTACAGTTCAATTACAATAAGTATCAAATAAGAGAATATTAACAATAATTTCAGTATCTCACAAATTGAAAGTATACTGCAGGGGCTTTGGATTTCATTTTATATAAATAATGGATCTTACTGAATATTTAGGCCTCCATTTTATTTTTACAAGGTTGAAACAGGATAAGAAGAGCTTTCAGAATGGCGCAAATGGCCTGCCACCTGAAGACCAGTTGAGCTGCCTGAGTTGTATTAGCATAGCAGGGAGGCATGGCTGTACTCGTGTTTGTGTCTGCAGAGTGTTTGTTCTGTGTAGTGATTCACGTGCATAGTGAGGAAGCAGAAAAGCGTCATCAGTAGCCCCACTTATATTACAACACACGTAAAACTTTATTTCCTTTTTTTGTTCAGGTTTAAAAGAAATTATATTTCTGATGTAAGTGTAGCAATTAATGTGATTTATTAGTGTTCTACATTGTTTTTTCAACATACCAGCAAACAGTATAAGGAAGCAGGAAATTTGGCTCACTCTTTTTGTTTCTATATGTTTGATGTTACCACATATCCATTAGCATTGATTCAAATTTACAAAAGAAGTTATTAAATAATGGTTTGCAAATACAAATTGATTTTGTCTACAATGTGAATCCATTCTATATAGACATGCAAAGTCCTTAACATGAAAAAATAATTTGTTTTTGTGGAGCTACTGAGAATAAAGGGCAGAAGAAAGTAGAACACAAATGCTGTATTCCTTTTCCAAATGAGATCTTTCAGGCTATAGCCTGGATTTTCCCCTCAGATATCTCAGATTACTGCTACTACTACCAGTTATTACTATTATTAATTTTGTTTTGAGTTAATATGATAGAAGCTCTGTCCCTTGGAAGAATGTGTTTTTTTTTTTTGCCACTATGAACGGCTGCAAGGATTTGAATCATTGTGTTTTTACGCTATTTTTCACACATCCTGTGAAAAGCACATCAGTACTTCGAGTCTGAGCTTTAGGTATATGAATAACAATTGCTACAGCATTATTTATAATCAGCAGTCAGGACTGGGGAGATGAAAAATGTACCATATGATTTGAATTAGCTAAGGAGGAGAAAGGTTTTGGAAAGGTTTTGTTGGTCTACTGTGTGAGGAGTGTGGTCTCTGCACTTCTCGTCCCATCAAGCTTGAAATCTAGTTGGAATTCAAAGTAAAACATTCTTCTTTTTCTGGATCTACTAAACTGATAAACACAGGAAGTTTATCCTTCTGTTCCTTCAGATTTTGACTGTAGCTGTGTTCCAAATTTCTATATTGCTGCCTTTTGTTGTGATATTCCATATTATTTTAGTGGCCAAATAATTTTACAAAACTATCTAAATTGGCATCTAGACCAGCTGATATCAACCAGAACTGCTAAGTCAAGTCCGGGAGAGAAGTGTAGAGTTGCATGGCTGAGTTCACTTCCCTAGGGAGTGTGTCCTGCTGGGGTGAAGGAACTCTTTGCACACACATATGCATGGTCAGTTGAAGAATCATTTTCCAGAGTCTAGGTCTTCCCTTTTCAAAGAGTGAGTTTCAATGATCAGTGCCCATTTTTTTATGATTTCATAAAGTTCATGGCCAGTGAATTTATAACAACTGATGAAAGCCATGTTTTAGTTCTGTCTTTACATCTCTTCATAAGTTTGCTCAGCAACATTAAACTCTCTTTAATGAGTACTAATACAGTAGTAATGAGTACTCTTTCATTCAAGGATTCTTGAATACCTGTTCACTTTTGCAGTTCCTTTAAACAATAAATTCATTACATTTTTTCTATATGCTGAAGATCATACACTTATTTGAGCATAAATTTGGCATTATGGGTAAAACACATTCTTTATTTTAGTCTGTAGAAGCCTCCCATTAATTTCAAAGGTTCTAGAATGCCTTTTGATTAACACATTTGAGGGCCATGGCTACTAACAAGCACATAAAATATTTTCAATGATATATTTCCTCTAAAGAGTTCTCTTTCAAAATAGGTAACATGATAATTGGCTGCTGAAAATGTTCTTTTTATACTGTATAATAAGGATTCTACTCTTGGCTGCAAAAATTAATTAATGTATGGAACTTGGACTTCAAATAAAAACAGCGCTCACAAATAACTTCTCATATTTAGCAAAACAATTTTTTAATTTAAGAAAGTAAAGAATAAATCAGCTTAGCTGACAGCTTGGTGCAGACTCAACTGGGGCGTAATAGTTTTAAAGTGATGGTAGTATCTAAATGAGGATATCATGTAGGCCTGCAAATAATAGATGATAATTTTACTTTTTTTTTTTTTGATGTTGCCTTCTGTCTGGTCTGTTTTGGTGTCTTTTATCTTTAGTGTAGTCAACACATACTGCAAAGATCTGATTAACGTAAGAAGAAATTATGGGTACGGAAATAGCGTTACCCAGAGGACTTTTCTCTCATTTCAGGAAATGTTTTTTAATCAAAGAGTAATGCCCAGTTTTCAGGATGGCTAATTAAAGCCAGGAAGATTGAAAAGTGAATACATTAATGTTGTAAATGTTTCTGTTATATAGCTAAGTAATATATGAGTAGGCCTTCGAAGAGGATGCTAGGCTTTTATTAAAAGATTTTTTTTCAGAGGGTAGGGTAGGTTGACAACAATATTTTCACACAAAAACATTGGGTTTAATGCATCACCTGATGAAATAGTTGAATTAGAATACAGAAGGGTCCAGACTGAATGCTAATCAAGACAATTTCTTTTATGTTTTTCACTTTATGCAATGCACACACACATTGACATGCACAAACATAGTGACACACACACACACACAAAAGAGTTAGCAATTGCTTTTGCAAATAGCAGAAGGATTTTTCAGGATGTATTTAGTACTATTTTTATCTTCACTTTCTCTTTCAAAGCACCATAATACTGTTCTGAATTTTTCCACAAAAAGTAAAACTAAAGGGGAAAAAAACCCCTCCCAATCATCTGAACAGACGGTATATATTTACCACAAAACCTTCCACCTTTTTTGTTCATCTCTAATTTTGTGTACTATTAAATTTCCTTGTTCAAGGAGTTGTGCTGACTTTGAGTTTCCTTCAATAATAACATCTATTTATAGTTTCTAAAAGGAAAAAGACGAGTGTGGGATTTCATGATCTTTTGTCTGGGGCACCAAGTTTTCTTTGATCCAGAAGCTTTTCGCAGTGAAAAAGAATACCAAAGAATTTTAAACACTGTGACAATCTCAGGCTATTTCAAATTGTCTATCACAGTCTGTTAGGAAGATTGTTAAAGTGTCTTTTATTTCTGTGTGATTGCTCACAAATACTTTTAAAGGAAATTACCCAGAATATATAGCAACAAAAATATTTTTACATGTAATGGTGGAAATATTTAAGCGTAAGACTGCTATTAACCCCCTACTCATCTTAAAAACGATACTGAAATAACTGGTACAGTTGCTCTAACTTTCCTCCCGATGATTTTCTATCCATGTGCATGGAAACAGAGAAACACTGAGCAAATGAATGAAGTGTTTGTGAAGTTTTCTTTAATGCTAGTCAGGTGAAAGACTGTGTATACATACAAATGGTATCACAATAGATGATCCTCAATCTAAAGTACAGAGGCAAATGCTACCTCTGTCTTAAATTAATAGCGTTAAGGTTTTTTCCCCAATGAGGCAACAAATTTTGTGAAAAACATGCAGCTGTAATCAATATTGTCTGAAGTGATGTTTCATAAAGAAAAGATAAAAAATAAAACAAAAAATGAAATTAAAACAAAATCAAAAACTGTGATAACTTGTGATAGCATGAGTGATATTTTAATTCCAAAAAAGAGCTGCTGAAGATTCCTTGGTAACACATTTATTTGTATTTGAAAATTTTCTCCAATCTTGGAACTTAACATGGAGAAACCAAAAGGGAACAAAGAGTGAAAAAAAAAAATCTATCCTCAGGTACCCAGCTATGTCACTCATTTGAGGTTATCAAAGAACTACAAGGCTATTATCAGCCTTACAGGACCCATTTTTCATCATCCTACACTAACATCCTACATTTACAGGAAATGAGGTAAATGTCAGGTGTCACCATTTACAATGGAAATTACTGCCCTTGAAAATGTGGGCCAAAATGAGAAGTGATATTTTTAACTTGCTCTACCTGTTAGTCTTACAACAACTGACATCTTCCAATAAGGTAACAGAAGAGTATATTGTAAAGGTTTCTACACATAGTGAAAGTCTTTATCACCTCTGGGATTTCAACACCTGTTTAATTATTATAATATTCATTTATTATTATTACCACCACCACTATTACTATTATTAATCAATTCTTATCCCAACCTACAGGTTTTACCTCTTTTGGTTCTTCTCTTTATCCCACTAGAAGTGGGGATTGAGTGACTGGCTTAATTAGTAACACCTAGACACTACCCTAGTTTCCCAGTTCTCACCCAATATTCTGTGCCTCTAATTAAATTTAAATTGATATCACAAAACAAACATAAGGAAAAGACATCAATAAACCAATTTTATGCTAGTTTAAGTATCATTTCTGGCTGTGAGGTCTTAACCCACAGACACCACCAAGGTGTCAAGCTTCTTCTGTGCTGGGCCATCTCTCCATTGGTGCAGACTTTGAGGTACCAGCTGTGTTGGGAGCTTGGCCCAGGTCCTCCATGCTTTAGCTCAGTAGCTGCACCTGACTGCATGGCCTGGGCTGTGCTGTTGGCATGCCTGGCCTTTTCAGCCCTGACCTCACCTGTCTGGACAGAATTCTTAACTGGACCTCTCACTTTCTCAGATTCATAGGAGGACTGTTGGCTGGCCCTGGCCACTGTCAGGGATCTTGCCTGTTTGACACAGCAGGAGCTCTTCTTGCCCTGCCTTGCTACCACACTGGAGTCCTGCTCAGCCCTGCTGCCCCTGAGAAGCAGCTCTGCAACCTCCTTTCTGACATGTCCTTGCTAAGCTGTTCAGTTTAATTAGGAACATCAAGATCTTCATGCTGTTGAGTGGATCAGAACACATCAAACACGGTGACAGCCGTGGCTCCAGAAAGGTGCATACCCACGGTGGTATGGAAACAAGATAGCTCCTAGAAACAAAGCAGGCAGGAATTAGGAAAGACTCAGGCAAGGTGTGCTGCATTTTCACATGAAAAGAAAAAAAAAATTAAACACAACTCATGTGTGAAAACTGGTAATAAAGTGAAAATTAATGGGATCCGTTCATTAACGTGGGTGTCAAGGGATAAAAGTTGGGAAAAAATAACCTGGCCACCCACAAAAAATACAGATTGCTCAATCAAACACTCTGCAAGCTTTACATCAACAGGGTCATACATACTCTACAACCTTAGAAAATCACTATCTTATACAATCATGTCCCCACCATCACTTGATTTTTAATTTTCTTCATTTTCTAGATCTTTTCATTCCACCTATATTTTTACTTAGTAGATGGGCCAGAGACAGTATGTATTACAGTTGATTTGGAGCTACATATGTACTGTTTGCCTGATTAGTAGGTGAGCTAAATGGCCGGCTTGCTGGCCAAACAGTCTCTTAAATTCATATGGTGGCCTCTTACCCTCTTGAGGATATTAATATCCATCCTTGACTCTTAAGCAACCACCACACTTCTTCATATTGCTATAAAATATTGCTATTTTTTATTGTGCCTCTTCATTTTTATAGAGTTGAAACTGTCCAAGATTCAAAATTATTATGCTGAAGAATAGTTTGATAGCATGACTAAATAACCCTTATTTTGTTAAGAAATCTAGTTTTAAAATGAAAAGTGCATATTTGACACTTTCCCATGACTTATTTACATGAGTACTAAGACTACGAGGAATAGTTAACTTTGAATAACAGAAACAGAAAAAAACCCCACGAACAAAACCTAGATATTAACACATAATGAGGGGGAAAAAAAAGTGACCTGATGTAGAATTGTAAAGAAAAAGCATTTTCCAGTGAAGCTTTTGACTTTTTGGGTATTCCAGCTCACCCTGAGAAATGCCAAATCAAAGAATAAGAAAGAAACCAGCTGATTTATAGACTGCCTAACAGTCTTTTTGAGCTATTGTGGCATTGTAACAGTCAGAGATCTAAGATCAAGCATTTGAAAGAATGAAAGGAATTGCAAGTAGAGCACTATATCTAAAGTCTCTCAACCTTCGGAGCAGCTCAAGCTACAATAGTGCCTCAGGAGAACATCCAGCACAGGTGAAAGACAGCAACCCATATTCATATTACAAATCATGGCAGTGCATAGAGAGGGGTATTTTCACCCTGAAAAAGAGCTACTGGCTGTGCTACTTGCAGTGATGCAATCCCATCCGCCTTGCAGACATGAGGGGGTTGGGAAGCCTGATTTAGGCCATTCAAAGAAACATGAAGAAATCTTTCCTCAGTACATGCTTAAGCGCCCAAGCATACTCTGTTGGGGAAAATACGCCTTTCCCACAGAGGGCTACCAGTCCACTGAATGAGAACTGTGTAGTGGAGACAGCCTCTGCTTATGACACCAAGCCATCTTCATTCCGGTTTTTAGAGGAGAGCACTAAAGATTGAGGAGGAATCTATGCTATGCCAGTAGCTCATTGCAACAGGAAATGTAAAGACGGGCAGAGATTTCACTTTACTACCTTCCACCATGAAATAGGTGCACAAAACAAATCTAACAATCTACCAGCTTTAAAACAGTGATCAGTGGAGAGAGATGGAAAGTCACGAGTGTGGTTGGGATAAGGAAAACACAGTCTAATGAGATCAAGGAAACAAAGGACAGTTATGGTGTTACAAAGGATGTGGAAAATTCTTTTCACTTGGCATCATGCAGTCCTCTCCTGCTACTGTGCAGTACTACTCAAACAAATTTGAAAATGTCAGTGCTGTCCTTTTTGCAGTAACGTAGCTATACTGCACTATATTATCTTTCTACCTTGTCCAAAACATATAGTAACTTGTGTTCTAATAATACTGCAACTACTAAAGGATGTTCCTTCAAGAATGCTGGAAAAAGAAAAATTTAATTGCTAATTGACTTTATGTATGTATGCATTTAATTTAAAGGAAGATACTGAACGATTTGATTTCATGCTCTCTTAATCTCATTTTCACTGGAAACTGAAGAGTCTCAGTCACAGCAACTTTGTTTCCTTAGTCAAAACTCAGAAAAAATACTCATGAGAGTGGGAAAAGACTAAACAACAGTCAGTAGAGAACAGAAGCCTAAAGTGTTCCAAATACTTTGAAATCAGAAAGTGTGTTTACATTGCAATATTAGCTATGAAGCCTGTGTAACTGTACAGACATGGAGTAGTGTGTTATGTTTTCATGGTGAAATTGGTATGATCAGGATAGAATATTTTGGCCACAAGTAAATACATCCTATTTTGACACAGTGTCTTTTGTGAGCAGTGACGTATCACGGTGCTTGTTTTCTGTGGCTTAGGTCCGTAAATGCCGAATCAATTTGCAGAAAGGTTGAACAGACAGAGATGCCACAAAGACCATGTGATTGTCCTGATTATCACCAGCTGAAGAGGTTTGTTCTCTCAGTTTCCTCTGGTGAACTTATAAGATCTTCAGAACAACATTTACTTTGGTATGGTTTCTGTTTTTTCTGGAACTGCTTGAGTTTAAAGGTTTCGCCTTAATATTAAACATTCCACGACCCACATAATTCCTTCTGTCTTTTTTTGGCCTTGGTACAGAAGAATGTTGTTGGTTTTGGTTTTCTCTTTTGTTTTGGAAAGATTTGTATTACATCATTCTCCTCTCATCAAAGATCAGCTCATGCTCGTTGGTATGTTCTACGGATTTTGTGCCACTCCACTGATGAAAAACTGACATACACATGGATGAAAGTAGTAGTTACCCTGGGATTACACTGGTTGTGTGCAAATGAGCAGCAGAAAACAGGCAAAGTGAATTTAATGTTAACCTAGTTGTTATTGTATGCTTCTTTTCATTGCCATTCACTCTGTGAAAATCAGTAACCATGTTCTCATGCTATTTACTTTCCCAGTTTTTGGAACTGTGGTTTATAACAGATACAAAATGTTCTTTATTTTATTTCCAGTTTTCACAGCAACATCTGTTAATATCTATGTCAATTGCTTTTTCTAAAGCTCATCATAGGTTCCTTATGCTGCCTTGTTTGGGATCTCATGTCTTCTGCAGACACTCTGTAAATTTACATTGAAAAAAGGATTTGCCTCTCTGTGATTACCATGGTTCTATTTCTCTACAAAACTTAGTCCTCTTTCCTGTGCTAATTTCCTTGCTATATACTTCTTCAGATTATGGATTTGTTTTCAATTTGTCCATGTTATTTTTATTGATGGTTATTGCTACTTACTGGCACTCTTATTATGAAGGCAGAAATTTAGAGATATAGAACATGCTGTTTTATATTAATGCCCTAATCTCTGTCTACTAACAAGAGTGACAAAAGTATTATTAGCTGTGCAATTAGCTGCTTTATGCTGATGACGCCGCCCTTGTTGCCCACACAGAAGAAGCCCTGCAGCGTTTAACATCCTACTTTGCAGATGCTACTGAGCTCTTTGGGCTGGAAGTCAGCTCAAAGAAGACAGAAGTTCCCCATCAACCTGCATCTCAGGAAGTCCTCCATCATCCCCACATCACCATCGGCCAATCAGAGCTCAAATCAGTCCAGCAGTTTAATTACCTAGGCAGCCTCATCTCCTCGGATGGTAAGATTGACGGAGAGATAGACAACAGGTTAGCAAAGGCATATAGTGCTTTTGGAAAACTCCATAAAAGAGTATGGCGTAATAAACACTTGAAGAAAAGTACCAAGATCAGTGTTTACAGAGCCATAGTGCTGTCTACTCTCTTATATGGTTCCGAATCATGGGTCATCTACCGCCACCACCTGCGTCTCCTAGAACGCTTCCATCAACACTGTCTCTGTACAATCCTAAACATCCACTGGTCAGATTATGTTGAACAGGCAGCAACCACAAGTATTGAGGTCATGCTACTGAGAACGCAGCTGCGATGGGCAGGGCACGTCTCCAGGATGAAGGACCACCGCCTCCCTAAGATCTTGCTTTATGGTAAACTTGCCACTGGCTGCCGCAAGAGAGGAGCCCCGAAGAAAAGATACAAGGACTCCCTGAAACAACATCTCAGCCTCGGGCATATTGACCACATAACTGGTCTACTCTGGCCTCAAATTGGGAGGCCTGGAGACACACCATCTATAACGATGCTGATGCTTTTGAGAAAGCACGCAGGATCACCCTTGAGGAGAAAAGACAACGCAGAAAGAATCGTGCCTTGTAGAATATACCATCTAAGGAGTCTTTCTGCTGTGCCTTTTGCAACCGGACATGCCTTTCTCGTATTGGCCTTTTTAGCCACCAACGCGCTTGCAAGAAACGTGGGTAGAGCCCTTCCCAAATCTTCGTTTGCGAAGCCTAGCCATGATGACTTCCTTACAAGAAGTAAGAGTAAAGAAAAGATTGAGGTTCAAGGTGTCTAAGTATCAAGTAATATTGTTCTAACCAATTTTCAGTCAGAAAAATTTTTATGCTTTTCCTAGAAGAGCTTTTCTTTGTAGTATATTCGAATGCTTAATATCCATAAATGAATTATTATGATGTAAGTAATAAGTTACCTGAAGGCTAATAATTTTCTTAATTTGCAAGAAATATATATCAGAGAACCCCAGAGCAGTATTTATTTTTCAAATTTCATTTTCTTTTGTTTCGTAAAAAAAAGATAACAAAAATTGGCAAGGCAGCACGTGCATCTGACTGAGAAAGCCATGTAGGAGAACTGCAAATTCTTAGGATGAATCTTGTCTTAGCTCTTATCCATGCCTTGGCATAGGAAAAAAAGACACTGCACCAGGATTTGCAAGTTGCAGATTCATTTCCTCATTCTAAAAAGGTCAGTTGCTATGTCCCACTTTCACTGTGGGAACCAACTAAAGATTTCTAGGAGACAAAATGTGCCTATTAGATGCTGATGATGTAACTGCCAATGAACCTGACTAGTACTGATTCTTTTCTGATCAGTGAAGTGCCATTGGGTTATTCACTGCTGGCCTGGTATTTATAGTTGTATATAAATGTTTAAATCCGAAAAAAGATTTTCATTTTGCTATAAATCCTTCTAAGACTAATTTGTTATTGCTATGAAAAACCTTTCTATGCCTTTTTAAGTCTTTAGTCATATCAATATGGGGGTTTACATCTTTGTTTTTCTGTTCCAGCTTCTTTACAAAGCAACAGTGCAGTTCAGAAATACTATTCAGGGTATTATAACTAACTAAATTTCAGTGACTTTTTACCTACCTTTATTTTACCTATTTTACCTATTTCATATTTTAATTTTTTTTCCATTGTTTTTCAGTCTGCTTTTTCAATGATGTCAGCAAAATGATACATAAATTAGACAGGAAAAAAATCCTGGACTTCAGGACATTTTTGATCATTCATCAAAGTAAGACATGAATTTTCTTTTAGTACCTTTCATACTGACCAATCAAATAAATATTTTCACTTTTCTAGTATGGAAATGGAAGATGAGGAAGAAATCATTCCTTTTCCCATAAATCTCTATTCAAGACCTAGGCATTATAATCTTCTGACCTTCCTTACTCTTACAAAAATTTAATTTTAATATTTTTTGGAAGCTCTTGTTTTTTGCATGGTTTGTTTTTCACAGATGAATTATGTTTTATTGTTGTAACAAGGTTATTGTATTTATGATTATACACATAGCTGTTTTACTAACACATTAGGCTATATTTAAGAAAGTGGGCTTTTAATTTTTTTTTCTATTATTTTTTCTTTAGTTTCAGCCCTATTCTATTCAGTTAGTTCCATGCAAAGGACGTGAAATAAAGTGGAGCAATTTGTTAAGCAATGTTCCTCTATTAAGAAAAGAGAACCAATCTGCAAACATGTTAAAAATTTCATTTAGAGAAGGAAACAAATATAAAGATAGCTAAGAGCCTGAATTGAGACCTAAGGATCCCCTTTGCAGTCAGATGCAGTTACTAAAAGCACATCAGAACAAGCCAGCAAGAGTATATGCTTCTTCATCATAAAGTGTTCACAAAGGTAGAAGCAATGGTTTGATATTCACATGAAAATTAAATATTAGCTAATCCCCCCATATTATATTATAATATAAAAAGTCCCTGTTTCAGCAAAATTATGTAAGTTGTATCAAACAAAAGGAAATAAATGTAAGCATCTTATAGATAAGAACAATGGTTAGTAGGTCCCTACACATATTACAACAGCATGTTTTTAAAACATTGTTAAAGAAATAATCTGTAACTATCATAAAAAATATCCATGATTAATATCAAATAAGTCAAAAGGCCTGGGCCTCTATCCTTCTAGGCAGCAGAAAGATAGCTGGAGTTAACCTTCTGTTGGGTTACTGGTGCATAAAGCAAGCAGAATTTAGGAAACACATTTATTTCTCTGTACCAATGTCTTCCATTGCCTACAAGACTGTGAATGTATGTTCAAGAGTGCCATGAGCATGGGAGCAAAACCCCATTCATTAAAACAGTGCACCTACAGACAGGTAACATCTTTCCTCATGAGAGCCCAAGGACACAGCAAGTGACCTTGCATGGTATAGTGGTTTCTAAAGCTTCCCTTGGGGCAAGAGAGTTCCATACTCACTTTGACACAGTGGGATGCTACTTGCTGGGAAAGTCTGGTAAGTCTGAAAGTCTCTCCTTCTGGAGGAAAAGGGTGACACAATATTCTCGTTTGCTGGCCTGATGAAGTCATCTGACAACTAGTTTGGTTTTGAACCCGCACTGAATCTCAGTGAAAAGCCTGTACCAAGACATGGCAGGATGAGTGCTCAAAAGCCAGAAATCAAAGGGCACAAGGCACCCTCTATGTTTTGTCACTAAATTGTCCATATACTATGGTTCGAGTAGTGGAACAAAGAGAAGTACACTGTAACCTAAGGTGTTGTTTTTTTCTTTTCCTCTTCATGTTTCTTACTGGTGAGAATCAACATCCTACTGTGTTGTGGGGAGACTAATCACATGGTGAATTCCACTGCAACTTAGCAAAAGCATGTCAAAAATGGATTGATTGAATGATTGGTGTTATCTCCGTGAACAAGTGGCCCCTGGCTCACAGGTTCTATCAAATTCCAAGCTCAGCAGGAGCTCGGTGTGAAAGCAAGATCTTTCATTTTCATGTCTGTGGCTTTCCATCTCATATCCTAATTTTTCTGGTTGAATTAATCAATATCAGATACTTATGGTATAAGACTTTGAGTACTCATCAATAGTAATTTATAGTTTTTACAGTTACGAATCCAAATTTGTAAAAGTCCTTATACTATTGAAGTCCATATATTTTCCATTACAACTAATAATATCATGTTCTGATAACAAGTGTATGAGATTATAGAACATTGCTCTTAAAAAAGCAAACCTATACCGAATACTTAATGTTGATCCAAAATGTATGATGGTTTTCCTCTCAGTAACACATTCCCCTTGAAACTTGCCTGTGTACATTCAAAGTAAATTGAGTATGCAGGAAATACTGGACTGCTGGCGTTGTTTTGTTTTCTCTAGGCAGGATTTTATCAAGCAAAACACTGTCTTTTTCTATGCATATTTTGTATTTCCCTGTAAAGGAAGAAAGATATTCCTTTTAAAATATAGTCTTCTCTTAAAAGAAGTTCAGAAAACTCACACAGATTTGGAGTCTACTATGAGGAATAAGAAACAAAAGACATGAAGGGCATGAAAACATTGTCTAGTAAATTTCCTTTGTACTACTCACATGTATGGAACTATTTCTATTTTCAAATTGTAAAGCTGCTTCACTGGTGATTTATAGATTACACTAAATTAAAGTACAGTGCTTTTTCAGGAACTATCTTATGTGTACCTTTATCATATCACATCATCATGAGTACAGGATGAACGTAAATAAATAGAATGCTGCAATTCCTGTCTAATGCACAGTCAAAACATAGTAGGAAGGCCACATAAAGCAATTGGGATCTTTTAAAAACAATGTACAAACTACAACAACTGATTAGATCTCTGCTCCTTATCCTGCATTCTCCTCTATCATCTGATGACTCTATGAGCTTCTTGTAGATGAAGCCTTGCTATATGTCACCACTGAACAGCAGGATATAAATGTGAATGATTATGTGCTGCTGCAACATTAGAATACTCACTTGTTAGCCGAGATTGGTGTCTTTCCCATTCACAGCAGTTTTTAGCATTACTTCAAATACATCTGTCATGTCTCCCTCTAATGCAGGCAAATTGAAAAAATGTGCTTCTTACAAGTTGATAAGGTAGGAGCCTCAGTAAGAATAGTCTACATAGACAGAGCTGGACACTTGAATGATACGTGCGCAGCTGGGACAGGTTGCTTAGAACACGTGGAGTAAACAGCACTGAAAATTTATAACTTCTGAGGCCTGTGTCTGTTTTTTCAGCAATTATTATTTTTTTCTTTCTAGGTTTTTCCGTCCTTGACAGAATGACTAATGTGGTCACAGATTTGCTGTCACTCTGCAAATTCTTGAAAAAAGAAGGCAAATCTTCTGTGTGAAGCACAATTCTGTATAGCAGAGGATATGAGTCTCTCCAGTATTATTTTTTCAAAACAATTATCTTGGTTTTCTTTAATGTATTTCCCCTTCCTCTATCTCTTTTAGTGTTTTCTTCCCATGTTGTGGAATTTAGTAGATAAAGGGTAGTACTTCATTGTTTTGTTTTAGGTAATGGAGCACAGGCACTGCAGAGCATAGGCAGCACTACTCTTCACAATCCCTGACCAAACCTAACAGCATAGGCACAAATAGATGTTAATTAAAAGTCCAACTAATTAAATAATATTTAGGTTAATTTCTAACACTGTAAATGACACTATATTTTGAATCTCTGAAAGAAAGTAAGTCTGCAGCCAAGAAGCACTGACGTTAGTGTCAGGTCAAAACGCCAAGACCTTTTAATTTTGCTTGTACAAAACTTGCACTGAAATTTGTGAACCTAAGCAAGAGCCATGAGCTTCAGACTTCACATATAAATTTTTGCTTATTAGAGAAGCTCAATTTACAAGTTACCCAGAGTCACTGCAAATTAGGGTAAATGGTTACAGTAAGAGACTGTCTTGTGAAACAAAAGTTTAATCAACTCATTCACTAAAAATGCCAAAGTATAAAGAGACACGTTGAGTCTAAACAACATATCTAACCACTGATTTTGTAAAAGCTGATTTTGTGTAATTACCAAAAGTTATGGTAAATAATTTTATCATCTTACCTGGAGGTCACAACTCTTAATAATGTGTATTTCTATATAACATATTTACCTTAATATAATTTTATCTTGTCTAGCCTTTTATACCAACACCTCATTGGAAAAGAAACTTAGAGCAAAATGACACAACTCCAAACAAGCATAATTATGTCAGATTTGCCCAAAGGTTATTAAATGTTGGTGCAATGATAGATGATTTTTTCCCTAATAATAAATATATTTACTAGTTGTTATATCGTTCCGATGTAATTAAGATTACTTAAGCTGATTAAGTAGAAATCTGACAGTCTTGTATCCACTAAACATTTACAGGTGTTTTTACAGTGTATAGAATACAACAGAGATCAGTGTCCTTTTGCACTGGCCATCTGGAATAAAATAGAAGCAAACTCAATCCTACAAAAAGGTTATTGTCCAAGGATTAGAAAGGAGATGAATGATGTTGCTCTGAACTGAATTAAACACAGAATTTTTATTTTTACCTTATTTCATGTTACTCTTTTAAAAAAATAGTCTTGAGGAGACATTGCAAGTTTTTTACTATGAACAAAGCAATCCTTTGGCAGAACCATTAAAAGAAACAATAAAGAAATAAACATATAGGCAAGACAATCTGTGAGACATTCCTACCAGGCATGTCAACCCATTGTTGTATACTGTTCCAGATCTGACATAATGCTTGTGGCCCATGCCAGACCTGGAGTGCTGAAGAATAAGTAGCCTTCATCTTTCCAACAGAAAGGGCAATTTACTTAAACTTATGAAGAAAGACCCACAGAGGTCAGCAAATTGTAGAGTCAAATGAGTGAGCAGTCGATTTTCTGATTTAGGTGACAGCATGCTACATCAAATGAGGAGTTCTGTGCAGAAACAACAAATAGCCTTATAAAGCAGTTGCAAAACTAAACAAAAAATCCCTACAAAATAAAACAAAACAAAACAAAACCAACAAAAGCAATTTAGAGTTTTGATAATTGTGAATTACATGTTAGGACAGTGACGGAGATGGCTTTATAATAATGTCACTTTATCAATAGGACAGATATCTCATTGTCAGATTAAAAATATGAAAGATCCCTGACTACCAACAAACATGACAATGTCAGACCCATAATATCTTTCAGAAAGAAATTAAGTATATGTATTAACATACAGATAAATAGGACTCTAGAAAGCAAGGACTACTAGAAGTAGATTATCTTTTCCTTTTATGCGAGATTCCATCTTGAATGTAAAACAGACTGTTGCTGAAAGTGGCATATGTGTTTCTGTGGAAAACCACATTTTGTGAGAACTAGCATTTTAAAATAAATTAGTATGTTGCTGGTTGCGTTTTGCTTAGCTCATGCCCCAAGTAACCCCTTTTTGGATTGTCACCTGTCTTGAGGGCTCACTGTAATTCAGCAACTGAACTTATGTTTTGGTATCCATACAGAGAGTTTTCCCTTAGGTTATAGTAGTTCAATTTTTAAGACATCTTCCTTTTCCATCTTTAAGTAAGTTGTTCTTGTAATCGTTAAAATTCATGTTTAAAAAAATAAAAAAGAGAAAAGAAAAAGAAAAGAAAAGCTAGACAGCATTAAACATGATTTAAAGGAGGTGGAAGCTTGTATACTGTCACCATGAATAATAGAAATCCAGAGTGCTTGCTCATTGCACAAATGTTCCTCCAGTAGATTTTCTAAACTGCAACCATATGCTTGAAATGCAAAAATATCACAGGGAGTACTGTCCTACTTATTACAGAAAAAAACAGTGGGTTTTAGATCTTCTTAGTTAGGCAGGAATGTAATGTAGTTAAAACAGCAAAGTATTCCCTAGATTATAAAATCTTTGTAAAATTAAATAGATGCATTGTTCTCTGACACCTCTGGTATTCTCCCTAGTAACAGGGACCCAAAGAGGTTCCCATGGAGAATAAGGGGTTATAGAGATAGTCTGAAGTAACAGAAAAATGTGAAAATAGGTTTTCTCTTTGCTGGTTTTAAAGTGATGAAGAGAAAAATAATGAGCAAGGAATGATAGCATGATTTTAAATACATAAAATTATGAAAACCTTGTGTTCAGAGCAAGTCAGAAGATTATCGAAGGAGGCTACAGTGACAGCTGTTTCAGTTTTATTATACAGAAGAAGTAAACCTGTTGGCTTGTGAAATGCTCCTTTTGTAATTCTAACACTAACTATCAGCAATTACAATATGGTACTAGAGCATATGGCAGTGTAATTGAAGGTGTGGCAAGAAATCAGAGTTAGGCACTTAGGGCCATATGTTCCCCTCCACTTAGCAGAGTGAAGGGAAGCAGACAGGCACAAGTTAAAGTGAGGCACAAAGGGCTGGCATAGTCCACTCAGAAGACAAAAGTAGCAAAGTCACCCTTTGGTGTGTGTCAAAGTGGTGAGCCTTTAGGAATGAGCTGGAATCAATCTGTGAACAAAAGAGAGCTAGCTGAGTGAAAATGGGTAGCTGCTGCACTACAGTGTATTTCCAGATTATTCTCATAGACCAGTAATGGGTAAATAAGCCAGAGAGAATACCGATGAGACAGCAAGTGGTCAGGAAAACTGTGTAACAGTTATGGGCCACAAGTCCCTCTCTCCCTACCCTGACATCAGTCTGCTATGAAGTGTATTTTCAACCAATTGTTCAAATTTGTGGTTTCTGTTCATTTACTTGCCCTTCATCATCTTATCTCAGGAGACATTGCATCATAGTTTAAGTTCAGCCATTTTCAGGCTGGTTTTGGCAGCAGTTTCTCAGTTTGGAAATTGAGATAAACCAGAGCCTGTTCATCTTAATGATTATCTCCCTTTGCTATCCTTTTTTCTAAAATGGTCATAGAGCCTACTTTCAAGTCAGAATGGCAGAAACTTACACCAAACTTACATTAAACTTTTGATTAAGACATAGGTGAGAGGCGTTGGAAAGTTAATTTCTAATTATTTATGTTTTGATTTCAGAGTGTTACTAAAGCAGAAGTTAAAGAAAGAAAAATAAAAATTAAATCTCTTAGTGTTTTCTTACTGTATAATCTCTTTCCTCCAAAAATAGTCTTTGTTTGGTAGTACTCAATATGCGAGCAATAAGTCAGTTTTTCATCACCAGCTGGTTTTAGATCATTATCTCTATCCCGTATTGCTTGGTATCTGTGCCTTCAGAAAATCAATAGCACAATAACTATCTTCAGTATATGACTCACTATCATATACACTATGTATAGAATCCTACACTAAGTATTATTCTGATTAACACTAGAAACAGCATACTGATTTTTTTCCTCCTTTAGTAAGAGCTAGCCTATTTTCTGAGAGGAAAACAAAAGAAATATTTTTCTTGTTTCATTGAAGAAAATACAATAAGAGCATGATTTCAATGCTAAAATCTGAATTTCAATATTACCCTGCATCATGCAGCTACAGAAACCAACCTATACTTTACTATCAACCAACCCCGTAATTAAGTGAAGTATAAATAAGAAAGACCTTTAAGAATTCACATGCCAAAGAAAAAAATAGAATTTTAAATTCATACATACCACTATTGAGTGGTCTGGTTTTTTTCTCATATCAGCACTAACTTCTTTCACTTAGTGTTAAACATAAAGTACAGTGAGCTTGTTATACTTCAGCAGGGGGCAGCATAGTATGCAGTTTTCCACTCGATAGCTAGGCTTGAGGTATTATGAATGTGATTTACTAATTAGCACAGAGTTTTGCTAGTTACAGACTGTTTGTAAAGTCCATTTCTATCAAAACAGGCAGAGAAGTGCTAGTTCCATAAATGATCTGCAGAACTTGATACAAGATATCAGTAAAATATCAAAGAGAAAAAAAAATTAATCATTATTCAAAAAGATTTTGGTATATGCAGGTTAGGACCTCTTTTTTTTCATCAGTCCTCAGCCATTAGTGCACAAGCACTTCAGATAGTAAACATCAGATTATTACCAGTAATCTGCAGGCACCAAGTGGACACAGTGATAAAATACCACCATTCTCTGCCTGTAAAGCTATTCCCGGGTCTTTATATTGTACAGTTTCCAACCCAAATGATAACACTGAAATAAGTTTTGCTAAAGAAGGTTGCATCATTAAGCACTGGGTCTGAATACATGGTTTCATAATAGATATTGCTGGTAATTGGGAAGATTTATATTTAGAATTGGTCCTCTGAAGGTTAAAAGTGAGCATAATTAAGCCAACAGCCTTTATTTTATAGATATGCCTGTAGGATCAATACATTTGTTACAAAGCTGCGCTGGGCACTTGCAGTGTCCTGCATAATTGATTATACAGATGTGATCCTGATGTGTAAAGTGCTGTGATATTTGGATTGTTTTGTTGAGGTTTTTTGTTTGGATGGTTTTTTTGTTTGTTTGTTAAACAGAACCATGAATGAGCTGTTTCCAGTTCATGCTTAAAAATCTGTTTTATCACATAATTTCCCTGCCATTCTAAATAAACTTTTTTGATCCTTATTACACTATAAATTAAGGACAGCAGAAGGAAAATTGATTATTAATTTCCCTTAAAGCAGAAGAGAAGATTAATGATATCACAGCTTTCTGATGAGGATGGGTAGTTTCTTAAACCAAACAGAAAAATAGCTCTGACTGTTAATCAATTACACCTGGATTAGGAGATATTACTAGCAATTAATGGTCATGTAGCATCAAAATTAATGAGGCTTGACAAAGAAATAATGAGGCTCATAGCATTTCCACTGTGCAGCTACTGTAACCTCAAATTATTGGATGGAAAAAGAAAGTCCCTTATGGAAAATGAGGAAGTCTAATTGCATGCTGAAAAATATTAGGCTAGGATGTCCAGAAGAGACAATGGCCCAAATATTCCTGAGCTTTATGTAGCTTCTGCATAATTTTCATATTGTAAGGGGAAAGAAATATGCATTTTCCTTTTGGTTAATTAACTATATTGAAAGTGGGTCATGTTACAATTTTGCATGATGTGAAATATGCAGATTTTCAAGATTTCAACACTAAACGAGGTGGTAGTCAGCAATTTTTCTTTGAGAGTCTGAGTTTGTTTGAACCTGAAACTCAAAGCAAAAGTTGGGGGGGGAGTGTTTGTTACAAATCTGCATGGATAAAACTGAATAAAATATTTGTTCAGTTAAGCAGTTATGTTCTTGCTAAGACATCTCAAAATCAACCAAATTTCAAGAGGTTGGAGGGTCTACTGATACTTATTTCAATGTTAGCCACCTTTGAAAACAAATCTTCTTGTACAGTAATCATCTACTTAAATATTGGGTTTTTTCCGCGGCTGGTGTATTTGATTTGTAAATGTTGTCTATCTGCTTTTCTGAAAATGGGTGCTGTCAGGGAAGATTTCACTCATAATAGTCACATGTGCCAACAAAAAATGCAACTCAAGTTTGTGAAAAATCACAAAGTGGGGGGAAGATGTATATTTTTGCAGGCACCAGCCTTGACAATGTGATAAACTTTAAAACTATTAAATTACATACAAATCAATCCCTTGGTACAGTATTTTCAGAAGATGACTCTCAGTGTACTTAATGTTCCTTAAATAGTCCTCACATCACATCTAGAATAAATACTTACCGTATAACCTGGTGCATGGGACACTGAGACTCAAGAAGAAACTTCATTTGGGAAAGTCCAGAAGAGGAACTAAGGCATGGTCTGATTGCATGTGGTTTATTAATCTCTACCTGTAACTTCCTGGTCATATGACAAGGGTGCCAGGGAGGTTTAAATGTAAAGCTAGGAAGAAATTGAAAAGAAAAGGTCAAGTAAAGGATTCACTGAGAGTTACAAATGCTCTGGATGAAAGCCACAGCAGACCCAGGTATGAATCTGCAGGACTCGGATATGAGATTTTGAACACAAAATTATAGGATTCCTTTGGCCTAGTAGTTAGCTATTCTCCAATAGATGGCAACCATTTCAGAGTCTGCATACAAAAACCAACAGTGGGTACAAATAAATGCATTCCATACACTGGCATACAAATAGATGGAGAAATGGTACTATGATAAACTAACACTTCCTGATGCGATTAAATCTTCCTGGGAAAGTAGTCAAACTCTCGGTGTTCTATGGCAATAATGTTTAACACTTAAAATACTTTTCATTGTTTATCTACACACTCATAGAACATGAGATGCAAGATTTCTTTAAATTTAATTGCATTTTAAAACCAATTTTCAAGGAGAACATATGGTGTTACACTTTATTACATACTGGGGGAAAATTAAATTTTTTTTATTAGTTCTCTAAGCAGCGTTTTCTTTGGTCTTGCACAGCCACTGTTATATGGTACTGGTTCTATTTTTTTCAAAAGTTAAGAGAAAAAAAGAGGATAATATAGAAATCTCAGAAAATTCAAGAGTGAAGTCTGACTTTTGTATAGTTACACTACCAGAGAAACCTGGTATGTGTAAGCAGGAATAATTGAAATTTCTCATATTTATCAGCACTAAGAATCTTTTTTTAAATTTTTCTGAAGTCAAAGAAACTATGAAACTCACACTTCCTGGATTCATTCTCAGCTCAGTTACATCTCTTCTCTATTTACTAACAAACTAATTGGATCTCAATACACCTTCAGTAACTTTTTCCAACTTGAAATAATTATTTGAGGGGAGAAGGATGTGGCTGCGGAAGTATGTGTACATCTGTTACCAAAGAAACTCTGTCTCCTGTAGCAGTTGCGTTTTATTCTTTCTGATTCAGTGCATGTGAATGATGACACGAGTCTCATCTGGAAATTTATAGTTCCGAAAGTAGAATGTATCTGGCTATAGTACAGACACTCTGACAATCTCTACTTTGTTCATAGTAGGGAAAAGAAGAAAAGAGTGACCTTTGCAAATTCAGTCATTTATGGTTACCTTTTTTGAGCCTGAGTTTTCTCATGTTGCTCAGCAACCCCTATTAGCCAAACTTTAGGTTAGTAAGGCTCAGGATTAACATGTAATTCTTTGAAAGGTCAGCAAAAACCTTCAAGCATCTGTGCAACAGTAAACTGGGGTGTTAGATCCACTTTCTTTTCTTATCAGTTACTGTGTCTTAATCTTAAAAAAATAACATTTGTTTGTTAGTTAAGTGAAAATTTTACTTAGATTTTCCCATAGCATACAACCCAGGTGACTTTTTTTTGACAAATTTGCATACTAGCATAACATGTTAGTTTTGGGGAACAAAATTACTGCTTCTGTCCCCCTAAATTTTCCAAGTTCATCCCCTCTACTGGCCAAATTCTTTTCCTCTAAATGTTTACTAAATGAAAGAGGACTTTTTAAAGTGAGTTAAAATACACAAATTATTAGATTACCTATCAGACGAAACACTGCAGCAGACCTTGAAGTCAGTGCAAATTTTATTTCTTTCACAACTGCAGGACTACGTTTAAGATTGCCCTTACAAAATACACTGGAAATATATCTATGAGAGACAAAAAAGTTCTCCAGCCTGTTACTTCAGCAAGGCAACAGAGATACAGCCTAATATGTTGTCTTCCTTGTCCCTTCTCATTATCCATTTGCATCCTATCACATGTGTGTAGACTTTTTCAGAGGTTTTGTAAGTCAGACTGCAGGGTTCCTGCCTGATTTTGCATCCAGAATTTTAAAAGGCTTATTCTTAATTTTTTTTTTAAATATCTTTCATTTTCTCTGTCTATGGCTTCAAACAAAGACACGTGTCCACTGCCTAACACCATATCTGTTAACATTTAATTCATGATTTGTACATAAAATTCTTAAAGGAAGATGGGAAACACTTCACAGACAGAGACTGAAGTATCCAGCGCGTTGCAATACACCTAGTAAGTGACATTGCACAGTACAAAAATATGTAATGAATTGTAGAATTGTAAAACAGCAAAATGTTGGTTGCAAAATGTTTTGTATTTACATCTTGTAATAGACATATACATGACATTTTATTAGGTTTCCAATCTTTTTACAGTTTTATTGTGCTACAGAATATCTTCTGAATAGACAGCAATTTTTTTCCAGAGTTTGATCTTCTGTTTAGTTCGAGATGAGTCCCTTGTGTGCTGCTTTTTCTTTCCTGTCCTTAAAAAAAAAAAAAAAAAAGAAAAACTTAACAAGTAGCTTAAAATGACTTTGATTTCATATCATCTATGTTTTTTTTTTTACCCACTTTTTTCTTTCAATATTGCATAGTTCATCTGAGTTTCTTTATGTCCATTAGGGGACTTGTAGTGCACTTGTCAATATTTTGAGCACAAATCAAATGGTGGCAAAGGCTGTCATTCACATCCATCAGTTCAGAACTTGACATATGAGACTATGAGACTGTCCTATGCAGCACTGATTTTGTTAGACAGCCCTGAGATCATTTCAGTGTGCTTTGGTTTATTAAAGAACCATTCAGTTGCCCAGTCTGTTTGAAAACTGTTTTGTTCCACACATGTATGGAAAGGGATCTATATAATAGGCAAACCCTTATGCACAGACTGAGATGCCTATCTTAAATTCCCAGAATGCTGTTCTCTAGAAGGGTTGTTGATAAAATGCTCTATTGCCTCTCCACTGACTGTAAGCTGGCTGTGCAATAGACAAAATGCATCTCAGTCAACACGATCTCAGGAAAACAATGTCGAAAAAGGCACCCGTAACAAATAATAGACTACTTCGCCAAGAGGGGTGAAGGTAAAAGAGTCTTCTTTCTCATCTGATGTGCATCATGTCACAACTTCTTGTATCCCCGAGCTGATTCTTTCTTTGAAGGACAACTTATGATTGAATCCACCAAGCCAAGCAAACTCACTTTCTCTTTGTTGCTGAAGATATTAGGAAGTTATGGTTCCAAGAAACCATAACCAGCATTCATCAATTATTGGTGGTATGTACACTAGTGTGTACAATCAAAACATTACAGATATTAAAGGGTGAAAAATCAATTCCATTGGAAACCTCAATAAGTTTCCATTCTGTGTCATGGAGAACACACACACTATATTCTTTGCTAAATACTTTATTGGTAGATTTCAATTCTTCAAAATTTTTGAATTTCACATGTTAAAATTGTGTTCTTCTTTCTTTGTTTTCTTTGTTTATTTTTATTTTGCCAACATATACAGGTAGCAATGATATCCTGAATTTTATTATTTTATTTTTTAGCCTTCCTTCTTCCCCTTTAGATCTGTAACACTCTGAAGTTTTCCAAATATCACTTTTCAGAGGCTAGAAAGCTTGAAACTTTCCGGAATGGAGAAACAATGATTGAAAAACACTCAAAGGATCAATGGGAATAGAACAGAGCCATCAATGTAGGTTTCATTCTGCTAGAGTGGTGGTAAAATAAAAAGAATAGAAAAAGAAAAAAAAGAACCAAAAATGGAATTTTCAAAAGTAACTATTTTCACAAATTCTAAATTAAAAAACACCCCCCCCAAACCAACCAAACAGACAGACAAACCCAAACCACACATCAAACTAAAGAAAAAAAGTCAACACTTCCAGTGATTTTTTTTACAGGATAGAAATCTCATGACTTGCTGAACAGAATTCCCAGTTGGTAGGTCAATTTCATTGTCTGCCAGGTATACAAGTAGCTTAATACTACATTTACCACTATATTTACCACTATAGCTCCTCTCAAAGTATGTAGACATTGACAAGACAAATTTAACTGACTTTGCTTCCATCAAACTCCACTATTAGAGGAAAATGACATTTATTTCCATATTACCAATAAGGCTAAAGACTATGTTCCTTTAGTCCAACAATTTGCATAAAATCCTGAGTAATCCTTGCATCGAGTCTAACAACTTTTGTTTGAATAAGATCTCTTTCAGAGAAAAACCCTTTCAAAGAGTTCAAGCAGCGGTGATATTATCCTTTATGGCGAGCTATTCTAAAGCCTAATTATTCTCACTGCTAAAATTTGCACTTTTTTCCACTTTTCATTGCTCAAGATTCTGCTTGTTCAAGTTATGCCTTTGTCTGCTAGATTAAAGGTTGCTTGGGTTCTTTGTTGTTTGTATACTTGATGTGGGCTCCTGAGAGTGACATTCACAGCTTCACTGAAATTTCCCCGCTTTGTGATCTACACCTACACACTGAGCAAAGTCAAAGTGATATTAAAATAAAGGGGATAAATGAAGCAAAGCCTGTAATCTCAGCTAAATGAGACTTGTTGATTTCATATGTAAGTATTCTTTTTCTCTCTTCCATGGTCTCTCCCAGAAATTTCATTGATTCTCCTTATGTTCTACTTCCTTTCTATATTTAAAGAATAGTCAAACTCCTTTAGCATTATCTTAATGCTAAAAATTTAAAGAAACAGAAATTCAATGCCTGTCAGTGTAAGTGATGGTGTGTTCTAGTCATAAGTAAAGGAAGTCAGAGGCAAAACATATTTGATTAACAAAATAACAGCATGGTAGGCTTATGTGATGTTTTCCAAACCTTTTGGCCAAGGCTTTTGTCTCTAAGAACCACGCATACTAGATCTCTCTGTCAACGACTGCCAGAAATGATGATGGATGAAAGAAAATCAAGAGCCAGTAAAGTACAACAGATCACCTTCATTATCTTGTTGTCCCAGGACACTGTTTAATGATAATAGAGCATTGTGGTGAAGTTTACAATTATCCTTTCACCATCCATGATGCAAGTGTTCTTGCAAAAATCCAGAAATACAGATATAAAAAATTTGGCTTGACTGGCCAAGATGTTTATCAACAACCTAGTGTGGTATGTTTCCCTGGCACAACTCAAGTTACACAGAAATAACCATTGAGATAGGTCAGACAATGAAAGTGGCATAACTACTTAAGTGCATCGCTCTTTGTGTGCCAAGAAAAACTGCTTCTTGCTTCTGTATGCTGCACAAGCACCCTGTGCTCGCAAAACCTCAGGTCAAGAGACTGCCCTAATATGTTTGAAAACAGAAAGCTACGCTATTCTTATCTAGTATCTCATAACTTGCTAACCAGGGCTATACCACTGAGATGGGGAAACTGGGTAAGCCTTGGTAAACATCTATCCCACTATAAAACAATTGATTTTTTTTTTCAGGAGTAACTGCCCCTCGTTTGAAATACTGAGTTAAAGTTTGTTGTTTTTTTCTGTGTTTTTCTTTTCCCCTGGCATCATAGGAAAGTATTTCATGGTTCTTACACACGGTTAAATCTGAGGAACTGATTTAAATCATCCATCAATCAACTGATTGATCAATAAGCACCTGTGAGCAGTAGAAATGTTTTCCTCTCAGTCAAAAAAACTCTGAAAAACTTATTCCATGGAAAGTGTTTGATAGAATTGCATGGTAGCGCAAAGGTAGCAGTGAAATTACTAGAAAGCTGGAATTCCTTTTTACCCTACATAAGAACAACCAGAATCACCCATGACTGAGAAGTTCTTTTTTGGGAATTCTTTCTTATTCCAAGGGACTTCAAATTTGCATCTTGTCATCTGTCTTTATTTCACCAATGCAGTTATACATTCAAGCTCCATGTACCTCCTGAACATGGTGAAGAATGTTTCCTTCATGTTTCTGAGGAGATTGTAAAACATATGGGTTCCTCTGAGGCTTCTTAATAATTTTCCTTACTTTTTCTGAGAAACTAACATTTCTTTGGAGAAAATGTTTCCCACTAGGAAGCTTTGTCCTATTTCTTGACATAATATTATGAATTGAAGATTTTCACAAAAGAGTTATTCTTTCAGAAAAAAAAATGTATGACATTGAGATGCTTTTGTGTACTGCAGCTCATTTCTTTATGCTAGCAAGCAAATTAAATTACAGGAAGACCACTATAATCTTCTTCTAATCATTCCTTTGTAAACTCCATCATTTGTACAACATATGTAGCAAATGAATCAACTTGCAGTGATTAAGTCAATGACATCATCTAAAATGTTACTAAATATTGGACCCAACAAAAATGTGTTAACTGACAAACATAACTGTGTGAATTTCATAATCTTAGAATAGGTAGATTGATAAAATATGTCTTGCCCTTAGGTGAAAAACTGTACTGTATGGTTGTGGAAGATTTGTCAGAAAATTTGGTTCTTTGAAAACTGGAAAAAGTGAACATTTATGTGATTTTTAAAAGAAAAGGGAAAAATTTTGTTGTATCAAAAAATAAAGTATGCAATAGTCTAGAGGAATGTATGGAAAACAGAATGAGCACATTTCTGAGAACAACATGTTGTCTACAATATAAAGCCCTTTTCTAAGAGGTAGGCATTGTAAGCTATCTATCTTTAGGAAGAAGAGTGAACTGGCTATGAGTTTTTCATATTTTCTAAGAGAATTTATCACTGCATAAGTGGGTCGGCAGGGAAACACTTTTTCCAAATAATTTTACTAATTTTTCAAGTCTTACCCCATCATCAAGCTGAAATGCAATTTTTTGGTTTTTATTAAAACAGACTATAGACAATTAAAGCTGACAGAAGGTCCTTCTGTTTTCACAAATACAGTATTTTAATAATTGTGCCTACCAAACACTTAATTAATGATTACTAATTTAAGCACAAAAAGTCTAATATAAAAGTCCTTTGTATCTGTTCTCTAATGATGTAGAGACAGATATAAAAGCCTAATGCCTTCTGTTTTCCAGTTTCTGAAAGCTTTTTCCCACAGGCACTGTTTGTTAATTTTTTTATACCTGAGTTTTGAACCCCGTTAAAAGGCACACAGGCAGGACATGCTTCTTTGCTGGTTCTGTAAATATTTTACTGGGTTTTAAGTCAAACAAATGGAAAGCCAACTTTTTAAATCTCCTAAATAAAGTCTTCCATAAAGACCAACTTAATTGTAATACAGGCACTGCTGAATATTCATACAACGATTGTGGTGTCAACAGTCATTGCTTTAAGGTTATTATGAATATTTTCTGATATAATTCCTCAAAACATGCTGTTTACACTGAAGACTATCAACACATTATTAATTCTGTTTATTTCTGAAGGTTAGTTTAGATATAATAAAATAATTACTCCTTTCTGACTATCTTTAAGTGCAGTTACAGATATGCTTTTCTGTCAGTGTTGTGATTTGTTAGTACATGCTGATAATACCACCACCTAAGGAGTCTACATGCAATTTAATTAAGCTGTATTTTATGGAAGAGTATGTGAGGAGATAAATGGTTCATGATAAATGAACTCTCAGGCCACAAATTGGACCATTTATTGATTCACTGGTCATTTATCCTGGAATTTACTCCCTAGCAAAAAAAATATTGCTATACACTTAAATAAAGGTTTTGAGCATTATGCTAACCTTTCACCAGGCAGTAATATGTGCCCTAACCAAACTCATTCTGCTTTGCTTCCCGTTCATTTTGCTGTCATCATCAACATTATCATCCACTACAGAGGCTCAGCAAATTACAAGGGGTTTATCTGAAATACAAAGTTGTGAGATTCAACCTTCACACATTCTTTGTTTCTTCATAGTGTCTAACAAAAAATATACAAATTTTATATTGATACATATACCTGTATCAAAATATACTTTAAATGAGGATCCTTTTTCAGTCAGAAAAGCTACTATATATTGGGCTTTTAAGAGTATTGGTTAAAGCATATTATGTGATATCAGATTCAGTATTAATATTTGATGCATAGGCTGATTAAATATTAGTTCCCCATATAGCTTCTAACACATATGTGCACAGTTAATATCCAGCATTTATGCTTATAAAGTAGTCGAGACATAAGAGATTGTTTAAGTCTATTTTTTCTTTGCCTTTGGCTAGTGTAGATGTACTTAATTATAAGGTTTAAATTCACTTGGGTTTTGTAAACCATTTAGACACAAAAAGCAGAATAGTCACAGCAAGGATTCCATTCAGATTCTGTCTTAATTGAGTGTAACACCTTTTTGCCTTTTTGTTTTTTTAAACTCCTCCCCTCCAGGCTCTTTCTAGAGTTATGAACTTAATTGCCTGAGAGAAAATCTATCTTGAAAAAGAAAGTAAGCTGTAGAAATATTTATCATTAATATTTATCATAACTTTAAACAGTGCATCCTTTAAAACTGATTAACATGGGACGTGCATGTGAAGATCAAATGTCACATTTCAGACACCTGGGAAAAAAATATCTAGCTGTCTCAGCATGTTGAAATTGCAGGGAAAATATGGCATCAGACACACAGTTGCTGGAATTGTGCTCAGTAACCAGACTCTTTCCATGGCACAGGTCGTGCTAGTGAGTGTTGCTTGTATTTGTTCATCTTAAACATGGTTTTAGTTGTCAAGTGTATGATTTTCAAGAATACTCTGTATGGTCCTGCATGGTATAGCAGAAGGTAATGGAGGTGATGGAAAAGAAGACTGAGTTGGCTGATTTGTAAATTCGAAGGCTAGTATGGGAGGAGGAGGAGGATTATGGGTCTCTAACAAATCCTCTGAAATGGAACAATATCCATTGTTCCTAATGGCCCCAGAAACCTGTCACTAAAGGCACAGGAGAACAAAAACACCTAACAGATGTTAAAGGCCTAAAGCTTCCTTGAAGAATTTTAAACAGTGAAAAAACTTGGCCTTAAAGAGGGTAATTTTTTTTCCAGAATAATTCTCTCACATATTCTCTGTACTAGTAACTTCCAATTGCTTTGACCTGAAACAAGGCTTCCTTCCCTGAAAGGCTTGCCTAAGGTCCCCTTCCAGAACAACAAAGAATACCAAAATCAGCTGAGCTCCAGTACTGTTTATGATGTATAAAACAGAGAGCACACTACAGACAGAAAGCAAAGTGACTTTTACACACCTTTTCGATTGACTATTCTTGTCCTTAGCCATTAGGTTTTGTTGTCTGTTAGAATCAAGGTATAATCACTATGTAATATTTTACCAATATCTCAATCTGTGTCATTCTGGGACCATCTGCAAATTCTTTTCTCAATTTAATCCACAGGCTTGAATTCACTGATCTAGCCAGCGACATCTTCTTGTACTAAGAAGTCTAAAGTGGATAGATTTGAAAATTTTTTCAGTGCTATTTGTTACAGAAAATAGTGGGCCTTAAACACATTACTCTGAAGGACTTTCCTCTTTTGCTACTTTCTTTTAGTATTTATTTTGCTGTTATTGCTTCAAGTAGTAGAGAATTACTGTGAACTGGGAGATAAAGTGCATTTTATTCAAGAAAAATTAAGATTTACAGAAGTGACGACATTTATTCTAAAAATGACATGTAAATCTCTCCTGTGTGTTCTACTCATAAGGACTTTAAGTCACTCATAGGAAGTTCAAATTAAAGATTCATAAATCATTAATTTAAACAGATAGTTATGTTTGAGATCCCACTCCAATAAAAAAAATAAAGATTTATTTGGTTAGGGAATAATCCCTTGGTCTCTATTCCCATTATTTCCACAGAATGTTTAATGACAGAACTTTGGTCTTACTAGTAAGTGTATATATCATTCGTTGAAAAGAAAACAGTTTCATCGAACATGTTGACGAATATCTGTGTCACAGTGGTGTAAAAATGGTGATTAGAGCATGCTGATGGGAAATGGAGGCATTTATATCCTTGCGGTTAGAACTTGTTCTGAAGGTTAAAGGGTTCAATGTTGCTTTTTCATCTATGCTTTCAAGTAGATCAAGTGTTCTCTAGATGGTACCCAGATCAGGATCTGAAGCACGTCAAGAAGAGAAATAGATTATATAGAGTACAGAGGCTGGAGATAACCAAAGTAGAGCAGATCTGGAAAATCACTGAAAATTTTTGCAATATTCAGAATTTTAATATAAAATATATTAGCATGTGGGGTCATTATGTTAAGAAACATAAATTTAGGAACCTTCAACTGACCAAAAATTTTTAAGATAATCCCGAGCTAGTAATTAGATGCATCTCTGCTTTTAATATGCAGAATCTACAGATAGAGGTCATAAAGAAGAATTCATACAAAATGAAAATATCAGAAGGAATATTTTACTTTGTCCGGTTGAGTGTGCTTAAAAACAATATAAAATTTTAATCAAACCCATACACTAAAATAGAATCAACAAATCTTTTCTTATAAATGAAATTGCACATCTAGTCTTGCCGGGGCCAACATCATACGATTTGTATATCTGGAACATAATTGCTAACGAAAAAGTGTAGCTGGTTCAATTAACTTCTGTAACTGACTTGAAACACTAGCCATATTTTGTGTTTTAATATAATTTAATCATTTTTACTAGTGAAAGGCTTTTCATAGTTTTTGAATTACAAAATAACTTTTCAGACTAAGTGCCAGCTTAAAAAAATGGTGAAGTAAAAGCAAATACATATTCCTAAAATACATACTTAACCAATCCCTTTTTAAATAAAAGATAACTCTGAGAACTTAGCAAGGTATAGAAGCAAAACTTGACGAAAAACTGAGACTAAAGTTTAAAACAACCAACCAAAACAACAACAACAAAACAAATGAACAAACAAAATGGTCTAGTTAGATAAAATCCTCACCTAACTCTCTTATTAAAATCCTGTCTCTTTAAGGTATTTCCATGGAAATTCCTTTAGGAGTCTGTGAGCTCTTTGTTGAATTAAGCCATCAGCAATATACTTAGAGAATGCCATAAAAAGCACATGAGAAATAGTATTTATAATAGTATCTACTAGAATTCTGAATACTTTAGAGAGACAAGAAAATCAGAGTAATTAAAAAAGCTCATGTTACAGAAGTAGAATGCCTCAGGAACACTGATTTAAGTATTTCTTTGTTCAGAATAATGCCTGTTTCTTCATGATGTGGTCAGGATTGTTACCTCACTACCTTCTACAGTAACAAACTTCTATCCAAATTAAATTCATGTAAGAGTGCTCTGAGATGCACAGCCAAATTTCATATGTTGCTACAATATTCTGCTATACATTAACAGAAGGTTTTTTGTCTTTGTCTTTTGACTAAAACTAAGGATAAAACTATAATTTTGACTCAAAATGATGTTTGTTTGTTAAGTAAAATACCCTTGGCTAGGTAATTGGAGACGTCATTCTTCTGGAGAGGCTGCTGTTATACAGTCTCTTTTCAGTCTTATGAAGAGAATAAAACACTGTGGAGATAAGCAAGAAGATTGGTTAATATTTCAGCTATCTCTGTATGAATCCCACTTTCTTGGCACTTAAAAGTAGCTGCTTGTGCTCTGACAACTTCCAGAGACCATGAGCTGTATCAGGGCTCTATGACATGACGAATTTTGAAAACAGAAGAGCGTGTCCTTTCTCCAAGAATCTTACAGTGTAACTTTAGACAAGCCATGAAAAATAGTTGTAACCGAAAAAAACCCAACAAAAACCAAAACTGTGCCAAACTAAACCTACAACAAAACCAATCAACCAAAAAAAAAAAAACCAGAGGAGAGTGAGAACAAGAATATCAATGCAAGAACAGCTGTTGTTGACACTGTTACACTTAACTTTGCAGCTTAGAAGCTCCAAAAAAAAAGAAGAAAACATTACACTGTGCTCTAATGCTTCTATCACCACTATCTAGACCATAAAAACAAATCTGCCTAGATGCTTTCCAGCTGGGTAGCCACCAGCATGTATTTGTGCATGGGGATATTCCTTCCCAGGCCTTTGTACTTCCCTTTTTCAAACTTCATGAGGTTCCTGGTGGCCCATTTCTCCAGCCTGTCAAGAACCTTCTGAATTGCAGCCTAAACCTCTGACATATCAGATGTTCTTCCTAGTTATTCCTAGTTTTGTATCATATGCAAAACTGCTGAGATTATAGTCTGCTCCATCATGCAATGCAGATCTTAGACCTAGTATTGACCTCTGAAATATACCACTGTTTGCTGGCCTCCAACTAAACTTTGTTCCACTTATCAGAGCTTTCTGGGCCTGGTCATTTGTATTGGGTCTGGCTGAGATGGAGTTCATTTCCCCATAGCAACCACCACAGTGCTGACCTTCACATTGGTAGCTAGAAAGGTGTTGATAACACACTAGTGTTTTGGTTACTGATGAGCAGGGCTGGCAAGATCCTGGGAGGGAACACAATCAAGACAGCTGACCCCAACTAACCAAAGACATATTCCATACCATAAGAAATGAGCTCAGGTATAAAAGCCAAGGAAAGGAAGAGGAAGTGGGGGCAGCATTCGTTATTTGCAATGTCTGTCTACTGAGAAACCGCTGCACATACTGAAGCTGTGCTTCCTGGGAAGTGGCTGGACACTTCTTTTTCATGGGAAGTAGAGAATAAACCTGAGTTTTTTTCTCTCTACTTGTGCAAACACAAACTTTCAATTTTACTTTAGTAAATTTATCTCAACCTACAAGTCATTATCAATCTTATTTTCTTTCCCCCCTCCAACTGGGAAGGAGATTGATAGAGAGGCTTGGTGGGCATCTGACATCCAGCCAAGGTCAACCCACCACACCCAAGGTCAATCAGTTTTTAGTTCAACTCTGTGAACAGATTTATTTTCTTTGTGATATCGTTTGTCATCACAACTATCTAGAGAGCTTTTAAATTGCAAATATACTGAAGAATGCCTCACTGAAGATTTTTTTGTGCCATAGCACTTCTTTCCTGTACCCTTTTTGTCTCATGTAGTATTTTCCACCAATTTCTAAATGGTACACATCAACTTTAAATGAGTTATAGAGATGAGTTAATATCCAAGGGGGAATGTTACAAAGCATGGGAAGGAAAAGAAAGTTGGGGAACTTAAAATACTAGAGCTGTTAAGATGTGTGTATGAGGAGTAAAAAAATGTTTAAGAACTTAGTATGTACCCACATTTTATCTATTAAGTTAAAAATCTGTGGCATACTGTTTTCCAACATACCTCTCATGAGGTTAAGTACTTTTCCTGATATTTCCGGAGGGTGTATAAGATTAGTATAACATTCTTCCCAGTATATGCCTGCCAATCTGGAGGAATGACTTAAAAGCACAAAATGTTCATTGAGGAACTACGCCATGATTTTATTTTAAGCTCTTTGACATGAATATTTGTTCCCTGGCATACATTTCTGGCTTTTCCACATGGCATTCCCATAAGCAGTTGAGACTATTGCAAAGTAATGCTTTAGTCTCTAAGAATGCTCACAAAGAATTTGCCCAATTCAAAAAAAAACAAAAAACACCTAAAACCAGGGAGTTCTTTGGGAAATTTGTTGAAAATGCTCCTATTTGGCTGATTGTATCAAATGTTAAATTTACACTGATTTTTAACATTTTACTTTTGAAATAACTTCAAATAATTAATCCTAATTTTTTGTTGGGTTGGGTTGATTTGATTTAGTTTTTGGATTTTTTGTGTCAGAGAAACAGTAGCAGATGAGGTATATTACTGCTTAATAGAAATATTAAAAACTAAAAATCCTCCTCCGTATAATCATTCCAAGTAATTATTTTATATTCGTTTTTAATGTGTAGATTTCCATAGCTTTGCATGAATGCAGTATCTAACCTGCACAAACTAGAAACAACCAATGATGATTTTTAAACACAACTCAGTTCCATTGAAATTGAGTTTATGCTCCATAAACCCTCTCCCCCAAACTTGCTGTAATATATAAGCAACCAGTAAGCAGGAATACAGTTCAACAGTCAGTTTAACTTGCAATGTCAAAATGACTAAATAGTACTTGTTTTGGGAAAATATGGATAGGAAAAGAAAAATACTACTAAAATATTTATTTCTGTTCGCTTTCTCTCATTGTAGGATAGATGGTTTTAAATAAAAGCAAAACAATTACTTGTATGTTTTCCTTTAGAATTTATACTCTATTTTCGTATATCCGATCCTTTGATTTTGTAAACTGGCATAAACTACTGCTATAATTTTTAGCTTAGCAAACTCTACATCAGCTCTGCAGTTTCATTACACATGAGGTAGCTTCTGGGCTAACATTAGGATGTGATAGTTTGGCATAGAACAAAACTAAAATACTAAGTCAGTGAAGATTAATTTTGGACCATTTCCCAATGTGAGTGGGGGAAACACTATTTTTTGGTGATGTTGGCTTGGAAAAAAAGTTGGGAATAATTCACAGGGAGGGAATACTCCTTAGGAAATAATCCCCTACTAGATATCTGAAAGACCATCTACCTCTTGCCCATCTGTATATTTTAGTCTCAATACAACCATTATTGGAGGAATTTTAGGGTCTCCATCCAAATCCGTAGGCAGTGGGCCCTAAAATCTCATCTTAATGCAATCAGAAAAATCATCTGCAGCCAAGGTGATCAAATAGTGTTCTTTCTATAAATTATTGCTTGAATTAATTTGCTTTGTCCATGTGAACTTTCTCTGTTTTACCACCATTAATGTTTAGAAAGCTGTAGTCATTTACAGAAGATAGTAGTATCAGATTTGCCCATATTTTTTGATTTACATTAGCTATGCCTTTTCATTTTAAGTAGGTGGATGTTGATGTCAAAGACAGTGTGAAAAACAACCCTAAAACATCAAACAAGAAACAATCCTAAAACATAAAACAAGAAACAAAGCAAAGTCCTCCACTACGTTCTTTAGACTCTCCACATTTACTTGACCAGTAAGTTATCAGAATCAGCATACATCAGAGGTGATGTTGCCTTTTGCACCATCAGAGAGTGACATGTTTCTCTCCCATAACTGGAACCCTTTGCAATGGCATCAAGGGAGCTTAGCAGCAGAATTACAACAAGGGTTAAAGAGGAAATGCGGAGGAAGGACTTACAGGATGAAACTCCAAACATACAAAAAAAAAATAAATAGAAGAAAGTGAAGATGATAGTGTTAAGAGCCCTGTTTTTGTTAACAGCTTCACCTTAAGGTTTTTTTGTGGGTTTTTTTTTTTTTTTTGGTAAAACAACAAACCTCTCAGACAATAGAAAAAGACGACATCTTTGTCCTTAAAGCACCATTAATGACATCTACTAAGACAGGTAAGTACTGCAGGAGAACAATTTCACAGAATCTATTTCACAGGTTTAGTTGTTGTGGTTTTGTTCTTTAGATTATTCATTTCTCATTATTCAGAGAGCTTCTGAGAATATCTCCTTTTGTAAAGATGACTGGAAAGACAGTCGAGAAAGCGGCATCTTATTAGCTCACTGCTCTCTGAATTCATTTCCTTCCTCAAACTACACAGCAGCCCTGCTGGGCTTCAAAGCTCCATGTCCCATTTTATTGCTAAGAACAAGAAATTAAGAAATCCATATGAGTCTATGGCCTCTAGGTATACTTTTGAAAATGCAATTACCAACTGTTTCATTTTATTTTATAGTATTGAGTTTAACAAGGTTAGAAAGATGGGATTAGATATTTACTCACATGTAGCATATATAAGATGAAATGCACATCACTCTAATTATCCACCGTGGGCTTAAATTAAAACGCGACTTTGCTGACTTCTTGATCTCTCTCCAACTCCACACAGTAAATCTCCTGACTTGTTATATCCAAACTGATCAGTTTGACTAAAACCTTTTAAAAAATCAATAGCATTTTTGAATTGCATATTGCTAGGTTCCCTCACTCTGGATCTAGTGAAAAAAAAAACCAAACAAACCCCAAACCAAGCAATCAAACAATAACAACAAACCTCCAGAAAACTAACCCTAAACTCTACTGGGCTTGATTGTTGGCTATTTATTTCTCTGTTGGCAGGAAAAACTGGAGCTGTGATGGACAGAGCCCTAATGTGCCAGAAAGGACACCCTTGGAAATGTATTTTGTCCCTGTATTGATTTGGAAGATAACACTGAGCAGGTACACTCCAGCACCAGCAGGATCAAAGAAAGAATTGGAAGGGAAAAGGAAAAAAAACTCATGGGTTGAGATAAAGACAATTTGATACAGAAAGCAAAAGCCATGCATGCAAGCAAAGCAAAACAAGGGATTTGTTCACCTCTTCCCATGGGCAGGCAGGTGTGTAGCCATCTCCAGGAGATCAGGGCCTCATCATGTATAAGAGTTGCTTGGGGAGACAAACATCATCATTCTAAATGTCTCCCCTCTTCCTCCTTCTTCCCCTCCTTCTTACTCTCACTTTATATACTGAGTATGATGTCATATGGTACAGAATATCCTTTAGTCAGTTTGGGTCACCTGATCTGGTTATGCCCCCTCCAAACCTCCCATGCACTTCCAGTCTCCTTGCCAGTGTTAGCAGTAGTTTAGCTAAATGAAGCAGATTTTTTTGTTCAATTTTTTCGTATCACATATGGTTCTGGAAGTGCAAAGGACACTCCTCCTGGGGACTGAGGTGGGGGAAAGGGAGTCCTTGAAGGGAAATACCTTGAGAACTCAGGGAGGAGGGGTTTAAAACCTAATAGCATTTCTGGAACTGGTTCTCTTGTTCCTGAGGCTGTGACTCGGAGGGAGTCACCAGCCACTGCTCTGGAGGGACCTGCTCCATGCTCCAGCCAAACCAGTGACCATTCCTGCATTGGGCAGGAGTTTTTCCCATTGCCATTGCTTCTCAGTGAGGTTCCCACATTGGGCATGAGCCTTCCTGTTGTTGCTGCAGCTGCACTGAAGGGAACCCGAGAATTGCCCTCTGTGCATTGCACATGGCATCCGGCTGTCTGTCTCCAGAGCTGGTTTGGCTCCATCACCATCACGTGAGCCCCATCAGGACTGTGTTGCTGTCTCAGTGGCAAAGGACTCCTTTGTCTTCAAATAAAATACTTTTCCAGGTTCTTCGCATTTTAGTCAAGTGGGGAGAGGGTGGTTTAGGTAATATTTTTTCTGCTGTTGTCCAGTTTTGCTTTGTTCTGTTTTGCTCTCCATTTTCCTGTAAAATTGCTATATTTTTTCCTACTGCAGATGCCTCATAACTTCAAAAATTTATAATTTAGAGGGAGGGAAATAAAGAAAAGAGAAGAAGAGTTTTACCTCATCAGAGGTCCCACCTCCTGAAATGTGTTGTCATTAAACCCAAACAATAAATTTTATGAAAAGGAAAAAAAAAACCTTGGCTCTGTGTAAGGTCTGCTCAGCAATTACAAAAACATCTCTGTATTATCAACCCTGTGTTGAGCACAAATGCAAAACACAGCCCCATACTATCCACTGCGAAGAAATTTATCTCTGCCCCAGCTAAAACCAGCACATGTGGGAAGGGTCCTTTTGTCCTCTTATTTTTATAAGTTATATACATATATATATATACACATACAGTATATATAAATGTATCTCAAATTGCATGCTTTAGCACATGAAGTAAATTTTTCATCTTAGAATTATAATTATTTCTGGTTGTGTTGCAATCATTTGTTAGCTTTAATCTAGGGTTGAGGTAATGTCTGATGTGTGTGCCTACAGGCAAGAGTATTACTGAAAATGAGTACTTTAACAGGCTAAGGAAATACTATCTCCGCATTTGTAACATCAGAGACCCAAGCTCTTGAGGAGCAAAGTACCTCTGTGGAAAGGAGTTGCAGCAATATTTGTGACTCCTTGCTGAGGCCAGAGGCAATGGTCCGGGTATCTACAGGAAGTGTGCACTGGTGAAAGGGCTACACCCCCAGGTAGTGGAGCTGCGGGAGGAGATGAGCAGACTGTGTAATGTGATACTGAAAAGAAGATGGACCAGATCACACCCTAACCTTGAAGCTACAAGAACCCCCACTGCAATAAGGAGAATTAGTCAGAGTATCTGGTGAGGTGAGGGCAGAAGATGAGAGGATAGGGGGTGAAAAGGGAGGGGAAAAGGGAGAGGGAGGGAGCGGGGGAGAGAGAGAGAGTGAGAGAGAGAGAATGAGAGAAGAGGAGAGGGAAGAGAAGAATTATCTAATGTATAAATGCCTGATGAGAAGGAATGAAGAAGAGAAAGCCAAACTGCCTTCAGAGCTCTCCAGCAACAAAACAAGAGGCAATGTACACAAAACAAAATAAAGGTAACTGTATTTAAAATTAAGAAGAAAATAAAACAAAAGAAAACTCTTTTTAGTGTGAGAGTTGCCAAACACTGGTACAGACCCTCCTGAGAAGTTGTAGAGTCTCCATCTTTGGAGATACTAAAACACACCTGGACACAGTCCTGAGTAACCTGCTGTTGTTAAACTCACTCTGAACAGGTGTTGAACTAATAGATCTCCAGAGCTGCTGCACGGTCTCAGCCACCCAATGATTCTGTGATTTCTGTAGCAACTTCTTTGATAATATGCTCAGTATGTATCAGCTCTTCAAGAAGTTCTTCTTTGTATTATCATGTCACCCTCCTGTTTATTTTTCTTTTTGTTTTTAATATGAAGAGTTATATGACCCGCATCATATTGACTATGAAGCCAGTGGTAAAAATCTGCCTGCTTATATAGCTGATGATCTCACCTTGCTGGTCTATCTTTGATAGTTGTCAACAAAACCATTTTAAACATTTTAATGATAAAACAGTAGTGGTTTTCAAGACTGGACCCTCACTTGGTTGTTGTCACACAGCAGCATCATACAAATGTGAACTGCTATAGATGAAACAGGAAGCAAAGCTCATTTCTTTGCTCAGTTGATAACATGTAACCAGACAACAGGTAGGAATTAAGCTGAACTTCCACTTCTCAAATTTCTATTCATTTGTTGGTGCACCACCCATTTGGCAGTGGGAATAATTACTTGGTAGCGTTTATGCCAGAAAAAAAAATCCATGCCCTTGGTGCTGAAGGAAACTGAGAAGAAATTGTGTCTCAGGAAGAATTACTGCAGCTTGTTGTTTTGCACAGTTGCTTCTAGAAACACTCCTAACTTATTTCTCTTTTACATATGAACTTTCTTGCAGAATACCCCTGCAAGGCACATGGACCTGACTGCTTCCCTGTAAGGCAAACAATACTACCTCAGTTTGTTGTTCCTTGCCTACTCATAATGACTCTTATTAACTGTTCATGTTCTCGTGCAGTATTCATAATATATGAGAAGAAGTTGGTGAGCCACATTGATAATTGAATATATCAAATATTTAGTGATAGTTGTGTATGACTAAATAATTCAGTACTAAATAATTGGTATAGAAGTTCCAGGAGGGGTTACATGATGTCTGTAATGCATCAGTTCTCCATGACTAGCACTACATTTTTAGACCCAAGAGCCCCTCTGACTTCCTAGGTTCTCTTGATTGTGTTGGATGTGTTCTGATTTATACTGCGGCAAGATCACAGACTCACCTGCATGGACAGTTTCAGAGGCCCTCATCTGCTGGGAAATCTGTGCACATAGATGAGCTGAGACTCATGGCTCAGAGGCCTTGAACCCTGCACAGGGGGCATAAATGCAAAAACACAGGGGGAAGCAAGATGAAATTTCACCAGCCTTCACCTTCTCCTGCACACCAGCCACATGAACACATGTCTGCAGCAAACAAGTTACATTAAAGGAAAAGTTGCTTTCATTAGGAGTGTTTTTTCCATATGCTTATAGTCTCCAAAGTTCGCATGTGAACAGTTGCCTCTTTTTTCTGCCACTGAATCTTCAGGAAAACATTAGTTTATTAGATTAGTACTCTCAAATTAGTGTTGGTAAGGAAAACTTTGATTAATTACTTTTTTGAATGGAAAATACTTGCCAGTTAATTATGATAGGTGTTATCAAACAGTCATAAGATCCCCAATGTGTTGGTTTGGGGAAACATAAAATTATGACCAAAAATTACAGATTTCAAAATTCTACAAAGATCAAAGTTAATATTATAAGCATAGTTTTAAAAATTAGAGTTGAAATTATTTCCTTAAATATGTTTACCATTTAAAGATTGTATGATCTGTTTTCTTCACTTCCTTAAATTCCCCTCCCCCCTCCACCCAGGGATAATGATAATGATGTATACGGCAAAGCAGTTCCAAGCTGAATACCAAGATTGTAATTCAGATGAGGTGCTCTACTCTCATTCATAAATCACCTGAAGGCTGCTCTTGTGTCAGCAGAACTCTTCAATTGAATTACATGCTTCTACTCAATCAAGCATCATCTAGATCACATTACAAGGTGACAGAACTTGCTCTGTGATGAGGGTGTGAGATCTGTGTAGCATTGTTTTTCAGAAGCTTGTGTCTCAATAACTGCAGCTTACTTGTAGTTCAAATTTGACACAGCTGATAATCAGTGGTAGCTCCATAAAAATGCCTGCTTCTTTTAAAATAGATCACTCTTCATGTATATTCACATTTAAGGATTTGTTTCTCCTGGAACATCAAAGTGAATTTGGGACTAGCTTAGATTTTTTGGAAACATCTTCTCCCTCCCTTAAGTGAGCAAAAATTTCCAAAGTTAGTGTATTAGTGAAGAATAAATCAGATAGATAGTATGGATTACAACCAATACCAAATACTGTTAAAAATGTTAATGATGCTGCAGTTAATCATGTTAACGACCTCCTTACTAAAATATTATTGTTTAACATCTCACACTGGCTCTGCCATATTTTCCAGTTCTCACTTATTGTAAGCTTCCAATATGCAAAATTTGGAATATATGAGTCTGTTATAAACCAAATGTAAAGAAAAGCAAAAAGCTGGTTTTTTACATATCTGTATGGCCAGTCTTCGTGAACGAAGATTTGGGAAAGGTCTTTTTACCTTTCAAGCCTGTGTAATGGATTTTTTAGGTGAGACACAGCCTGCGCTGAACTGAGCCCACCCTTTAATCCGAAGGTTCATCTACCGGGGCCAAGCGAGCTTGGACAATGGCAGCGAGGTCCTCAGGATGTAGGTTTGTTTAGAGTGACCTTCTCTTAGATGAATGGCCTTCACAGGGCTGACGAGCTCCATCTGCCTGGGGGAGTATCCCTGACCGGGGATCGAACCCGGGCCTTGGCGGTGAGAGCGCCGCATCCTAACCACTAGACCACCAGGGGGCCCCTACATATCTAAAAACTCTGAAAAAACCCCTACCTTATGTTTTGGATAAGAGACTTAATTGGTAATGCTTTTAAATTTGAGATTTCTATGTCTCTATTTTCCCTTTGTCATATGTGGTTAAAGATATATTCACTTTAACATTCAGATTAAAAAATATCCTAAGTTAAAATTGAATTCTGGGCTTAAAATGAGAAAATCTGTCTACTAATCTGTCTGCTTTAAAAGATTTCACATACAATAACCAAATACCTTTATTCTGTCCAACCTCTACACTATTCTCATTTTCCTAAATACATAGTTTCCCTCCGTATACTCCAAACCTTACCACAATATCTTGACATTGTAGGAAAATAGAAGCTCTTTTTTACTACCACATTGAAGGCAATTAAGTAATAAGGTAACAATTGTTGTAAGAAAGAAATTGCACAGGGGAAGCTCCCACTGACGGATATCTCAAAAATTGTAATGTTTTGTAATGAGCGCTCTCTGCCTTAGATACTGAAGCCAAGAGTTCTCTGGTGCAAAGGCTATGTTATAGTTAAGAGATTCTCATTAAATATGTATTTGTAGAAGACAGGCAAATCTGCAACTGGGATACCTAACTTCTCAGTGCCTCATTTAGCAGTTAAAGATTGTTTTATCATATATCGTAGAATGATAGGATACCTTCAGTTTGAAGGGAACCACAAGGTTCATTAAATCCAAGCTGCTGTTCCTTGCATGACTACCTAAAACAAAAACCATACGACTAAGACCATCATCTAGATAAAAATATCTACATCTAAAATCATAGAAAATAATATCAAATAACGTTATGCTGACAGCTATGAAACATAGCTGTGCCTTTATATGTTTCCTACACACCCCCCTACACACTCACACCCCCCCTCCCTCTTTCTGCTGTCTCAGATGGTGCAATGTGGTTTGTCCTAAGAAGACCAGGTGGGTATTGCAGGGAGAACTGCCTAGATAGTCACATAATAAATGTATTACAGAGATGGGGGAACAGAGATGTTTGCACTTGACTTTGCTGCCTGCATAAGGATATAAAATACTGCTACATATCTGACCAACTGGGCAAATTAATCTCATGATGTTGCAGGCAGCTTCTGGGTGCCCCACTAGGGATGCCTCACTCTCTTTCAGCTGTGTGAGTAAAAAACACTAAGATCCAGTCAAATAGATAGAAATAATCCTAAAGTAGCTACATAGGGGCTTTGTTGCCTGGCAATTATGAATTTTGCAAGTCCCGAAGACTGTAAACATATATGTTTCTAACCAAACCCTTTAGACATAGACTAAGTGAACCTACTAGCACCAAGACTTCTCTGAGTTTAGATAGTAAGAGGATGTCACTGCATCTTGGGACTGCAACCTAATTATACTGTAATCCATTGTGATAGATAATAGAGTTGTTATTTAGATACTACATTGACAGTATTTAGATATTCTATTAGCAATAAATCTAATCGTAGTCACCCACATAATCACTGTGTCCTGCTTCTTATGTCTAGCTGAGAGCCTTCTCTCAGCTACTCTGCCACAACAGTTAAAAGAGAGATGCAAAATTCTTAACAGTGCTTAGGAAATAAATTATACTCCTGAGTAATATATAGGTTGAACTACAGTCGAGGAAAATGTTCTTGGTAATGAAAAACATGGAGAAGAAGAAAAATTAAGTGAGTAATTTTGTTCTGTTGACAATGTATAAATCAAAATCGTAGTTACCCCAAGACAAATGATTGATACATGCAGACAATTGAACTGCATAGCAAACTAGAAAAGTGTCAGGTACCCTTAAGATTTAAAGCTATCTATTTTCTGAACTTAAAAGCATTGAAGCAATAATCAAGGTACAGCTTAGTTATTACTTTATTTGGAGGGATTCTTTCTTGTAAGTTGATTGTGCTTGCCTTCCAAGAGTAGTTTTAGAAACAAGAAAGTATCTTGTTGGTCTGGCTTACTATTTGTGTAGGTCATCATAAGATCCACCTTCAAAACAGTATTTGTGAAGGATACCCTACTCTCTTCATGGTATACTCTTGACTTAGTGAGAAGCTTTAGCAGATACAGAATTTTAGAGAGAAAACTTGATTTGTTCTTATTGTTCACTCTTTCCAACTTGAAGTGGGCTAAATAACCAACATTTGTTGATGACACCAAAGATATTATGCAGACCTCAATAGGCCATTGAGAGAAGTCATTTCGTGTGGAAGGATGCAGAATGGAAAAGACTACTACTGTTGCTCTGAAATTTACTCAAATTCTCACTAACTCAATGCCACAGATATTAACGGACAAGAAGGAGGGCTTAGGAGAAAAAGTGCTAGTTCAGGGTTTGTTCTTCAGTAAATAGTTTCATCTGTCTTTATTTACCTAGATGGAAAAGGGACAATAAAGATGACCATGGTCTTCATCAACTACTTTAAGGTCTGCAAATGAAAAGGACTACACAGTATTTATTGTCTTTTTCAGGAAATATCAGAAGTGCCTTGCTCCAGAAGAAAAGGTGAAATACAAGCCTCAGTTACAACCTGTGGGTACACTCCCAGTACCTGAACAAGGTGATCAGAACGGGCTGCACAGATGAATCATATCAAATAGCTGTCTCAGAGCACATGCAGCAAAACCCATAAAAACTCATCTCCTATTTTTTAATTACAGATTTTTAGTTAATTGGTTCTCGTCTGAGTAGACATTTCTTAATAGTATACATAACACAGAATTAGTACAACTATCATTCAAGATGTTCAACATTTTTAATAATATTAGCAATTTTTTAAATACTAAAATGAATTACATCCATTTCAGTATTATCGGGCAGTTTCTGTGAATTCTGAAAATGTCACAATTTTGCAGGAAATCCAGCGTTTCACAGAAGAAGTAAGACAACAACAGAAGTGGACTTTCACAGCATGAAATGGTTGATTTCTCAAGTTTATGATGAAGTCCAGGGGAATGGACAAGGTAAAGAAAGTCATATCTTGGAATGAACAATCTGTCCATTTGACCACCTGAATGTTATATTTTTGCTTCCTGCTTGGATACTTTAATGAAGTTTCACTGCATGGGGACAGACTTGCTGTGGCTTGGCTGATCAAAATTCATTTCATAATACTAATGCTGTCTCTCTATATGTCACTTGCAATTGGTATGTATTGATTATACTGACAATGGTAATAAGGATTGAATTACATTATTGTATCAGATGAAAATGTGTGTGATTCATCATTCATGATATCATTGTGATGCGTTCTGTTGTATTTCCTCATGGATGCAAATACAAAACACGTATTTTCACTCAAAAAATTATTATCACTTTTGAGAGATTTTTTAAGCAGGTGTCCTTTCTGCTGATAGAGAAATTCAGTCCCATACATAGACATACACAAACACACATATACATATATACATATATATCTGTATACATGCATTTGTATGTATGTTAGTGTACATATGTCTGTATACATTTATGAAAAAATATAAACTATATACGTGTGTGTATACAAATGTATTTTCAAAAAAATTAAACATCTTTATTACTTTGTCTTTATATTAGTGTGAATCAATGCCTTACTTTGCTTTTCAGAGGTATTTTTAGTTTGGTTTGGTTTGTTTTTTTGAGGATATTTTTTTGTTTTGTTTTGTTTGTTTGTTTGTTTGATTGTTTTTTTGTTTGATTTGGTTTTCACTTGTATTCAAATTGTGCACATCTATGTTTTCTACTTCATTGCCTAATGAGACCTTAATACAAACTTTACTTTCAGACTATTTTATAGGACTTCGTGTTTCTATATTTCAGTTACATAATGCCATTTGTTGGTGTAGACATTTGTTTTCCCATTTACTTGACTACAGGATGAAAACATTGAAACCACTTATATTTCTAGCACCGCACTGTTTCCACAGTTATAATCTACGCCATTATTATTTTCCATCACTGTAAACTTATTTCCTTTTTTCCTTTTCATTTCTTGCTCATTTCTCTTAGCTTTCAGGAAGTAGTTTGTGAACAGAAGGATGCTGCAAATTGTTAAGACACATAGCCTGCAGAAGCAAGAGCACCAGCTGAGTGGATAAAGCTGATTTTATGGTAAAATTTTAAAGCCAAGAGACTGTCACGGTATTTGTAAAAAAAAAAAAAGGGAAAATATCTTCTGAAGGGGCAGTGAAAAAGGGAAGGGAAGGTTTGGGAAGGTTTGGGAAGGGAAGGTTTGGGAAGGTTTGGGAAGGGAAGGTTGGGAAGGAAAAGTTTGGGAAGGGAAGGTTTGGGAAGGTTTGGGAAGGTTTGAGAAAGAAAGGTTTGGGAAGGTTTGGGCAGCTTTAGGAAGGTTTGGGAAGGGAAGGTTTGGGAAGGGAAGGTTTGGAAAGGTTTGGCAAGGGAAGGGACTTCTTACTTTTAAAATGTAGGAATAATAATATATTTTTAATCACAGAAATAACTACATTGCAAGATACTACTATTTGTGGTGGGTAAAAAAATACTCAAGCCAACCTAGTTCAACACGTATACTATTCCTAGAATTTTAGAATTTTGAGGTCTTTAGACATAGCTACTACAGGGCCTGTTGCTAGCATCATTTTAATCATGCTTTTCTGGAATGCAAAATGAGAGATTCAGTGTTTTCAGTAACTGCACCAAACTCTGGAAAAATATTCTTATAAATAGCATATACCATTCACTTTCTTATGGTAGAATGAAGAAGTGAACAGTTTTTATTCTTTTTATATTGAGGAAGTGATTGGCTACTCTCCACATAACCCTATGCTTCAATGAGGATGCTCCAGGAAAGTCAGTATCAAGTGCATTTACATAATTACATGATTATTCTAAGAACCAAAAAACCCTCTTCTGCAACTAAAAATTGCAGAAAATAAGAATTATTTACCAACTCTTTTTTCACCTTCTTTAAGTTCACTAATAGATAGACAGACAGATAGGTAGATAGATAGAGAAATAAAGCAGAAGCTGTACTTGTGTGTGACATGGAGAGTCTGTTTGTATATGCTGAAAACACTTTCTTTAAAGCATTTAATATTTAATCATTTCATATACTGAAATTCTATAGTATATGTGTTCCAAGTTCATTTCAACACATCACCCAATGCTGCCTGGTTGAATAAACTTACATGTAAAATGATGATTTAATAACTTAATATTTTAGAAAGAGAACATTATACCTTTGTACCCTATTTTCCATGTTAGAATTTTGTCTTTTGATGCCATTTTGCTTTCAAGGGAACCTGTGTCAGAAATCTCCCAAAACAGAAAATGTTCAAAGGAAGGTTAGCTATTTACACCACTAAATAGGAATTATATTAGTAATGGAGACTATTTTTTCTGACTCATTTATTAGCCATATTTACTTCTGGGCCAAAACATTGAAGTAATTTTTCCTGGAGCTGAATGCAAAAGTATTATTCTCTTTATCTCAACTTGCTCCCACTATGTTCATTAAAGTAAGAACATATATTGAATTTTCATCAACACCAATCACAGCAGATGAGATCAAGCAAGACGTTGTATTAGGTGAAAAACAAAGCTGTGGGGCAAACACCACCCACTAGGGCTGAGGGAAGGATGATAAAATCCACTCACTTCAGGGCCCATCTGGGACATGCATTTTACACCTGCCATGTACATTTGCGTCACAGGTAAAACATAAGGAAATTAGCAATGGTCAGCAAATACAAACGTGGACAACAGTACAATTCTTTCCCCCTCTTCTTCCTCTGCCTCTGTACAACCAAATGGTTTAAAACTGGTTGGGACTCATTCACCCCTGACCACTGCAGCATATTCCAGTTCCTCTGTTAGGAAGAATGACAATGTTCTTGCTCCATTATGTAAAGGCTCTTGGTTCCCAAGAGAATGTGGGTGACCAGAAAGAGGACATATGCAAAAGCTCTGAAAAACAGAAAAGTTAGAAGACTATGAACATCAGTGAACATTGCTAGAGAGACTCCCTTTTATTGTAGTGCTGAATTTCCCTCAAATAAAGATAAAAAAAATAGTAGAATATTATATGAATGAGTCAGCAGCCTGGAATCTCTCAGTGTTGCCATACAAGTGAGCAGTCCTCCGGAGTAACGTGAATTAATTCAATAAACCCCAATGGCATTGTTCAGATGAAGCAACAGGTTTTTTCATAGCTGGGAGCCATTAATATAACATTGTTTCGTTTCTTTTATGAACATGCCAGAACTTATTTAAGTCCAACAACACTGGGTGAGTAATTTTCTGAATAGAATTCAAGCATAGAGATAAAATTTCATGAAGTTTTTTTTTCTAGAGATTAAATAATTATCAGCTATACTATACTGTACGGATTTTTTTTCTTTGTTTAAATACATGATCAGAATTGCTTTACTTTTACTGCACTATCCTTGGCTGAAAAAAAAACCTCTTTCTAATTTACTGTGCTGTCATTGGTAGAGGAATTCTAGGTTTATTTGAACAGATGCTACAGACAATTTGCAATTATGTTTGGATAACATTAATGGGTCCAAAATGAATACTATTTTTGAATTTGAGGGGTGGGGGGTTAGTTCTACATGAAGTCTCCCACAGGTCATTTCCCCCCCCCAAATTCCTGGATATTACTGAATCTAAACAAAACATGAAATTGTATTCAACTGTAAAACTGATACTGGAGAGGGGGAGAAGAAGAGTAGGACAGAACAGCTTCTAAAAACCTGAAACATTATTATGCTGAATTTTTGTAAGGCGTTGGATGGAATTTTTTTTCCAGATCTGACATTGCACTTCTAGAGAGTAATCAGAGGGAGTACAGAGAAAGGAAGTAGAAAGAACATGTGATCTGTGAGAATAACTAATTCTTTGGTCTAAAGAAGTACTGACAGGTATGAGGACAGAAATCTTTAAAGTAGAAATCTTTGGGTTTACCAAATAAGAACATAATCTTTTGACATCCATTAAAAAAACCCCAAACCAAACAACAAACAAACAAGCAAATGACCCCCCCCAAAGCAAAAACTGGGAGGGCTGATGGATCTGTGAGGTCTGTTCAGGCTGTAGACTAGCCGGTAATCAAAATTCATTATGGTAAGTGTGTGAAACGCCTGAGTTCCTTACGACCTAGATAGTTAACATATATTTTCTTGTCATGCCTCCATTTCAAAAAATATATCTCAAAATGGTGATTTAAATGGATATCTATATATATAAATATATAGAGATATATCTCACATAGTCTCCAGGTCAGCATTTTGCTCAAATATTTGTTTAAATCCTGCACATGTGAATGTCCTGCATATATGCATATGTGAATGTGCTGTTTTGGACCAAAATTTCAATTCATTTTATATTCTCTATTTTAGTACTGTAGGGGGTCTTCCTGCAAGAATAACAATTAAATCTATTATCGTACTTACAGGAGGCAATATTTTATCTCAGACATGTTTTGAAAGTACAGAGTTACAAAGCATTTTGCAGGAAGAAAACATTTTTTTCCATAATTTTTACAATTTACTTGTGCACCATAAGCCACAGTTTCATTAAACTCTGGTTTCAGAATCTCCAATGTCAGCTCTGGATGGATACAGATTTGTTGTACTGAATTTTCAGACCAAAAAAACAAAACAAAACAGAACAAAACAACCCACCTCACAAAAACCAAAAAAAACCAAAACCAAAACCAAAAAAAACCCCAAAATCAAAATAAAAAACGAACAATTCCCCCCCCCCAGTAAAACAAAACAAAAAAGCCTTTTGCAATTCATTTACGTAAAGTTGTTTCTGAAACCTGACAATTTCAAATTTATTGGCACACTGCTAATTGCTAATATTTACATTGTCAGGGTTCAGGTGAAGTATTTAAATCTCTTTTTGTCCTGAGAAGACTTTAGAGTATGCATTCCTCTACCCATGTTTAGATTCTCCCTTATTATGTTCCGATTAAAAACCAAACCAAACCAAAACCGAACCAAAACAAAACAAAACAAAACAAAAAACCCAAAATGAAGCAACCAGACCAAAAAAAAAAGAAAGAAATTAAAAAAAGGAATCTGCTATAAATTTAAGTTTTACAATGAGATTCTTTCAATGCTTATTCAGGAACATGGATTCCAAACTTTTGCTACAATTACTAGTAAAGCAGCATGAGTAGTCACCTTGCTACACTAGAAAGCTGTAGTAAGGAAGTTATCACTGCGTGTTAACTATGGTGCACTGTATAATGATGATGATGATCATCATCATCATGGCTAGGCTTCGTGAACGAAGATTTGGGAAGGGCACTACCCACATTTGTTGCAAGCGCGTTGGTGGCTAAAAAGGCAAATACAAGATAGACACATCCGGTTGCAAAAGGCACAGCAGAAAATGATGATGATAGATATCACAAAAGCAAAAATCAGGCCAGGGTATAAATTTCAATATTAAGAGAAATTGGAAACATTTACAATAAATTAAATATTGGCTTATTTGGGAAAAAATACTAAGAATTAACTTATAACAAGTATTTTTACCAAAGGCAAATGATCTGCCCTTAAGATGTGCATGAATTAATTTGATACAGATGTATAAATTTTATGTGACATAAAATAGTTGTAGATCCACTAATGCTCCTTCATTCCAGTCAAGTACACACTGGTTCTTTGGACAGTATATGCCCTTCTTCCTGGCTGTGCACCATACATAACTCTGTAACAACCCATGGCTCTGGTATGGGAGATACATTCTGCTTTGAGAATTCAGTGTCGAAGTCAGTAAGAATAACATGTACTTGAGAATATTCAGGAAAGTTGGACAGAGTGGAAAACAATTTTTTCTCAAAAAATTTTATGAGAATTAAAGCAAAACATAACTTCCACCAAACTTCAAAATGCAACAGATATCCAGTGGACTCTCGATTCATAATATCCATGATTTCTGGTGAAAATATGTAATATTCCAAAATTAGCAGAAGTGATTTTAAGGGTGCCTTTGAAATTGCACTTTACTGTGAGAAGATTTGTTACTTTTAAAATTTTTGTGTGGCTGAAGAAGGTGGTAAAAAAAAGAACCAATGCAGTTCAAGACATAAATTAGTCTCTTCTTAAAGGATTGCCTGATGTTGTTTTTCTAGTGTTGCTTTGCATTGTGCAAATTGTCAGAAGCATGTCACGAAATCCCATGTGCCACTTTTAAATACTTGCATCTTTGTTCTGCTGTGTAGCCTTGTGTAATTACAGTTTCAACTTTTCAAACATCAAAATGAACTATTTTAATTGAAAAAGTCTCTTTGGGTATTGGGGCAAAACAATATGTCTTCCTTCTTTGTCCTGTTTCACTGCCTGCTGCTTTCATTATTAGAAGCTTTTGAAGAAGACCTGTGGGGCTGTACTAAATCTGTGTAAAGATTTATTTGCCTTAGTTTAGCTGACAAATCACCAGAAATGCTGTGCAGCATACATGTCATAGGTTGATGAAGAAAACTGTACAACAGTATTTAAATAATCAAAGCATATAATTTAGAATATGCTGAAGAATGTTAAACTAATGTAATCAAACTCCAAAGGAACTGGGTGTAATTTAGGGAAAAACTGAAGTATGTAGATGTTTCAATATGCAGTAACACAAGTTTTATCCTGGTATCAGCAATGCTTTCCATCAAAATATTACGTTACATCTGTCATTTATGGAACTTATGGCTATTATGCAGTTGCAGGTCCACAAAATACCAAAGAAGTTTTATAAATAAGCCTTAAAATGTAACTTAAAATCATCTGTATCAAATGAGGCTGATTCAAATAACAGGAGGGATTAGGAAGAAGCTAACTGGAATGAGGCTTCTGACTTCCCAGACACCTTGAGAACTGTTTCAGGAAATTATACGTGCCCATATACTCTCTTTCATTATTGTATTCCAGGCTTAGGTGCAAAGTAATTGTGAGAATAAATAAGGTAAGAATGTTTGAACTGTAACTTGAAATAAAGAGGATTTAGCCAGTGTAGATGTGTGACTGAATAAATTTATGTGTCCTTGTCTCCTTCAAATTAGTTATGTATAGACTGCCCATGCTAAATATTTCTAAAAAGAGTTGGTTTAAAGTTTTTTTCCACATGATTTTTTCTATCATGCCCTATTCATGCAGGATAGCATGATGTTGAGATCCCAGAAGAGTTCAATACTGTGGGATGGAGTATTAGAATAGCATTCAGTCTTTTAAAAGTCTTTGGGGAAATTCCAGTCTTTACATCTGAATGTTTTTCAACCACACGTCTCCTAAAACATGAGAGTGGTTCTCCTGGTAACATCCATTTTTTAAGAAACGGAAGCCACCATTTATATTCTATGAATATAAGGTCTTAAAAACATGTTTCCACAGACATTAAGTTTCATAACTTGATTATCAGAATATTTGAATAATACTGGACTGTACCATAATTTATTTTTCCTTCTTCCTGCTTCATTGAACGCAATTTAAAATTTCCTAGGAATACAGACTCTCTAAGAAAAATCAAATTGCTAGAGAGTCATTGTATTCTTGATGTGATGATGTTCACAGACTGGAACTTATGTTGTGACTCCTGGAGGAATTGCAGTTGCAAATAGATTTTTTTCCAGCTGAGTAGGTATTCATACATAAAAGTTAGAGCTCTAACCTGCTTTATAAATGACTAAAATATCCTGAGGCTGAAAATAAGTCAGAAAAAAAAGATACAGTAATCTTTGTTGATACCAACAGATATTTTTAGAAAACACATTTTTTTAAACCACTTAGGGTTTGGTCAAAACGATAACTCATTTTCTGCAGATTTTTCTAGACAGTGTATACATTTACTACATAGTTAATTCTAGCTGTTATTTATCTACTGTCTCTTTCTGTCTGAACAAAGAAACTCTGAGCAGGATTTAAAAGGGCTTTAAATCTTATCTGGTTTACCAAGATTAAGATCTAAACTGGAACATAGGCTCCATTAAAACTCAGGATGGTCCACCAGTGCTGAAGACGTAAGTGAAGTAACAAGTGTTCTAAATATTATCCTGTTCCTTTTTCATTATTGACCACGAAGAACAGACATAATCTCCCATATAAAATTGAAGAAGACTAATAATACCTATACCTGCTGTACCTTCCCAGACACAGAAAGAAACAGGATCTCACGTATGTCCAGGAAACATTTGCTAGTGATAGTCTAACATAGACCAAATATCAGTGTGGTGACACTATTAAATCTGGAAACATGGGGAAACAAAAATGCAAAGAAACTTTTTTCTCCAGCTTTGCTCTCTCTGCATTTTAGCAACTTTTTCCAATCCTCGAAGGAGCAGTGCTCCAACACAATATGTTAGTATACTTAGGAGAAGCAAAGAGCAAGCACTGTGATAGCATTTAGTAACTGTGCAGCTTTTTCCTAGGTGTCTGTCAAACTTATGTAAGGATAGATATCAGTTATGACCATGGAAAATAACATACAAAGCAAATGACAGCATGTTAGTATGATACAAAAGTGCTGTTATCTGAGCTAAGACTACAGTCTACTCCATGCCTAGAAAGAACTGAATGTCTAGAACCAGGGGCAGGCTCATGCCATGGAACTTGTCAGTATGACTGCATATTCACCATTATAACTATTAGGGGCTAGAATTCATACCTCTTTCTGTGTCAGCATTACAATCTGCATCTGGTGTGTGCTGTGTGAAGCAAAGTGCAGCAAAACTGCTTCTGCTCAATGCTTCTCTACTACAGAAAATATGTCTGAACATATACAAGTGACCCCTGCACCTGTGCTCTATCCCACGCTGGGTTCACTGCTGAATTTCAGCATCAGAATTCCGAAATGTGCTTGTGTGTGATTACTCGCACTGTTACACATCCATGCACTTGAAAAGATGCAGCATGAATTTCAAAACAAATATAATGACCATGATATAAGGAGGATATTTAAATATGGATGTAACAATTATTCTCACTTTCAAATACTTCAAGGCAATAAATAATAGTTCTGAACTGCAGAAGATAGAAAATGGAAAAACATATTCCATATGTCCTGTAAAATTGTCACTAACTTTCTAAAATGGTGATATCTGTTTAACATAATTTATTGACAAAAATAAACATAATTTATTGATTTAAATAATCTTTTCTTTTTTTTATGTCTTTATTTCTCTCATAACATCATTTTTTCATTTTTTCCAGTAGCTAACATGATAATATAAAAGTAATTTGTGTTGGGTTTGGGGTTTTTTTTTAAGTTATTTAGCTAAGCCTTGTCTATTTTATATGAAGATAGATAAATGTGAAAAAGAAAGAGATAAAATAAAATAGAAAGCACTTGTCTTAATGCATTCATTCATAAAGGTGAGATATCTAACATGGAAGGAAGACATTTTTAATTATATCCTGTTATTTGGATAGGCAAGCTTTTGCCTTGCTGTCAGAAAGTGACTGCACAGAGACACTATGACTTATTCTTTTTCAAATGGAAGACTCTTGAACTCTGGACTGTGGGCTCCAGCATAAAATCTATTCTAAGAAGGGCAACTGTTCTGATCCCAGTAAATATAGCTTTAAAAGAAAGGGTTGAAAGCCCAGATGACTCAGGAGATTAGTTATAGACTATAGAGCCTTTTCACTTCTAAGTCATTAGTTCAAGTGCAGCCATGGCTGGCAGGGTTTGAATCACTGCTCTTTGATGGCGGTTAGAAAGAGTGTATGAAGAAAATTCTGTAGTTTTTGTTCCTGTTTTGTTTTAGAGGGCATCTCTTTTACAAAATCCCTATTATTAAACATCCAGTAGAAGCCTAGTAAACTAAATGATTTCTCTGTTTGAAGCCCTGGCTGTATGTTGGGAAACAAGCTTTTTTTACTTTATTATGAGATTTTTTTCACCCTGAATCCCCATGTCAAAGGCGGTAGCATCTGCATACAGAGTAGACAAATGTCAGCAAATCTCTTTGCTCTGGCTTGCTGACTGTAAAATGTAGACAATACTTCTTCTGTCTCCATTATTTGACTTTTTTGTTCATTTACATCCTAAACTCATCTCATCAAGACACAGAATGCTTTTCCTCATGCTATACGTGGATCACAGCAGGGAATGTTTACCTATGAATAGTATTTATGGCAGTGGGATTCTTAGTTACCATAGTTGCATTCCCTTGAAATGCAAAAAATAATCCTGAAAAAGCTAGATTTGAAATCCAACTACGTAAGTCACATTCTTAGTAAATGTGTGAAATAAGTTTCTCGTCTGGCTTCTTTGTATATAAAATTTTTGTCCTATTTGTACTTTAATGTGTAGATAAAGGGGAAAGGTTCTATTTATTCAGTGTCCTTTTTTTTTCTTAGCTCTATTGTGTCAGTGCTTATTTTACTCACATATCTCTACGTACCTGCCACTAATATTTACCTAGCACAGCCTAAGTGAAAATTTTACAATTTTGTCCCTGTCTGGAAAGCTTATAGGTATTACCTACTCTTTCTCTTTCTTGAAGAAATTTAATACATCAGGTACAGTGTATCTCATAGTTTTTTTGACTACAGATTGCTAAAGTATAGGTACATTAAAACAAAACCATCCCTAAAGGTCTAAAAAACCTTTCTAACGTTATCTAGTGAAGTAACTGCAGGAAAAACAAACAATCAAACAAACAAAACTAACCACAAAAAGGTATGGTGCATGACCTTGAAAATGAATATTAGTTTTATGTAAAATTGAGGGATGGATAAATGTCACTGTGGTAGGTAAGAGTAACTGTCACACTCCCTTGAAGATTGCTGTAACAAGCCACTTATGAATTGCCCTAGAACAAATAGCAGCCACCACTGAAAGCATAGGTACATTTCACTTTCTACACTAAAATTGTATGAGGATGATAAAATTTTGCTAGGCTTTCTGTTTTGACTAGTCGGGATTTTTTTGTTTGCTTTTAGGATTTCTTTTAGGTGTCGGGGGGTGTGATTTTTTTTATTTTTTTTTATTTTTCCAGTAGAGAGGTGCATGTGTGCATGAGAAACAGATAAAAAAAGTAGGGAAGCACCACTGAAAAAATTGCAAAGAAACAGCAAGCCAAGCACCTCCTGAACAGGAACTGAGAATATGACTTAGGAAAGTTCAGAGTTGGGGAGCTTTTCTGGAAAAGTTTGTCATTTGACTTGTTAACATTTAGGTAATTGAAGCTTTATATGTTGTCCCATAGTCTTTCATCAATTATTATTCATGAAATTGATAAATTATGGGGGAAAGCCTTCCATTTCTTGGTATGAGTACAACGTATATTTGATTATAATTTTTGAGGAAAACATTGGCTCCTAAGATTCAAAACAGGCTGTGCTTAATTGCTGTGTCGGGTATGATTTTGAAGCACAGACTGATGAAGGGAGAGGAAAACTTTTACAAGAATTTTTGATTTAAAAATGTTCTTTATGAATGTGGCTACTGAATGATTGAATTTTACCATGCTGAAGGAGATGTGAGATAAAGTATTCTCTGTGCAGCTGCTAAGGCTTTCTATTTTTTCTTCATAATGACATCATACAAAAAAAAGATAAATTATTTTTTACTTTGTCACATATAGTGAAATGAAACCCAACTTTCTTTATTCTCTTCTCATTTCAATCACATACTTTTCAAACTATTTAAAGAGAAGTGGAGTTGGACTTGATAAAAGCCATCTTAATAACAGAGCAAAAGCTGTACTGACACTGGTATCTCTTAAAAGAAAAAATAAAAGTTAAAAAAAAAAACAACTACAAAGTCAACTTGTTTTATTTGGGCAGAAAAACAATGAATGACGTTATGGTTGAGCTCAGTGGTTCTTTTGGTCTTTCTATGTCACTCTCTATGGACATATTCTGGATCTCTTTGGAACATTTTGTATTAAAAAAGTAATTCTGAACATTCTCTAGTACAGCTGCTTGCACCCAGTCAAAAGGATATTGCAGTGTATACTTTCCAAATGAGTACAGTTAACAATAAGGAAGTTTGACCAAAGGGAATGATTCATGGAGATTGAAGGCTGCCAGAGATTGGAGACAAAAGTTGGTGAGAGCTAAAAATGCATGACAGAAAGAATAGATAGAAGAAACTAGTATGAAAGGGTAGAGTTAGGTTTGACGTATGATTTAGAACAGACACGAGACAAGGAGATCTGTAGTTTCTCAGCAATTTTTTTATTATACTTCTGAAAATTTATTCCTGAATCTCAGAATTTGCTGACCCTATGCTGCTCACCAGAATAAAAATAACAATCCAGAGCTTCTGCAAAGCTCTTGATGTATGAGCAAAAAAACCCCAACTGTCTAGATGATCTCACAAATAGGTTGACTCAGATCTACCAGATCTCCTCGTACACCCCCATTTACACAGGCCAGTGACATCCAGCTAATACATTTGCAAGGTTAATAGGTGGGTATCCAGTTAAAAGACCAGAAGTTATGAAAGACAGAAATAAGAACAGAAATCTAGAAAAACATAAAAATAGCATAAAGCACAGATATAGCCGTATGAAAATGTAATCATATACAGTAACATGAATTCTCTTTGAACAGAAGTGTAAACATTTTATTGTTTGCTGTTTCTAACAAGGAACTGTATTACTTGTAAACTGCACGGTTTAGTAGGCATTAAATCAGTTTGAGGTAAAATGGTTATAAATGGCATAGAGCTACTAATGAGGTAGGTAAAGTGAATGTGAACACTGAAATACTTTTCTTCTTTGCTTTAATAGAAAAGGTAATCCTGGATATATGTACAAATTTGGGAATGAGAGACTGGGAAGTAGCCCTGTAGAGAAAGATGAGGGGTCTTGGTAAATGGAAGTCGAACATGAAACAGCAGTGCCTTGACAGCCAAAAGGGCCAACTGTGTCCTGGGGGGCATCAGGCAAAACATTGCCAGACAGTTGAGGAAGGGGATTGTCCCCTCTGCTCTCTCCTGGTGTGGTCCCATCACAAGTATTGCATGCAGGTGTGAGCTCATCAGTATAAGAAGGACATCAGACTATTAGAGTATGTCCAGAAGAGGGTAAGCAAGGTATCACAAGGTCTTCAGGCCAAAGCATAAGAGAGTGGTCACTTGGTTTGTTCACTTTAGGGAAAAGGTTGAGAGTTGCCCTCACAGCAGTCTACAGCTTCCTCATGTAGGGCAATGGAGGAGGAGGTGCTGGTGTCCTCTCTTTGGTGACCAGCAATAGGACATGAGAAAATGGAATGAAACTTCAACATGGTAAATTCATGTTGAACAATAGAAAAATATCTTCACAGAAAGGGTGGTTGGTCACTGGAACAGGCTTCCCAGGGAAGTGATCACAGCACCAAGCCTGTCGGAGTCCAAGGAGTGTCTGGATGGGGTTCTTAGTCATATGGTTTAGTTTTAGATAGTCCTACAAGGAGCAGGGAATTGGACTGGATGATCTCTATGGCTCCCTTCCAATTTGAGAAATTCTGTGGTTCTATGATTTTATATTGGGTGGACTCAACAATCCCATTGTCTTTATTTATTCTCCTAATTTTGTGGTAGTATGTGGATAGAACCTTACTCCCCTTCCTGAAAAAAAAACATTAACTTCATAATAGACTGGCAGGAGCATGTTCAGTGATAAAACTCCAAGTTACTGTATTTACCTGAAGACTGCAGGGTTCCTCCAGGCAACAATGCATAAGCAGCACAGAATAAAATTCAGATGACATCAACAGAACTCCATGTGCACCAGCAAAAAACTGTTCTCTGCTGTCCTATTTCTGTCAAGCATTGCTGAGCTAATGGGAAGGCATTCACTTGATCTATTTGCTTTTCCCAGTGATTGATTTAAATTCCCCATATTTTGTAGAGGTATAAAACACATCTCATCAATCCAGTCAGGTACCTTATGTAATTTAAGTTTGATATTTTTGAGACTGTGTTTACCATGATCTGGTGCTCATGATTACCATGATTCTATGTGCTCAGCACTGTGATGTTACCCACAACAGCACACATAACCTTTGCATCTTTTGTTTCACAATAAATACACATTCTGCATGTGAATTGAATAGGATCATTTAATAGGGTGCATTAGTAACAACGTAGCCTCATTTTGCTCTTCTATATGTTGATTTTGTTCACAATTCAATGACAGTTACTCTAGATTTACATCACCATAAGAGAGAAGCGTTTAACCAATTGAAAACTGCTACAGTTATAAATATTTTTCAAAATGTCTGCACAAGATTTATGAACATCCCTGCTTCCATGCAGTCCGAGTAATCTATAGTAATACTGCTTTTACAGAACCAGATAGTAAATCCTTAATTTCCATTAGTAGGTACTCAGTCATGCATTCATGAGTATTCCTGTGATTAACAACTCACCAGTGGAATATAGCGATCAATATTCTCAGCCTTTCCTCAAAACACACGTAATAGAGACAGTTAAATTTCTATAATGAAGCAGATGCTACCAGCAAGAAGCTTTGAATGTCTCAGTGCTTTGAAATAACCCATATAGGAAAAAAAACCCTAAACAAAATGAAACAAGGAGTACTAATAATTTTGTTTTCTTCAGGATTGCTTGGTCTTAAAGATGAGGGAGGAAAGCAGCATGCAGAGGTAAAACTGTATTTACAGGAGAGAAAAAATCCTTAAAGCAGAAGGATCATCTTTTCTGGTACGTTAACTGAAATCTGTGCTCTTAGCATTTGAACATATGTGCATCCTTATTTCATATAACCAAATAAAGAATGCTCCATGTAAGTGAAGAAATATTATTTTGCTGTGACACTGCCTGCTTATTGCCATGGTAAGAGGCAATCCTGTCTTTCTTTCAGTTCAGTTTCACTGTTGAGTGGTTCACTGTTTCATCACAGTGTTCTATTTGAAAGGCATATTATCAACATCAATCCTGCTTCTATTTTAAAAAGAATGGGTGAGGAGGGGGTTAGAGAGACAACATACAGGAAGAAGCATTTGAGTATGCAGGTTTTCTCTCTTTCTCTTTGTCTGACTTCTCTGTTTAGGCTGCTACGTTATCTAGGGCAGTGACTGCCTCTTCCTTGTGCTTGTATATTCCTAGCACAATGTAATTTCCATCTTGGCTGGAGATTGTAAGCCATGATTTGTGTAGCACAAATTAAAAATAAAATACTATCTCAGTATATGAAAACGACAAGTTTTTCATTTGGCACTGTTCTTTTGCTTCCTTGTTGTAATTGCTTCTAACACTGACCAGTAAAGGGCATCCTATTAATGTTTTTTAGCAGGATGAAATAAGATAATGGCAACTAGAGGAAATACTTTTGTCTTCACTTGTAAGATTTTTCCATTTGATATTTAAAATAAAAATATTTTTTGTCATTCCTAGTTCATAATTTGTTCAAGGAGATTTTTTGTTGCTTACACATATTTTCTTTTCTAACTTCTGGGCAGTCTATGGTAATTTAAAACAAAATCAGATATTTGGAAGTAAACATAAGAACTGTCATAATATGTGTCAATCTAAATATCAAGTTAGCATTGTATGTAATTAATCTTATTTCATGTACTCTGAAAAATCTGGAACTTTTATTTCAGTAGCATAGAAAATGAGATGCACATACATTGCAGATGTAATCTAGGAACACATGTGATTGTTTGTAGATTTAAAGCAACATGAATTATATGAAGCTCAGCTATAACAACAGGAATGATTTCAGATACCCTAATGATAACTGGACAATAATAAAAATGTGTATTAATAAAGTCAAGAGAGAGACTTGTGTTAACTCATGGGATGAGAGGCTTTACTTAAGTTTAAGCAATTCCTATTATAATTATTTATCTTGGTTCCTTTCCCAAAAGTCTCCAGATATTCATACAAGCAATTTTAATGGATCTTTTTACTTCTGGAGGGTGAGAATTAAATAAAATTTATGCTAGTAAAAAGCTGCTTTGTCTTGTCTTTTGTTTTGCTTACAGGCCAATAGAGGAGTACATTTGTAACATAACTCTGGGAGTAATTAGCTTACGTTAAAGTATTGATTTTACATTAAGCAAGATAAACGTTAAAATATTGACAATAGAATATACTTCTTTTTAAGACCGTCACTATCTGAGATGAAAAGACACTGTTTTCTAGACAATCTTCTCTGTGGCTTCAATATGTAAATTACTCACAACGGGAAAAACTGCTTAGTCAGGCATGGAGAACTTTCAGCATCCCGGTGCTAAATAAAGGTCCAGGTCAAAATGCTTGTTTGGATTAAATATACTAAGGGCCCAAGTTAATGTATGAATCACTTCAAATCATACTTCCTCATTTTTACAGAAAATCAATCATGTGAAAAGCGTGTAGGCATTTTCATGAGGCACAACATAACCTTCCACTAGACCTTATGAACTTGCTGCCACTGGGTGATCACAACTAGAGTTTTTTTTCTTGGCTTCTTTCTAATTCTCTTTGGAGATGCAGAAGACTGAGATGCTGCTGATCTAATAAAGTAGGTTAACCAAATTCCTCTAGTTTTAAGCTAATTTTTGTTCTTATGGCAAAGTGGAACTACACCCAGGAATGAGAAAGAAAGGCATTCATCCTCTAATTTTTGGCATATGATTTTCCATGAGAGCACCCACACATTTTGGTAAGCAGAATTCATTTTACTGGTCACCTTGAAATATATAGTCTTTGTTTCTCAACCATTTATCTAGAGAAAACTAGGATTTACTTTGTGAGTAATAAATAATCTGCCTTGGTAATGGAGTTAAATCCTCATTTCTGTGTGAGAGTGCTATTGGTACTGCTTCTGTAGGTCACTAGTATAGGCAAGTTGTCTGCTCACAGGAGAAGGTAAAATTATATATACTTAGGAAACTTAGGGGCAACAGGTAGTTTCAAGTGCAGGTGGAGCCTTGAATAGATACATATTTTCAGTACATTTCCTTGTACTTTTTCATAAAAATAATCATTCCAAAAGCACAGAAATGGCTTTCAAACCTCGAAGATACACATAATTAGGACAAATATAAGAACAGGATAATCTTTTAAACAGAAAAAAACGAAGATTTACTGTCTGACATACATGAAAATAAAAAGGACATCATAAAAATTTGCCCTTCCCAAATTTGTCTGAGCTTGGTCTTTCCCTCTAGTCATGCTTTCCAGTTCAAGAGCTCCTAGTATCTTCATGGGCTGAATCAAAGTTCTCAGGAAAACCTTCTTCTTCTGTCATCCTGGGCGCATAGTGTGTTTCATCTTCTTTATTCATGCCTGAAGCTCCTTCCCACTTTCCCTTCCTTCTCCTCTGCTTGCCTACCTGAAAAGACAGAGTCTTGGTTTCCTGGCAGAAATTTCCATCTAACTCAGTGAGCATTAGCTAATCTTAGGGCAAAAGAATCTCCTGTTTGCAAATACATCATGTAGTCTGCAAACAGTAAAATACAAGCAAATATCACAAGCAGTTCTGCCCCAGAAGTTGTATGAATTCATTTGGTGTTTTTGTACCAATGCTGGCACCCAGGCAGGAGCCCAGTTATCTGCGCAGTAAACAGAGGCACTACTGGAGGGAGACTTGAAGACAATAAAATATTTTTTGTGTGCGTGTGTCATCTGCGTCCTCGTGCTCTTTCTATCGAGTCAGGTACAGAGAAGCCTGTGAAGGTGCATCTTTGGTTGAATTTAGGTGCATTTCTGTTAGGCTTCTGAGGAACGTAAAAACTACAGGAGGATTTCAAATATATTTATAAAATCACTTACATAAATGAAATTATTGTCAGAAAAATAGTTCCACTAGCAAGTAGCAGCAGAGGAGCTGCAGTAGAAACTTCAGTTGATATTTGTCATGCCAAGTAAGCAAAATCATGGCCCTCTTTAGGAGACTTCTTTAGACTCTGCCCCCTCAAAAAAAAACACAGCAGCATTGTGCCTTAAATGTGGTGAGAAAGCACAAACACTTTTTCCACGCAGTTCAGCTCATGCCATCTGTCTCCCTTGAAAAGGCATGCTCTGACAAAGAGGATGACTTTTAGACCACAGGGAGTGTAGAGATTATCATTGCCCTAGATTTTAGTTAAAAATTAGATTGGATCTGTTTAAACCTACACCCCCATCCTTTTTTACAGAAGCAGGTACAAATATATTTTCATTAGCAAAATAATAATAATAATAATAGTAGTAGTAGTAGTAATAATAGTAACTACTTCTCCTTTTGTTTCACTGTGTTCCTATACTGATTTTACCTCTGAAATGAAAAAAGAAAAAAAGAAAGATGAAAGAAATACTTCTATAGAAAGCCAGAGATACTGTGACCTGAGAACATACACTTTTATAGAGCATACCATATTTCCTGCTCGTTCACTTTCTCCTCCATTTCACCTCTGTGGTGCATTGTGTTCAAACGCAGCTATTCTGAAACTAAAATAACCATTAAAGACTTATCATTCTGGGTTAGACTGTGAATGCTTCACAAAGCATTTTTCAAAAGTGAACTTATTTTACCCTTGTGAGATACAACAGTATGGGTGAAGAATTGTAAGACTGAAGTCAGTGAAAATGCTAAGATTATAACAAAATAATCTAATTTACAATCTTAGACTCTGCTAGTTGCATATTAGATCTTCTTCCCTCTCCTAACTGTATCAAACCTACATATCCTGTAATTATGAACTGAAAATGTCATATTTAACAAGTATTAAATTCACTATTAAACTAAACCAAGTATTTTCTGATTGATGCCTAAAGACCTGCCTTTATAGAAACAAGGAAATAAATCTGAAATAAAAAGAAGTGCAGCACTGATTACAAAGCAAAAAAAAAAATGGATGCACATACACTTACATATTTAGCAAATATGAATAGTCTCTAAAGGTATAATTAGTGGAAAAGGAGACAGGAATTTTTCACTAGGCAAAAAATAGGTCAATTCAGCTGAGATTTCCTCCTGTACTGACAGCTGGCTGAATCTTTATATACCTTAGATGTATAGGTACTAGTAATTTATCGGTCTGTCTTTCTCTAGCACCTTTTGTATGACAGTGCAGGAGAAGACACTTATTAATGACCCCCAAACTAGATTATTTGCTTGTGTATTTCTTTTGTTTGCTTATTGGTTTGTGGGTTTGCTTGAGGTAAGGTAGACATTTGTAAGATATTCCATTTGTGAAACTAGGGTAATCCTAAATTAACTAATTCTGAATGGAGACCAACAGGAAACACTGTTAGTTCTCTTCAAATACAGTGAAAGCATGACTTTCATGAAAAAAGTATACTAAAATTGACATGACCTGATGATTTATGTCAGGTCAAAAATGAATTGAAGATATTCTTCACCTGAAAAGAAGAAGATATACTATCAAAATATCAGAAAATATTAAACGTTGTTAGGTACACTTAGCAATTGGTTTGAATTTTACCTATACCTTCAAATAAGTGCTTTTCAATATACTGTCATAATACTTTATCTCACACAATAGTTGTGATGTGCATTTCTTAATTTCAGTATCCATTCTGTGTCTATGCATTGTTTTCAAGTACTGTTGTACTGTTGCTCATTTACAGTGTGATCAGATTTGTGTAAAGAACTGGATGATCTTCATTCCTGTTTGTCATTGTGTCTATTTTAAAATTAACTGGTAACTGAATCTGCACATGTTCAAGAACCCTTACCATGGGTTTAGTGAAAGCGATGGTCTACTTTTAGCTAGCTTTTCAAGGTCACAGATTAAAACCCTTTATTCAGCTTAATCTGGCACCTTTATTTTCTCTACTCAAAGCATTCTAAAGAGTAATATTCAGTGAAAGAAAAATCTCGTGTGAGATTGTCTGCTAGATTCCAGCACTGCCTCCATATGGAAGTGTCTGCAGTGGTGAGACAAGTGTTCAACTGTAATTCAGGGTTAAGCAGTCTATACCATAAAGTCAGCCTGATGAGCGCGTAGTGAGTGAGAAAAACAATAAAGAGGACAAGAAGGACTGTCATTATGATCTGTTGAATAGACCATAGCTGGTCATAATGGCAATTTAGGCCTTTGGTCCTAGTCCCAAAACAAGGACTTACCCCCTCCAGGGTAGGGGACTGATATGAACTACACAAACCTTCCAGGCACAATCTCAAAAATCTCTGTCCTGTCCTTTTCTCATCTGCCTGCCAGGTGCAGAAGTTTGCCAGACAAATGAGGCTGTGTCACCCACTCTGATTGACTAATTACTTTTTTTGCATAGGCTCAAAAGGAAGTTCATCACTTGCTTCAGATGGACTAAATAGCCACCACCTTTCCTCTCCTTGTACCTCACTATTTCACAGTCATGAAAATAAATTTGTTAACTTAGTCATACCATTTCTAGGTATGATTTCTTTACTGATTGTCATTCACTATACAATTATTTCTTCATAATTTCTATCATGAAATATGGTTCAGATTCCATCTTGAACCAGCTTTTCAGGGTTTGCCTCAGGAAAAGGTTAAGAAATAAATAAAAAACATCCTTGTGATCTCATCTGCTATAACAGTTTTCTGCCATTTCACTCAACTTCCCACACAGACCTCAGTGCTGCCCTAAATATACTAAGTCATTCTTGGGTTAGTATCTTCTCTTCTCACAGCTAAATAGCCCCTTTAGCTTACTCTGTTCTTGTTCTATTTTCTCTTTGATGTTCTCAGTCAGCCTGACTATAACTTTCTGGATTTTTAAATTTATATATTGCATAAATTATTTTTTCTCTAGCATTTTTAATATTTTCTCTCACATAGATTTTTCCATCCATTTCCGTTTTTTACAAGTAGCACTATACTCCCCTTCTTGTAATGACCGTTTATTATTGCAATATGTATATTGTGATATACATACACATATACAAATACACCACACATACAGTAAACCACAAATATAGTAAACTACACTTTTTGTTTTTATTATTTACTATGAATTTTGAACATAATTTTCACTCCTTAAAAGTCATTATATGGATTGAAACACAGAAATACATACTGTGATTGTATAATATGTTTCCCTGAAGACTCATCATTCTTTATATACTTTGATTGACTGTGGGTCAGTAGGCTATATTAGATTTTTCCTAGAAAGGACTCTGGCATAAGACATCTTTGAAAGATAATTGATTTAAGTATCAAACACTGAATTTTTATCAGCAATTACAGTGGTGACACTCATTATTTTTCTGGCTGTAACAACTTGGTGTGCAATTTTGCATACCATATCATAGTCACCCACTGTAACTGGAAGTGACAACTTGTCTTACCTCAAAGAGAGTGTTTTGTCTCCCAACAAAGTGAAAAATAACAGCAAAAAAATCAGATAACACACCACAAATGGATTGTATTTTCTCAATTAAGTAGACCAAAGAGGGGTAATACACACTTATTAACTGTAGCACTCACACTAATTGAAAAACTTCTGCATTTAAATAAGATCAATGCCTAAAATACATGATGCTAAAAGTATGAAATGTATACTTCTCTACATAAACTGTAATCAGTTTTAATCCTCTCAAATATATGAGAAATTATGGTATTTAGAAGCAAAAAAAAACAAGCATAAACAAAATAAATATGAAATAGAGAACATAAATTGTGAAAAACATGAAACGTAAGTAAGAGCTTGAAAATAAAATGGTGAAACATGAATTTGTGTAAGACTTCAGTGAGTACAAGAATAAGGTGAAAGACACTCTATTTTCCTGTATTACGCAAATAATATATTTTGAATCATATTTCAGTTTAAAGTACCCAAAGTCCATTACAAATGTACACAGAAATCAGTTACTAAAGTAAAGCACTTTCTGGCAAGAAGATTGAGAAGAACTGCTTATTTGAAAAAAATTGAAAGCTTTATTTCATCTTATGGTAGTAGGTAAAGTGCATTCTTTTGACAATTAGGAAAATTCAGTAAAGCCAACTTTAGAATATTCAGCAATGTACAAAGTTTTACAGACCTTTTTGGCTTCTAATGTTGTGACATCTATTTATAAATCAAGTTTATTTGCTCACCTACTGATGTATATGGATGTAAAGTGCATAAGGGCTATCAGAAATTAATACTGTGCCTTCCTCAAGGCTTAATTGGTAATATTCAGTATTCAGACTTCCAGTCTGTACTGTTACGTATTCTTTGGTAATGCGCAACCTCACCAGTGCCAAGGACAGGGGGATGACACTGCTCTAATCCTGTTGGCCACGCTATTTCTGTTACAAACCAGAATGCCATTGGCCTTCTTGACCACCTCGGAACTCTGCTGGTTCATTTTTGGACACTGCCAACCAGCACCCCCAGGTCCTTTTCTGGTGGTCAGCTTTCCAGATCCTCTTCCCCCAGCCTGTAGTGCTGCATGAGGTTGTTGGGATCAAAGTGCAGGACCCAGCACTAGGTCTTGTTGAACTTCATACCACTGGCCTTGGCCCATCAATCCAGCCCGTCTACATCACTCTGTAGAACCATTAGGTGTTTAGTCATATTTGTGTCTAATGTACCTAACGAAGAAGTCTGTTCTTGTTGATAGAAATGTAGCTTCTCTACATAAAGATTGAAGGTGGGTCCCAAGGGGATGTACCAGACTCTTTTCAGTGGTGCCCAGTGACAAGACAAGGAGCAATGACCATAAACTAAAACACAGCATGAGGAAGAGCTTTTTTATATTAAGGATGGCAGAGCTCTGGAACAGGCTACCCAGGATGTCATGGAGTCTCCCTCTCTGAATACATCAAAAACCAATCTGGACACATTCTTGTGTTCTTGTGTGACCTACTCTAGGAGACCCTACATTGGTGGAGGGGTTGGACCAGATGATCTCCAGAGGTCCCTTACAACCCTAATAATTCTGTGATTCTGTGACTCTGTGAAAATGACAACTTTATCATTAAAGCAAAACAACTCTACTTAATGACTTTTTTAATGTCTTTGGAAGGCCTGAGATATTTGTGAGAGTATTTCTTGTAAATTATATACATTTAGTTAATTTACGTTTCTACAGCGCTCAGAGGTCAATAATCCTTTTTTCCATGTTGCAGTACACTACAGTCTAGGATGATGTCCATATTTAATAGTTGCCAGAGATCTATAAAAGAATGCATTTTGTGGTTGTGCATGTGTGTATGTGTGTGTGTGTACCTGTGCACATGGTCACTTCTCAGGTATACAGGTGCTAGGTAAAAAATGCAGTAACACTAATATAATCAGAAAAGTTAGATACATGGAACTCACAGTTTTCAGAGCAGCACACGAAGTGGTAAGTTTCAGAAGCAAGTACCTTATTTTTTGTGGATCTGGGTACCCACACTTCCAAAAACAAAACCCAAATAAATTCTCCAAACTGATATTTTTTTACATGATCAGATGACCGTCATCTCATTAAATGACTCCTTTTCTACTGATCTTTTGCTTTTTATATATTAGAGAAAGTTAGAACAAGCTTTTAGACAGGGTTATGCAAGGGTTATGAATCTAGCTGACAGCTAAGGAGCACAGAGAAGCATAAAACAAGTACTTAGACATGACAGACGATATGAAGGTTAGTGATATTTCTGTTGTGGACAAAAAATATGTGTCCTCTAACACATTCCTTAAGACTTTTAGCATTAAACAGAGAGCAGACAAAAAGTACCATCAAAGGAGTATAAGGGAATTGGTGGTGCTCACATAACGTGTATTATTAGCTTCTGGAAACAGAATGTAAGGAGAAAACATTTTCGGTTTCTTTTTGCAAAATTCCTGTGCTCCAGTTGACAGGCAGAAAATAAAGATGTCATTAAAATAATGCAATAGTGTTTTACTGTTTTTCTAGTTTTGGAAGTACAATCTTTATTAAGATTCTACAGTGCTCTTTTCTAGGGACTGACTGAAAGGAGACAAACGGTTGGGGGTTCAGCTTGTTTGGGGTTTTTTTTGGTCTTCATTTAAGACATCACAAGATCGTGGTTGCCTTCCCCACCTCAGGAAAACAAACAAAGAAACAAATGAACCACACAAAAAACCCCCCCAAACTCCAAAAAAACCAAAACAAAACCCAAAAACCAATCCTCAAACCTGAGAAGGAGATATTCTCAATTTCGGGAGAGAATGGCATACTTTTTTCTTTTTTGAGACACTAGCTATTTAGACTTGCTTTTAGCTATGCAAAGGGTATCTTAAATGTGAAACAAGCTACAGAAGGATGTGGAAGGATGTGGTAAGATCCTGATGTGGATTATCAAACCCCAAGAAGTAAATCCTACAATGTTTCAGATTACAAATTAAATATACTACATAGCCTGTCTCCTCCATGGGCTGTGAGCAGCCCATGAAGATTTGAATATTATAAAATGTGTAGTATGGCATAAAAAACCACAATAATAAAACTTGACAGTGATTGGGTTCAGAGAAAGAAGAGAATAATACAAAGAAGTTTCATAATTTTGAAGCTTTTCTTAATTTTCAGAGGTTAATCTCTGTAGTCACCATTTTAGAGAAGGGTCAACGGATGAGTAGGAGAGTATTAGCAACCTCTTTCCATCCCCCCTTATACTAATGTGTCATTTGACAGGAATCTGCCTTCTGACAGCTCAAAACACCCTTCTCAACTATTTTCTGTCTATTTTTCTCATTTTCTGACATACTGACATTACTTTCAGGGTTATTTAAAAATGAAAATTAACTTGGTATGGCTATGTTTCTTATTTATACTATGATCCAGTTGCCCTTTGGGAAAAGCTGAGGAAGTTTAGAAGGGTATAAATTTGCAAAAAATGGGTTTTTTTTCCAATTATTGTATTAGTTTTGCACACATGGGCCACTGCCTGTCTTTTTTCAGAGTCTTCTTAAACTGGAAGGACAGAAGAAAAGAAAGATCGTAATTTGTTATTCACTCTTACATACTTTAAACTCTTCAAGAGGCTGTCTTACACTGCACTGCACTGGGAAGTTTGATATGGCATACCGCTTCTGAACCTCAGCTAATCCATCACCTGGTGGCAGGCTGCACACAGTTAGCATTAAAAGAGAACTTCATCTGTCAGATTCAGATAAGAATCTATATATATTTGTTCATTTTAAGAAACTTTAAACCCAGGTATAAACAACTACTACAAGACATCACTGTAAGGACCGACATTATTTGTCAGTGTACTACAGGGGATACCAATTTAGAGTGACCACATCATTAGACATTATTGAACTATTCCAGCATACACAATGGTACATCAAAATATGGTCTCAGCTGCTACACAAAGTGTAGCCATGCCTGTACTGAGAACACCTTAATTCTGTGCTAGTCTATAGAGAGCCCTATAGAATTAATAATGCCGGATAGCTTGGCTATTGCTGTCAAGATTCATGAGAGTTCTTAATATAAGAAATGAAGATTCTTTTTCTTTCTCATAAAACAGAGTTAAATACTTAAATACGTGATAAGAAAGCATTATTCATTACACTGTTCTTCTAAATTGTTCGCTCAGACGGTTCAAAAGAACTATAAAGCTGAGGCGTGATACAATGCTTAGAGACATCAAAGATGTTCTGCAGTCGTAACAGCTCCCATCTTTAGTGACCAAAGAGTATATTCTCTAAAAACGGTAAGTTTTGTAGTCTTCCCTCAGAAGTTCCCCAAACTACTGAAAATATAGTGTAAATGGGTTTTGATATGAAATTCCATCTCTTTGGAGGTAAACCTTATAAGAACTCAGCCTCAAATTTGCATTATCCCTGATTCATTTCTAAACTCAAAATCTGATTTGTTTTTTAAATCCTTTTCTTCATCCTTCCTGTGGTATTGCAATAAAATATGAAGAAAATACTCTGTATCAGAGCAGAAATCTCTGTATTTGACAGGAATCTGCCTTCTTATAGTTCTAAACACCCTCCTCAAATATTTTCCATCTGTTTTTCTTATTTTCTGACATATTGTCATCATTTTCAGGGTTCCTTACAAATGAAAAGCTAACCTGATATGTTTGTAGTCTGTTTCTTATTTATACTATGATCTCTTTACTCTGGAAAAAGGATTTTTATTGGAGTATTTTCATGCCTGCTTCCTTAGTTATGCAAGAGATTTTTTTATATCTGTGTGTTCTTATTATTATATTTCATGCAATGTGATGGATGAAATGTCAAATCATTGTGAACCCATCTCAATTTAAATCTGAGAAATAAATTTGATACAAGATTGATCATTGTTCTTTTATTTTCTAGAAAAATTCTGATCCTTTAAATATTCAAATGTATCTTGATTTTGTTTTTATACCTGATCTAAATGTCAGATTTTAAATATTGTGAAATTTAAATTTTTAAATATCTTCTTAATTAGTGTATTCAACACTTTTGATCTGTGGGCCAGGATTGATAAGGACTTCCTGTAACTCATAGTTTTCCATCCCTTTCAGTATGGCTGTATTTTCTGTGTGAACTAAAGGAAAAGTGTTTTTCAACCCAGTGTTTAGACACTGGATTACTTACTAGTACAGGTCAGAGCATGTATTTGAGCAGGACATTTGTTTTACAACACTTTCTTCTTGATTGTGCAAGGCCTAGTATTTGGAATTATCAGTTGGACTATCAGAAACCAAAACCATCTCACAAATGGATTTTATTCTGGAGGAACAGGCTGTTAGATTCTACTGTTTACCCAACAATCTGGTTTTGGTAGAAAAAGAAGTTTTATAAGAAAGTTTTATAGGTAAATACTGATTCCTCATTAAGATCATTCTGAAAAAGATAAAACACAAACCACTTTTGTTAAAGCTTTACAGATGCAAAGGTCTGAAGAGTGCATATAAATCAAAGCATTATTTTGCATATTTGAGAAATATGCCAAATACCATTTACATACTTTGCTCTTTTTTCATGTTTTTCTTTTTTTTAATTAACACATTCTTTTCATGTTTTTCTCTAAGAATCTTTCCACAGCAGAATGTGTGTATTAAAATTATAAAATCTTTCATCTTCATGAGAACTTAGTCATTTTTCAGAATACACTTTGAAAACATTTGCTAACACCATTTGTGTGGTCATTCCTTTATAGGTTAGAAAATAAGCAACTTTCTTAGATAATGCATCTGTCTTAACATCTTTGCTAAGATGATACTGGAATTGTAGTTGGTAACAGAAGGTCATTGACAATACGTAATGTAACATTACATAAAATTACAAAAGTTATGCCAGGGAAGAAAAAAGTTATGTATTTGAAATTTCTGATATCTATAATTCATGAAAATTATGAAGTATATTTCTCAAATAGGGGGGAAAATGTCACATAGTATAATTAATTTTGTAATTCTATTCATTTGCAGGGATACTAGTTTAGATGGATGTACTATACAGAGGAGACACTGACATTGCAGAACAAGGTAGAGAAAAAGTAGTGACCTTTTTTCCTAAAAATAGTAGCGCTGTGGAGTTTCAGACCATTACATAATAGATTTTATGGAAGACTTATTTCTAGGAAATAATAGTGGAGGAAAATATTCAGGTCTACTCTGCACCCCAAAAATGAACCCTGCCTGCAAGTTCCTTATGTGCATTAGATACTACACTATGTAAGCATTGAATAATTCTTGGTGCTAATCTTGTTTGGCAGACCTTTTCTCTACTAAATGGTTGTGTTTTGATACCTTTTATTATGTGTAAAAACTCTGAAGTCAGTCTGTACTCAGGGGTACACTATGTTTTGTTTTGTGTTTGTTTGTTTGTTTTTGTGGGGTTTTTTGGTTGTTGTTGTTTGTTTGCTTTTGTTTTGTTTTTCATGCCAGCAAGGTCTAATTTACTATTGGATTAAGACTTAAAAAACTTACAATTCCTCATGCAGAAACTTAGTGACATGACCTGCTGGTCAGGAATTTACAAGACAGCTGGAGAAGTTATGACCTCTTGATGACATAATGAGCTTTATCCCTACCTTACTGTTTTGCTGCCTTCCAGCTTCATATTTTTCTGGACTTTTTACCTTTTCATGTCACTATTTTTCTCTTTAATTTTGGAGTCTGTTTACCAGAGTTCCAGTCTTTTGTTTCTTCTTTTTTTGATATTTCATGGTCTTAACTCTGACACTTGTCCAAAGCTCAACAAATTTTTCCTAAAGTAAATCTAAACTGAGGTGCCACGGCTGTGATTTGGAAAATTAGCTTATAGGCCCTATCATCTGAACACTGGTTTGTAAGGAAAACAAAAAGTGAGAAATCAAACATATGAGTTGGCTGCAGTTGACTGGACTTTTCAAGGATGTATTCTAAAGAGAGCAAAGAAAATTTAACCATGCCTGCAGATATTCATCTCCAGCCCTTAGATTTTCCTCTTTGTTCCCAGCCTGTAATAACTATCCAGACCGCAATTCTGTCAACAAACCCTCCTGCTTTGTACCTAATCTGCTTCTTATAGTATTTCCAGGTAGTAATTGATGAAGTTGTTTCACTGATTGTCGAATTGCATGGTACCACTGCCTTGCTTTAGCTCATTGCACGTATGAATGTGGAGGATTATGCCCAGGAGAAGAGTCAGGTATTACATGTCACCAGTTTTACTGCTACAGACACACTTCTCTTTTCTTTGCAGTTAGCATCTTATGCCAAAGGCATCTCAGTATTAAGATATTTAAATATACTTTTAGGTCATTCTACTTCCAGCTTAGCTGGCCTTTACATTGCTTAAGATTTGGTACATAAACAGTGATAACGAGAACTTCAGCCTCTCTCCTCCTTCTGGTTTTAAATAATTCATATACATATTTTTTTCCCTTCCTTGAATTACATGCTGGCAAAATGCCTAGTAGTTCTAAAGAGTCTGTATGCTGATGTTTATCATAGGACACCATTGAGATCACAAAACAGAATTGTTGATTTTCATCAACAATTAATTTCAGAAAGAAGAAGATAGTTGCAAGCAGCACTTTAAGCAGAGGCATAGATTATTTTCTGCTGGTAATTTTGATGTTAACACCTAGGGAAGCATATAATTCTGCATTTATATCCATTAATTATGTGTTGAAATTTTTCAGAGAAACTTGTTTTTTCCCAAATATTTTCTTTGATTTAATTAAGCATCATTTTGTAGCAAGTGTTCTAAAAAAAAAAAAAAGATGAAGTATATTCTATCCTTCCCCTCAAAAAAAACCCAACAAAGGCAGCAGCAACAAAAAAACCAAACACACCAACCAAAAAACCTCAACAAAAAATCATAGGCTTAAAATAGTTGGTTGTTCTGAAAACAAATGTGTTGATTTATTTTGTTCTTCTTTTTAGCATGAGATGTGTGATGTGCTATTTCTAAATAAATGGTGCCATAAGACAAGCATATGTTGTTCTATATCATGCACTGCAGGTGCTGCAGTACTAGCTTGCATAATGTGCCACCTGAAACTCAGAGAAGCAATTTTCTTTAAAATGCCAGATTGTGGAGGCCTAGCTCATGCTGATAAGCACCTACTGACGCAAGAAGTTCCATTAAAGCCCCTCCTTTCAAATAAGTGCTAACTTACATGAGTAAGTTTTATAGGCCATCTCCTAGCTTCCAGTGTATTTTGGCATTAAAAAATCACATACTCACTCATATATTTTTAGATCCTCTATCCATATAAAACTATGTAGAATATGGAACGTATTGGCAAGTATCTAGGATTTAAAACATTACAATATTTGTTAGATTAAATCTTATAAGTATTAAATCCAAAAGACCTCTGCTGTATGTGTAGTCTTTTAGTTATAATAATGTTGAACCTTATTGATATATAGATCAGGCAGTTGTTTAAGTAGATGACAGGACAGAAGACTTACATATACTTACCGTATATCAGGGAGAGAGAGTCTAAGGCAGATAGTAACAGCATCTAATAGGGAAAGTAGGTAGGAAACTGATGTTAGTTTTCTGGCCCAGACATGTAATTTGAGTTTGTATTACAAAATACTGTGCTTCTCCATTTATAGAATGTGGAATTCTGCTGTGCTGCCTATGATAAACTGTTTTAATCTGTACTGAAATGATTCCTGTTTAGCTCTTCCCAAGTCTGCTGCTTTCAGAATTTGAGTTTCTTGTGATAGAGACCACTGCAGATTTGTTTGGTGTAACATGAATTTTCTACCTATACAACAAAAAAGACATTCTAAAATTATTATTGTGTTACTAGGTTTCGCAAGTCTTCTCACACCAGTGCTGTAGACAATTGTGAGGAAACTAGATCAGATTTAGACTGAATTAGTAAATTAGTCCTCAATTGCCTAGATTTGAAAGCAGCCTTTAAAGGAACCACAGTTCTGGAAGCTGTTATCAAAATGAGGGCAATTCACAATGTCAACATGGAGGTATAATGGTTGTAACCTCAAATGAAGCAAACAAACATAGGTCCAATTGCTAAAGTTGTGGGTAATGCAAGTATTACAGAGGAAATAATGCAAAATTCTTCCAAACTTCTCTCACTGTGCTTCTGATGGAAGAATGCATGGCATATGATCATCACCAGAGAACTTAATACAAATTGTCCAAGCCAATGCAGACCTAACATTTTATGCATTACTTTAAGTGACATAGCATTGCTTCCTGGATGATCATTGCAGGGTTTGTGTACTCAGCTAGTTTTTGACAATGGTTGTACAAAGGTACCATTTTTCATTGTCAGATAAGGATTGAGTCAAATAGTATAGTGTAAAATGTATGGAGCTTCTGATATTTCAGTAGAATTTCTCTTAAAAGAATATTCTGGCTCAACTCTTCACTCATGTGATTGTGTCCACATATGTTTACATAAAAACTTAAGCACATGTATACATTTTTCTACATATGAAACACATAGCATCTGTGTAGTATGTGCACTGTGTATGTATACTACATATGCATACTTGCACATATGCATGAATACATATATATACTGTTAAGGAAACTTCCCTGTCCGACAACCCAGGAGCCACTCAGGCAGTCACTCTCACACCACTTGAGCTGGAACTGAAGTTCCTTCACAGCTACACCCCCCACACTCACACATTCAGACAGGTTTCCTTACCAGCTTGACCCCAGGCTTCCCACAGCAGAGTCTCAGGCATCAAGATCCTTAAAATAATTTAATCATTGTGCAATAACTAAATAACAAAGTGAAAAAGAAAAAAAAAAGACCAGCTTAAGTTGGGTGCTCTGAAGAACAGAACCCCTGGGCTTTTACACCATGACAGCTGAACTGCAAGGAAGTCTGCTGGCCAACCTACTGGCCTTGTTTTGCAAAGGTCAGCAGTTCGTGGCCTCTTGCCCTGGGCTCAGGCTTCTGCCCCCTGCAATTCACACTGCAGCTTGCACACCGAGCTACCTGCACTTAATGTATTCCTCAAAGGTACATACATATTTATAAATACATAATCATGCATATATATTATATACAGAATTTAAGTCACTTAAGTGAATCTTGACTGGAAGTTGTGTTGGACCACAAGAAAACAAGCTAAAACTACTAACTGTATGCTTGTTGCCTAGGGCAACATTTTATTGGTGGATGATGTGATAAAAATAGAAACATCCTATTCTAATCTTCTATTTGTAGTCTTTTTTTTCCTACAAAATAAATTAGGGCTGTCATCATCAATATCATCCCTGGCACTGTACTTAATTCCCAGCAGATGCATGATTATTTCACTACTTTTCACAGAATAACAGAATCATTTAGGTTGGAAAATACCACTGAGATTATTGAGTCCAACCTTTGGTTGATCACATGTGTGCCATGTGTTCTTGAACACCTCCGGGGATGATGACTCCACCACCTCCCTGAGCAGTCCATTCCATAATGTTTAATAGCCCTCTCTATGAAGAAATTGCTCCTGATGTCCAACCAAACCTCCCCAGGCACAGCTTGAGACTATGTCCTCTTGTCTTGTTGCTAGTTGCCTGGGAGAAGAGGCCGACCCACACCCTGCTACGACGTCCCTTCAGGTAGTTATAGAGAAAGATGAGCTATCCCCTGAGCCTTCTTTTCTCCAGTCTAAACAACCTCAGCTCCCTAAGCCATTCTTCACAGGACTTGTGCTCCAGACCCTTCACCAGCTTTATTGCCCTTCTCTGCACACACTCCAGCACCTCAATGTCTTTCTCATGAGGTGCCCAAAACTGAATGCAGTACTCAAGGTGCAACCTCATCAGTGCCAAATACAGGGGAATAGTCACTCTTCTGATCCTGATTGGACACATCATGCTTGATACAAGCCAGGATAGCACTGGTCTTCTTGGCCACCTGGGCACATTGCTGGCTCATGTTCTGCCAGCTGTTGACCAGCAGCTGCAAGTCCTTTTCCACTGGGCAGTTTTCCAACCACTCTTCTCCCAGCCTATAGCGCTGCCTGGGGTTGTTGTGTAAGAGAGGCAGAACTCAGCACTTCACCTTGCTGAACCTCATGCCATTGGTCTTGGCCCGCTGATCCAGCTTGTCCAGATACCTCTGCAGAGCCCTCCTGCCCTCCAGCAGATTAACACTCTCAGCCAACTTGGTCTCATTCATGAATTTACAGAGGGTACACTTGATCCCCTCATCCAGAGGGGAGATATTAAACAGAACTAGGCCCAATACTGAGCCCTGTGGAATATCACTGGTGACTGGACACCAATGGGATCCAGCATCATTCCCCACCACTCTCTGGGCCCGGCCATCCAGCCAGTTCTTAACCCGCAAAGAGTTCACCTGTCCAAACCATGGACTGCCAGCTTTTCCAGGAGAATGTCGTGGGAGGCAGTATCAAAGGTTTTGCTGAAGTCCAGGTAGACTACATCCACAGCCTTTTCCACATCCACTGGGTGGGTAACCTGGTCATGAAAGGAGATCATGTTGATAAGGCTGGATCTGCTTTTCCTAAACCCATGCTGACTGGCTCAGATCCCTTGGTTATTTTGTATGTGCTGTGTGATCTCACTGAAGATGATTTGTTTCATAACCTTGCCAGGCACCAAGATTAGGCTGATGGGCCTGTAGTTCCCTGGATCCAACTTTTGGCCCTTCTTGTGGATGGACATCGCATTAGCCAACTTCCAGTCATCTGAGTCCTCCCTGATTAGCCGGGACTGACAATAAATAACAGAGAGCAGCTTAGGCAGCTCTTCCACCATCTCCCTCTGTACCCTTGGATGAATCCCATCTGGTGCCATAGACTTGTGACTGTCTAAGCAGCACAATAGGTCACTAACTATTTCCTCTTGGATTGCATGGGGTCTGTATGTCTCCCAGTCCCTGCCTACCAGCTCAGGGGCCTGGTTGCCCTGAAGATAACTAGCCCTTCTGTTAAAGACTGAGGCAAAGAAGGTGTTAAGTACCTCAGGCTTTTCCTCATCCTCGGTGACAATTTTCCTCCCAGTGTCCAATAAAGAATGAAGAGTCTCTTTGGCCCTATTTCTGTTGTTTAAGTATTTATAAAAACACTTTTTATTGTCTTTCACAGCAGTGGTCAGATTGAGTTCCAGCTGAGCAATCACCTTTCTAATTTTCTTTCTACATGACCTAATGACATCATTGTACTCTTCCTGAGCTGTCTGTCCCTTTATCCAAAGGTCATACATGTTCTTTCTTGACCTGAATTCCTGTGAAAGCTCCCTGTTCACTCACACCAGTTTTCTTCCCCACCAGCTTGTCTTTTAGCACATGGGGACAGCCTGCTTCTGAGCCTTCAAGATTTCTTTCTTCAATTATCTCCAGTCTGCACGGACCCCTTTGCTACTAAGAACTGTTTCCCAAGGCACTCTTCAAACCAGTGTCCTGAATAGGCAAAAGTCTGCCCTTTGGAAGTCCAAGGTAGAGGTTTTGTTGACTCCCTTCCTTACTTTACCAAGAATTGAAAAATCTATAATATCATGGTTGTTGTGTCCAAGACAGCCTCCAACCACATCTCCCACCAGCCCTTCTCTGTTTGTAAGCAGCAGGTCGAGTGGGGCACCACCCCTGGAAGGTTCACTTACCATCTGTGTCAGGAAGTTGTCTTTCACACATTCCAGGAACCTCCTAGACTTCCTCCTCTCCACTGTGTTGAGTTTCTAGAAGACATCCAGCAAGTTAAACTCTCCCACAAGAACAAAGGCTAGTGATCAGCCAACCGCTTATAGAATAGTTCATCTGCCTCTTCAGCCTAGTTGGTTGGTATATAACACACTCCCAGCAGGATATCTGCCTTGTTAGCCTGACCCCTCTGTCTGGGCATTCAACCTTATCATCACTGGCCTTGAGTTCTATGCAGTCAAAATACTTCCTAATATACAGAGCCATCTCACATCCATTCCTCCCTCACCCACCTCTTTTGAAGAGTGTGTAGCCATCCATCGAAGCACTCATGCAAGTGAAGCACAGTCATGCAAGTCATCTCACCATATTTCTGTAATGGTGACCATGTCATATCTTTCTTGCTGCATGGTGGCCTCCAGCTCCTCCTATTTGTTACTTGTTCCACGTGTATGGGCAGGTGCACTTCAGCTGGGCTTCATCTTTCTGCTTAATAAATAACTGTACTTCACGGTAACTTTTCCATCTTGAGGATATTTCACGTGATGCAATAATTCAATACCTAATGATACCATATATGCTGTTCCTTCTAGGCTGTTTAAATGTCTCTGCTACAATTTTTTATTCCTACACTTTTTACTAACATAGGATTAAGACAAAATGAGATCAAGTGAGAAAACAGACATGCTGCTGCTGTTCTAATGAATACTTTCACAAAGTAAATTTGAGTATTTAAGAGTATGCTATTTCATTTATTTCTATTATTCTATTTCTCCCTCACCAAAAAGGATATTTTAAAAAATAGTCGACATTTTAAAAAATTAAGATTTGGGGTCCATTGGAACTCTTTTTTTTTAATTATTATTTTTTCGTCACTGTTTTGTAAATTCAAGTAAGCTATGAAACTTTTGAAAGAAAGGTTCTGCTGTAAGTGAATGTAGCACTGTTTTATTTATGTGTCAGAGTGCGGCGGATCTTTACTCTCTGAGTGTCTGGAGTGTGTGACTCTTTCCATCTGCTTCTGGTATACAGTCAAATCCCCTTTCTCTGAAAATCATGGCCTTTGAAAGAGTTCAGGGCATACCCTTACTTTATCCTAACATGACATTAGGATATGACAAACTCATTTGCATTTGCATCTGAAGCTCCTAAGAAACCACACTTTGAGGTTTGCATACAGCCACAGGGACACTTGTGGAATTGGGTGTACTGTTAAGGCTTGTGCTAGTCAAGGACTTTGGCCACCTAAAATCTCATCTAACATTCACTGAAAATAAATCTATCTGAAAATTTTTTATCTGCTGTAAACAAATGTACCTTCAAAACATTGGTCAGTCATATCACTTTTATTTAAATTCCAGATGTAATAGTCTAGCAATAGTCTACCTCCGTGGTTTGGATTAGGACTTGCCAAATCTGGCAGATGGCTGTAGGTGAGTCTGAGCACATACTCCCAGTAAGCATGTACAGAAACACATGTATACAGTGCAGATATACGCACATAGACTGATCAGCACTGTCAAAAGCAACACCACTCTTGCAGATACATAAAAATAACACTTATGGGCTCATTATAATTCCCTCTCTGGCTGGTTGGGATGAGGGTCATTTAGTGGGAATTCATATGAATGGGAATACGTATGAATATGTATGAAACACTATCGCTTCACCAGCAGGGCTCAGAAACAGTCCCCTGGATTCCAGTCCTCCCAGCTGATGCTTCCTGGACATGTAAACACCAAGGGCACAGACCCACCCTTGCCTTTGGTATAGAGTCCCTTGAACAGACACACACACAAGTGTGAATCTCCTGGCAGATGTGCTTAGTTAGACATGTGGTCTATCAAGAAATTCCCCCTGGATCCTCCTGTCTCTCTCTCACACCCATGCATGCACATGCATTTGCACACGCATACACACACAGATTCACCAGCAGGTCTCAGTTGTTCTGAATCTCCACAGTTCCTCCAGTGCAAGGCTTGGAAGCCTGGACCCTTCAGGAGCCAAGCCCTCCAGATGCTTCACTCTCGGAGACATCCACTGCCCTCTCCTGGGCTGCTCTCCACCTCCCTGTCCTGCTGAGCTGCACATTTGCTGATGATCACAGACTGGCACATGCAGCTGTAATGGCTCCAGGGCTGCCACCATGGACACGTGGACCTTGAATCACACTCCTCTCCCACAGCCACATGGGACAGGGTTCCTTGCCCAAGAAACAGAAGTGGAGATCAGAGAGAAGATAGGGTGGATCACATGGATTGGGTGCTGGGCATAGCCCCATGAGTACACTCCTTCTCACTCCTCTCCAGCCCTCTTTATCACCTTTCCACTCTGTTTTGCCATGCTTTCTCTGCCTCAAACCACCCTGATCTCCAACTGTCCTTCCTCTGGTTACTCCCCTGCGCATCCCACAATAAGCCTTGTGCACCTGCACCCCATGAAGCATGCCATACACATGGGCGGTGATCCCCCTCAGTTTGTGGTGAGATCTGGAGAGCACCCCAACCTCATAGTGCTGTGTGTCCTCCAGTCCAGGGGGAGAGGCTCCCTGGAACACCCTGTGGAGGGGCTGCCTGTCTGGGGTCCCCACTCTCACCCCATGATGTCTCTGGGGTCCTTTGCAGTTGTGGTGGTGTTATTTGGTTTTCCTGATCTGTCCATTTTTTACTCTGTGCTCCTCTCTTTGCATGGATATAAGTTGTTTTATTACATAACATTAACTGTTTTACCACGATAAATCAGAAGTATTCCATGTATGTTGTGTCCCTGTACAACAACATTGAATCTAAATGCAAAGTTCTTTGTAGTTCCTACATCAAAATGATATTTGGAGACAATATATTGGGAGTTTTACGATAAGTCTACACTGCATATGGCTTCATGTGGAATAACAGAGTACATCATCTACATTGTAAACATGTTTTGGAATCATGAATTCATATGCTGCACCAAAATAAAATCTAGCTTTGACTATCTAGGAGTGCAATGGTCTACTGAAAAGTAGCTTATGGTTTGAGGACCACTAAAGTCAACTCACAAAAGCACATCTGAGAATTATCTCCACAGTTCCGCTACATTTCTACTGTTTTACCACGTGCTTTTTACCTGGTGCTTTAAAGCTTCTCTGTTACTTACACTATTCTTCTGCAACAGTAGCAATTTACACTAAAATTAAACTTAGTTAATTCAAATGAGCTTTACTTCAAATACTCCTTTATGGGTGGCTGAGATTTACTGACTCCTTTGCAAAAGTAAGAAGCCCGTATTAGGTCCTCAAAGATACCAAGACCTCATCGGTTGGTGTGGGTTTTTCTACCCTGTCAGCAGCTCAAGCTTCTTCCTGATTCCCCTGAGTGGCAGCTCCTAGCCTTATGCTCACAGGAGTGAGAGAAGAGCATTGCATATTTCTTCTAAGCATATTTATGCTAATACATAGGTTATGGTTACTTCCCCTCCCCCCAACATGTATTTGCACATGCACATTCCCCACAGGCTTCTCACTTTCCTTCAACACTTATTGAAGAAACAGACTTTCAGGGCTGTGAAGGATTGGGTGAAACATCAAAATCTGATTTTTAGAAACCTGCTTTAACCTCATGCTTGTTGGTGTGTTTTTGTGATTGAAGTAAATAGAATCACACCCTACTGATTTTTTTTTTCTTTTTAAAAGAGTTTGTGCTTTGCCCTGATTTATGGTTGGTAAAATTTAAGGGACAATTGACATAACCTGCTTAAACGTTCTGAGGCAACAGACATTCTGCTTATGGGGTAGTTAACAGCTACAAAAGCTGGAGAGGGACCAGGTAGAAGGAAACAGTTTTGCTAAGCTAACTTCTCAATAGATCAGTTCATTGCCTGGCTTTGACACAGCCCAGGCACATCTAGAGGAAGTCAGTTTGCTTCCAGAGAAGTCTCTCAGCAGTTAACATTTTGGGTTGTAATTATATTTCACAGTAAAAAGGTAATACATATATTTTTCTGCTTTCTAATTGTATGATAAGGAATACAGATTTGCAAAGATGAATGTTAAAATTAATCCTTGTAAACACTCAATCTGGACTGAGATAGGTATCAAACTGACAGGACCTAAAATATATTATTTCAGCAGTATTATTCCATCTTTTTTATTTACAATAATTTAGAAGAAATTTATGGTGCATGGTTAGTTTAGGTGAAAGTTAAAACATTTTTCATGACAAGACAGGTTTGATAAAAACAGCAGTAACCAGCAAATGATTACCCCTTGAGCTGGTTCTCCTATAACACACTATGTTTAAATGCTGATTAAACATAAACACCAGTTTTACACACAGGCATTTTAGTTTCTTATATTAACCTGCTTTCAGTCCAATCATGTTTTGTTTTCTTTAACATAGTGTACAAAGAAGACCGTATATTCTTTCTTATTGTTACAGTCATATGTTACTGAGGAAATATCTTCATAACATTTGCATGTAGAGTCATATATTTGCATATACACTAATGGATATAAAAACAGAGGTTGCTTCTGTGCTAAAAGTAGTTGTGGATGGTGTATAGAATATACCTATTCTTGGTTCCTGACGTGGAGGAAAGGCCTGACAGGAAAGTAACATATCTGAGCTAGAAATTTTTAGATGTGCTGTACTTTAGCACCAAAGCTCTCAACAGTATATCTACACTTATGCCAATGCATAAAATGCTGTGAAAACATGGTGTCAATTCCCAGTAAATGTTGTGAATGCCATTCAAGTATATTTAAGAACTTGTACTGAAATCTTATGTTAATAACATTTTGCATTAAGCATTTATAATCCAACTTCTTATGACATCAAAGGCCATTCATTAAGAGATATGTTCTTGGTTGACTTTTTTTTTTCATTATATTTGAAGCTTTCACGCCTTCAGAAAAAACACAAGGACGTATCCATTGGTTCCACTTTATTGTGACAGTGAAATCATCTAATGAGGAGAAGTTTAGTATGTGTGTCCCATATATGCCTTCTCTTATTTGTATTGCTTTTGTGGAAATGCATTTTTAGTGATACTCTCTCAATGTTTGTATATAAAAAACATTTCTTTTACTTCAATTAAGATGCTTCACTTGGTTATATTTGTCTAGCCTTAATGTACTCTCTATGACAATTTTAAGCATTTATGAAAAGGGACTTGTTACACCTAACTGCAGATGTTCACTGTATCTTGCCCACAAATTGCATCTTCAGGTTCCTTGCCAAAGTAACCCTGAGTTATAACTGGTCTAACTGACTTCCATCGCTATGCCAGACATTTTGATATTTACCGTAGGAAATGCCATCATGACTGTCAAGGAACATTACATACAGATCACTGCAACAATTTGTGTAAGAAAAGTTAATCTTCTAGAAAAATCGAGTAACATACAGGAAAATAAGAAGAAAATGGAACAATGCATTAAGATATTTTATTTATTTTCATAAATACCTTGCAGATACAGCTTTCCCTTATTCCTTTATTCCCTTACTCTCTCCATTTATCAAAGTAATATTTTTTCCATTTTATATTTGTGAATAGTATGAATACCCCAGGGAGAGAAAAGGCAAGGGCTCCAGAACCTAATAAGCTCATCTCCTAAGAAGAGTACAAAGAGGTTTTTAAATTAAATGTCAGAGCCCTGTTTACACCAACAAGCCTTACAAAGCCCTCCACACCCTGAGGGTGTGACTACCTAAACTTAAGGTCAGCTCTGATACAGTGTAGCTGTGTTAATTTGGATGACACTTCTGTCAAAACACTGAAGTTGTGAGACAGATCTGTATGGTAAGCCTTCCTCGGGTCTGGAGAAGTACTTTGAGGCACAGAGCCTTGCTTGGTGTCCCAGTGGAGCTGTGCCTCAGTGATCAGCCAGCCATTGCCTGGCTGTGCACCAGGCGCCTTAGCCAGACCTTGGGCTTCCTGGATGGTCACAGTCTAGTCTGGCCCTACTTGCTGTGTGGTGGGCAGCCTTTAGCTGGCCTGCCCCCCAGTATATTGAGGCAGGGGGACTGAGACTGTGCTCTTATTTCCAATGCTTCAGTTTTCAAGAAGAAATTGTGTCTGAAAAATCTTAGTCTGGCTGAAAAAAAACTTAGAAAAATACTGCTTAAAGAGAAGAATTTCTAATGGGTATATATTGGAAACCATGTTGAAGAAGTTACAAACAAATGTCAATGATGAAGAAAAACAATTCTTTGTTCTTTCTGGCACTGGATGATACTGTTTTCTAACATGAGACCACAACTGAACCTCCATATTTGTAACGTTAATGCTCCAGTTGTTTCCCAGGATCTGATTTGTCTTCCTATCTGTCCCGTCTTCCAATCTTCTGTCTATGTTGCTTATATATCACTTACAAACCGATGCCTGTCAAAACCAAGTGACTTCACCTAAGAATTCAAAATAGTAGATCTTCACTGATGAAGCCCATTTTGATGGAAACAGCACAAGGAGTACTCACACAAACAGCTAAACTGGCTCATCAAAGGCTGTGTTTGGTCTCTGGAATGAAATGGCTTTAACAGAGTTAACATTTTACCAAGGTGTCCAATGCAAATTTGACAGAGAGATCCAGTGAAGGAAGCAAGTACAGGAAGTGAATAGAAAGAAATAAAGAGAGGAAATAGAGAAGTTTGTATACTACAAAGTATGAGCTGGGAACATTGTGGGTATATTCAGGAACTATATTCAATAGTGCCCTTGTTTCATAGTTCTGCATCTTCTCTTGAAAATAGAAAAAACCTTGATGGATTGTGACTACTCATGGGTGCAGGAAAGAGATACTGAAATTTAATAGATCAGATTTTAAATCTATGAAGAAATACTCTTAAAAAAGGCTGAAGGTCAAAGCAGAAAATCTCAGACATAGCTGATAAAGCCTGCAGGATATTCCTGGATCCCTTCTCAAGAAATGAATTGTTTGCATACTAGTGAGAAGAAAATGTTGAAATAAAATAATGACATTAAAGCTTCTATGACTTAGAGAAAGACAGCAAAGTTATTGTAAGACAGAAAAAAACACCTTTTGAAAAGTGTTATTTTGTCTTAAAGGAACTAGAAGGCAGATTATACAAACTAACATTGTTCTAAAATATTATAAGAAAATATGGTAAAAGAATAATTTAATTTGAATTTCAAAAATAATCATTGCAATAAAATTAGTTTCAGAAATTTGATGTATTGATGAATTCTAAAATTATCTGTTGTTATAAAATGAATCTGTCTCATATTCTTCTTTCACCCTTCTACCTCAACATCTTTTTTTTCCCCTAACAAAAGACTGTGGAAACATCCACACATCAGCAAATACTTATTTGAAGTTAATAAGAAATTTTCATAGAAATTCAAATTTAAAGTTGTTTGGAATGACTACACAAAAGTGTTGCTGTCATCTTTTAAGTCGAAATGGCAGGTTAGTTATACTGCCTCTATGAAATACTGATCAAGTTTTGTTCTTTATTGGCACTATGAAGACTTGACTATGATAGGTAAATTGATACCAGAAAAGAAATAAAAGAACCAGAGTAAAAGCACTGAAACAAACTATTATAGGATGCAGTTTTATTTCTATACTTTAATTTTCTTTGCAAAGGAAATGGAACCACCCTAACACAACCCACAAATTTCTGTTGTGTTCCTTCTTAGCAAAAATCAATTAACCACAAAAGCTGAATACACTTTCAGAGGGAGAAATATAGTGGAATAATGCTTAAGGGAAAGACTCTACTAGTGAACTCTTCTTGTCATGTGAGATTTGGTAATACACATATTCAGGATACTAACACTCCTTAAAACTCTTTATATTACAAAACATTAATGAACATCTTCATTTTTCTCTCTACCAAAGACAATATCACAGAAGAAAATGCTTTCTATGAAACAAGAGAAACTGTAGTATGTATGTTTTGTGGAAGTATGTTAAGTGGAAAACTATTTTACTATGATTCACAAAACTGAAAGGACTTGATATCTCCTAAAGTTCAATATCTGCAAATTTGATACCTACATCTGAAAGCACTGCCTCTTTTAGTCAGTATAGAGTTATACAGATCTAGGTGTAGAGTAACACAGTCTGAGGAAGTAATTTATCTTTGTCAGATATCTACATCAGGATTAAATGAATTGCAGTCCTGAAGTGCCTGTTTCTTTTTATTGGTAATAAATGGACTTCTAGACCACTAACAGAGCACATGAAAAGCTCATTTCTCTCTATTGATTTTAAAGAGAGCTAAGATGACTCTTCTCTTCAAAAATTTCAACTTTAAGTTATTGAAAACAAGGGATTGTTAAGTGAAACTCAGTCAGTATTCCTTCCAATAGACTGGAGTTTAAAAATCTCTTGGGAAAAAACCCTAAGAGCAATTCCCAAAATACACCTAGTCAGTTATGCAAATCAGTGTAAAATGACAACTTCCTTCTGATTTCCTCCTTTTGCTTGCTGGAAACATGACATGACCTGTTTTACTTAATTATTGTCTTAGCAAATAGCAATTCAAGCCACGAAAAATTCTTCAAGATTGGTTAATAGAGTTTCAGGTGTGTAGTTATTCTCTTTGCTAAAAACTGAAAGGGAAAGAAGGTATGAAAGGAAACACATTTATTAGGTGTTTTAAGTAAATATGTTTAACAAAGGAAGAATCAAAGAGAAACAATGAGAGTCAGAGTGAGAGAAGGCCCAAAGAAGCTTCCCTTATGGAAACTTCCATAAGTTGTGTGGACACTTCCAAATTTTTTGTTTGCACAGATCAGGCAGAACAGGAACCTCTTCTTATTAGTGCCTTAGGGTGCTAAAAAATTGTAAGAAGAACAATGAAGCGCACACCATATCTTTTACCTCATTTTTCTCACCGATGTCATCTGTCTTTTTTCTTCTCATTTTCAATTTGAAGGAAAAAAATCTGCTATTAAATGACACCTTCTGATCTGCAACATAGAAGCCCAGAGGGATTTGTTCGCTCAAGCTTGCTAGTGATATAAACAGCATGCTGCAGCTCATACATTTTTTCCAATTCAAAAGTGCCTGAACACCTAGCTCTCAGATGACTTGCAACATTATGTATAAGAATGGATAGTTTTACACAGCTCATATGCCTTGTTTCATCACGTTTCATGTAGGAATGAAAAAAATTCCATCTCTGTCTTTTTGCAAGATGCGTCCACAATTTATTCTACAACTATTCCTCTCAATGTGTTAATAATGTGTTTCATACATATGCTCTTTGGCAAACTGTATACACAATATACTTACTGGATCTTTCCGCATTGCAAATTTAAATAATTTCAAGCACAGCTCTGCAGATGAATGGCCAGGTCTGGTAACCTCAAAAACTACACGAAAACTAAACTTGTTAACTGAAAGAAACTGAATCAGTTCAGCTGCATTTTGATGTAGCACCTGGTCTTGTTTAATTGAATTTAATCTAAAAGAAATGATCCAATAATTTTCCCACCTCCTGTTCAGTCTTTTACCTCTCCCCATAAAGCCACAGCTCACAGGAAATATGTACTATTTACACATCAACACCCACATACGCCCCCCTTTGATTGTAATTTCATTGTACCTTATAAGTTATTAAAAATACACAGCATTTATCATAATAATTTTTGTTCTTATGAGCTAAGTGGCATGGTCTGTAAGCTCAAAAAATACCCATTTTCATACAAGATATGAAGTGCAGGAAACAAATTATCAAAAATGAGACCTTGAGTCCAGAACAAACTCCATATCTATGTGCTTCTGTATGTGGGGAGTGGGTAGATTACTGCTCTCATCTTTCTGAGTTGCTTTTTAACATCTGTATTAACACTCAGTTGAAGGACAGAAATTTTTTGGTGGAATGGACCATAGCTGGTACAGCAATCCATTTCTACTTCCTGAGAATGAAGAGGAAAGAAAGCAGACTAAAAGGTGTGCCTGAGTTACTGTGTCTCCTAAGAAAGACCCTCTACCAATGCACTTTATGAGCAAGTTCTTGCTTAAGAATTTCCATAATCTTGAAGTTTAACCAGAAAGCCTTACTGAAAAATTTTAAATAAAAAACCATGGAGATTCCCAGGTACTGCTGAATTTTTCAGAACATTATATTTAACATTTTTGCTAAAAATTCAGAAAAATTATCATAGAATCATAGAATATACTGAGTTGGAATGGACCCCATCAAGATCAAGTCCAAGTCGTGGCCCTGTGAAGGACACTGCACCAGTAATACCATGTGCCTGAGAGCATTGGCCAAATGCTTCTTCAACTCTGTCAGGCTTGGTGCTGCGACCACTGGGGAGCCTGTTCCAGTGCCCAACCACCCTTTTGGGTAAAAACTCTTTTCCTAATATTCAACCTAAACCTCCCCTAACCCAGCTTCATGCCATTTCTTCTAGTCCTGTCATTGGTCATGAGAGTGAAGAGATTGATATTTGCCCCTCTGCTTCCCCTTGTGAGGATGTTGAAGGCTGCTTATCATATGTTTTTTTCATACAACTGAAAAAAATGCATATGATGCTGTACATTCAATACAAAAATATGTATATTCAATATACATATTTTGTGGAAGGTTTATAACGTGTTTTAGAAAAGTAAAATGTTCAATTCCAATTGAAAGATAACTGTTATGAAATAGAAAAAAATGAAGAAGTTAAATAAAAGGGGTGATATTTTAAGATTGTGTGATTTACTGGAGAATTTTAGCTGATCACAGTTCATTTCTTCTCAGTAAAAACAATACAGACACATAAAAATAATGGCAAACATTACAGTTTAAAGTAATATCTAAAATAATCCGTCCACAGATTGTTTCATTCCTTTAAACTTTTATCTTTCTCTCTCTAAGAGATGCATTCTCACTTCACTCTCTACAGTCAATTCTTGTCTCTTTGTTTCCATTTTGCATTACTTTCACTTGTGTGGAAGACAGATTTTAAAATCACAAAGTCATAGAATATCCTGAGTTGGAAGGGACCCACAAGGATCATCAAACCCCAACCCCTGCCCCAACACTGGACAGCCCCAAGAATCACACCATGTGCCTGCGAGCATTGTCCAAACACTTGAACTCTGGATTGCTTTGTGCCGTGACCACTTTCCTGGGGAGCCTGTTCCAGTGCCCAGTCATTCTCTGTGTGAAGAACCTCTTCCTAATATCCTATCTAAACCTCCTCTGACACAACTTCAAGCCACTGCCTGGGGTCCAGCCACTGATCACCAGAGAGAAGAGATGGGCGCCTGCCCCTCTGCCTTGCTGTGAACCATGATCAGGTCATCCTTCTGTCTCCTCTTTAGGAGGAGACAAATCAAATTATTTCAGCTGCTCCTTTTATGGCTTCCCCTCTAGACCTTTCATAATCTTCATAGCCCTTTTTTGGACACTTTGTAATATCTTTATATCTTTCTTATATTTTGGTGTGCAAAACTCAAGTTGCACAGTACTCAAGGTGAGGCCGCACAATCCCCTCCCTCGACTGGCTGGCGATGCTTTGCCTGATGACCCCTAGGACCGGGTTGGCCCTCCTGGCTGCCAGGGCACTGTTGACTCAGATTTAACTTGCCATCGACCAGGACCCCTAAGTCCCTTTCCATGGCACTGCTTTCCAGCATCTCATTCCCCATGTCTGTGCAAATATCCAGGGTTACCCCATCCCAGGTGCAGAATCTGGCACTTTCCCTTGTTAAACTTCATATGGTTGGTGATTGCCGTCTCCTCTCATTTGTTGACGTCTCTCTGCAGGGCCTTTCTTAAGATAAGGGAGAATCGGTCTAGACAGATATAAAACTAAATAAAATCAAGATGTTTTTTATTTAAAGAAATCTAGTAACTTGATAATAGTGAATGCTTGTGGTGTCTTCATAAAGCAGGAATGACACTGCTGAAAATACAGAAGGAAAAGACTTTTATTTTGATGATGATCCTTGGGTGTGGCTAGAAATGAATTAATTCAAAGCTTCACAGTATAATCTGACCTTAAAAAGCCTAGAGAGAAAACTTTAGATAAACTGTAAAGCATTTTCATCATGGTCATGCATGATGCAAAGTTAGGATGTTGGTCAATCAGTAAATATTCACTGATTTTATTCATAGAATAATGAAGGTTGGAAAAGACCTTCAAGATTATCTGTTACAACCTTTGACTGAATATCACCATGTCAAGAAAACCAGAGCACTGTGCATCATCCAGGAAAATTTTTGTAATGTTTGTAAATTAAAGTGATGAGCATTTTTCAAAGGACAGGGAGGTAGCAGAAAAAACGTTTCCTTGTGCAGGATACATGGCAAAAAAAAATCCGTGCTAAGCCAGACCAGCCATGAACATAAATTTGCATCCCAGGATACCACAAGTATTTGTGAAAATCTGATTGAAAATTCCAAATTTAAACTGATAATCTCTCAGAGAATCTGTCCAGGATTTTTTGCACTTCCAATTTATGTATTTAGTAATGGTCTTTTTGTAGCAGATGTATGAGTAGGTAGGTAGGAAAGAGTAATCCAATAGCCAGCAGTACTTTCTGAGGAAAATATTTCTTAGCTATTATTTTAAACATACTTAGTGTCATGGAATGACCTGCATGTAAACAGAGTCTTTGAAGTTCCACTGACAGTAAATCCATACAAAATTCAGTTCATATGGCCCACTGACATAATCTTTGCTTTAGAAGTAACATTGAAATGCAGAAAGGACCATGCTCTGATTACTATATATAGACCGTGAAATTTTGAAAAGAAATAGTAGTTCTATGACACAAAAGTTTGCTGTCATCTGATAATATTTTTCAGAAGAAATTTTAAAATATATAATCTGAGACAAATAAACACTTTAATATGAGAGAACTGTCAATAATATGTATCTTAAAATTACTTAATGTGTTCCATGATATATCCTGTTTCTTACTCTTTCCAATTTCTCTAAGCTTTAATCACTTGATGTGAAAATTTCTCTGCTTCTTTCCTGTGTCAGGCTGAGCTATTTGGGAAAATAAACCAGAAAAACTATCTCGTTCCAGTTCTAAGTTAGAGGCAGATAGTATTCTCAAAGGTAAAATATTCTAATTTTTTTTTTAATACCCTTTGGAGGGTGAGGGACTAGTAGGGGAAGGGGAAAGGTAAACTATGTTATACACCAGAGGGATTTGAAAACTTGACCTATTGAAAATGTACACAGGCAGCACTTGTGTCATTCAGAAATTTGACAAAGTCTTATTTTTTGTACAGAAACTTTGACTATGATAGTGAAATAGTTTTCATTCAGAAACTATTTACATAGAAAATTCCTAGTTAATCTATCCTGATTCTTTTTTTTTGAAAGAGAAATTTCTGATTTTGCCTATTGGTTATCTTAATGTACAAACATAATTTTGACATACAATGGGAAACCTATGAAAAGAAAAATAGCACATGAAGCACTGAGGACAGGATAGAAAAAATGCTACATTGATATATCTTCTGGTAATTTTCAGTGTTTAGATCTTTTTAATTTTCTGGAGTCACTATGGTACAATATACAGAGATTAATTCGCTCAACAAGCTCTTGCAAAGGAAGAAAGTACTTGTGGTCTAATGAGTTTAAACCTTATGCCAGGCCTATGCTAATTGATCCTGCTCTTTAGGAGAAATCCTTTTCTTAATGACCACTTCAAGCAGCTTAATAGACAAGAGAAAATTTATCTTGTATCTTTCAAGTATGAGTTCTTGATGGAGATTTAATGAGTGACTTTCTACTGTCTCTCTTTTGAGTTTATCACAAGCTTAACACACCTCTAAGGTTAACAAGATGTCTGACAATGTACAGCCTGCTGCTTTGTTTAGCATCATTTAATTGGTAATTTTTTGGTGATATTGATCTTAAAGCTCACAGAGAAAATCAGTAAGTCTTCTGGCACTAGCAATAAGTATTACAGTCTCAGTAATTGGTTTGTGGAAATACATTGACATTAATGTCTGTGACTAATGCAACTTCTTTTAGAGTTTCAGGTAGACAGAGCTTATGGAAAGTTAAGAAATCTTTTAGAAACCAAAAGGAGTTTCAGTTACAGTAAAAGAAAAGCCAACAAAACATCAAAATCCAGAAAATCTGCATTTTGATTGAAGATGGCAAGGTTACAGAGATATCAGATATTTAGGAAGACACTTTTTTATTTCTTTTCCCCCAGTATTGTAGAGAAAAAAGCTAATCACCAAAGGCCATGCCTAACCTTTGGATAGTGCATTCAAGAGTACTGCCAGTCCATATTCCCAGGAGCTGTTGTTTGTCAAAGGTAAAATATGTTTGTTCATCTATTCCTGCTACAGAAGGAAGAGTAGCTACTCCTGTGCTGGGAAAAATGTAGTGTAGCCTGTTTACTCTCTGAAAAATTTGCTGTGAAAAAATAGCTTTTTAAAAACCCACTTCTTGTAACTTCATTATCAGAGTTGTATATGCAGAGAAAATTTCTACCATGTTCAAATTTAAGACCCAGTTACCTGCTTATTAAATTGACATGTAGTCAGTAGAATTGTATGTAAAGGTTGAAATACTTTATTTCCTATCGTATAAGAGCTGTCAGTGTGTAATATAAATCTAAATCTGGGCTGGAATCAAAGTGTACTGTGTGAATAGACATTAATCTAGTCCCTACACACTTTAATGTGAAAGAAGATCTATATACTCTGCTATGAAAAAATAAATAAAGAAGCAAACAAAACCCACCAATAAATGAAAAACAAAGTAACTTACATGTACATATATATATGTAATCATATAAAAGCATGTTCATGACTATTGCAAATGATTTTATTTGCCCTTAGGCCTATTATCCAAAATCTGAAAAGAAAAAAATGTAGCTATATTAATGATCAGTTAAAGCTGGGTTTCTCAAAGAATAGGCTGGGTGGAAGCACAAACAAGCCTGTGTGTGAACTGGAGGTATAGATAGCTCACCATATCAGTGTGGATATATAAGGAGGTAAAATGTATAGATTAAATAGCAAATGCATAGATAAGTATTGGAAAACGGGAAAAGAGTAAAAACCCAAGACTTCAGATCATGAAGGTCTGTAGCACTAGAATATATTGGATATATTTTGTTAAGTGGGTATTCAGTATTATCCTAAGAAGAGAGATAGATCTTTCCAAGCAGCCTATACCAAAGAAAAAAATGTAAAACTTGTGTTAACCAAAATTAAAGATAGTTCACAAACGGTTCTGAAGCAAAACATGTAGTGACACTATAGTTGTAAAACAAAATGGAATTTAAAGCAAGAACATATACTAATTAAGTGTGTAGAGTAAACAATGAAATTAATAATGAAGTAATAATTCTCTTAGCCTGAAAAAGTCGAGAATTAAGGCAATGTGTGTATATACAAAACTATACATACACACATATGCAATGCAAATATGTGCATGCATATACATGTACTTCTGTGTACAACTGTACATAAATATGCATATATGCAATTTTTATTACATATGTCCAAACATATATCTATATATAAAAATAGATGTGCTTATGGGTATGCATGTGTACGTATCTATTACCTAGATTCCACGTACCAGTGGGCAAATATATACGTAGATATGTATACATATAAATGCTTTTCGCCTTTTCTTTCCCTTAATGAGAAAATGTTCAGGAAGTTTTAGAATCATAGAATCATAAAATAGTTAGGGTTGGAAGGGACCTTAACAATCACCAAGTTCCAACCCAACTTCCACTAGACCAGGTTTCTCAGAGCCCCATCCAGCCTGGTCTTGACACCTCCAAGGATGGGGAGCCAGCAACCTCTCTGAGCAACATGTTCCTGAACCTCACCACTCTCTTAGAAAAGAATTTCTTCTTAATATCTAATATAAACATACCCTCCTCCAGCTTAATACCATTTCCCCTTGTCCTATTACTAGTGCCCTTGTGAAAAGCCCCTCTCCACAGCCTTCTTCCATCCCCTATGAGCTACTAGAAGGCTGCTATAAGGTCTTCCTGAAACCTTCTCTTCTCCATGCTGAACAACCCCAGCTGTCACAACCTATCTTCATAGGAGAGCTGCTGCAGCCCTGTGATCATCTTAGCGGCTCTCCTTTGGACTCATTCCAACAGGTTCACATGTTTTTTATGCTGGGGGCTCCAGAGCTGAACACTGCTCTCATAAGAATAGAGTAGAGGGGCAGAATGGCCTTCCTCAGACTTCTGGCCACACTACTTTTCATGCAGCCCAGGATATGGTTGGCTCCCTGGGATACAAGTGCACATTGCTAGATCAGGTTGAGTTTTTTGTCCATGAACACCCCCAAGTCCTTTTTCCCAGGGCTACCCTTGATCCATTCTTACACAGTCTGCACCTGTGCTTGGCACTGACCTGACCCATTCGCTTTCATCAACTTCATAAGGTTCAGATGGGCCCACCTCTCAAGCCTGTCAAGTTCCCTCTGGATGGCATCCCTGCCCTCCAGCATGCTGACTCCACTACACAGCTTGGAGTCATCAGCAAACTTGCTGAGGGGGCACTCAATCCCGCTACCCATGTTGCCAACAAAGATGTTAAAAAATGCTGTCACAATACTGAACCCTGAGAAGCACTACTTGTCACTTCTCTTCACTTGGATATTGAACTGTTGACCATAACTCTTTGAGTGTGGTGATCCAGCCAATTTTTTATCCACTGAGTGGTCTACCCATCAAATTTATGTCTCTCCAGTTTAGAAACAAGAATATTGTGTGAGACAGTGTCAAATTTTTGCAAAATTCCTGGTGTTTCTTTTTTTAGGTTAGTCACAACGGAAACATTCACTTCCTCATTATATAGCTAAGCTATGCCTAATCTTTTTGGTGTAATTTCCCTGATTGTTATCATAAGAAATTATTTTTCTTTATCATTCAAAGAATGAAGGATCTACTTTTACAGATATTTTTCCTGATTTTCATTTTTGGCATGACCACAATATGTATTTCCCTATTCACAGCTTTAGAGTCACTCTTCCTCTCAAATATGTGATTATCTAGCTCAATAATCAAAGAGAGATAAAGTGTGAACTAGTTTGGATTTATGGAATTTTTAATTAATTATTTTCTAATCTCTTATTAAGAATGCTAAAATTAAATATGAGTATTGGACATGTTACTGATCACAACTATTTGTGAAATTACAGATATTTCATATTATTCTTCAACATATTGGTATGAGCTAAGTAACAAACAAATGTGAAATATATGTATTCTGCCTTCTGTTTGGATGTTGCCTCACTTTAGTGCCACACCAAATCACATAAATCCTGCTGCTGAAACATGCCACAATTTAGCCTCTCCTATGAAAAATCAAGTCTCCCACAAACCAGCAGAAGGATTCCAAGCAAATTGGAAGGCAACTCCCTTTGGTCTTTAGTAGTACCAGAGCTTTTAACTATGGAAGAATTTTAAAAAATATTTCCATTGGAATAATAAAATAGTTAGCAGTTTTCTGTTCTAATTCAGGGAGAGATTTTAATTTAAAATGTTTTGCTGATGAAAATTTTCTACAAAATACCTTTTGATTGCTGTCAATGTATGTTTATTTTCATTTCCTAATACAGAAGGTGGGGCCCCGGGTGATCACAGAGGATTCTATGAGGCCTTGAAAACAGCATACGGGCCTACATACCAGGTCCAAAGCCCTCTACTCAGAATAGATGGTCAAATGCTTCTCACAGATAAAATCTCCATTCTGAATCGATGGTCTGAACACTTTCAGACTCCCTACTATGGGAGAAACTCTTAAGGCCACACAGCAGGTGAAAACTGGCAAGGCAGTTGGGGTTGATGGATTTCCACCTGAAGTCTGGAAGCATGGGGGCCAAGCACTCCATGCCAAATTTCATGAGTTTGTGATACACTGTTGGGAACTAAGCGAACTACTATCAGACCTTCGTGATGCAGTCATCATCACCTTGTATAAGAAGGAAGGAATGAAATCAGACTGTTCAAATTACCGTGGTATTACTCTGCTCTCCATTGCTGGCAAAATCCTGTCAAGAATACTTTTGAAGAGACTAATACCCGCTATAGCAGAAGGAATTCTACCTGAAAGCCAATGTGGTTTCAGAGCCAACAGGAGTACCACAGACACGGTATTTGTTCTCAGACAACTGCAAGAAAAGTGTAGGGAACAGAACACTGTGTAACCTTTGTTGATCTCACCAAGGCTTTTGATACTGTGAGCAGAAAAGGTGTGTGGCAGATTTTGGAACATTTAGGATGTCCCCCCAAGTTCCTTAAAATGATCATCTCACTTCATGAGGATCAGCGCGGCCAAGCCCATGGGTCATTTACCGCCACGACCTGCGTCTCTTAGAACGCTTCCATCAACGCTATCTCTGTACAGTCCTAAACATCCACTGGTCAGATTATGTGACCAATACATCTGTTCTAGAACAAGCAGCAGTTATGAGTATTGAGGCCATGTTGCTGAGAACACAGCTGTGATGGGCAGGGCACATCTCAAGGATGAAGGACCACCGCCTCCCTAAGATCCTGCTTTATGGTGAACTTGCCACTGGCTGCCGCAAGAGAGGAGGCTCGAAGAGGAGATACAAGGACTCACTGAAACATCATCTCAGCCTTGGCCATATCAATCTTCATCACTGATCTACTCTGGCCTCCAATCAGGAGGTCTGGAGACACACTATCTATAATGCTGTTGCTTCTTTTGAGAACGCACGCAGGATCACTGTTGAGGAGAAAAGACAATGCAGAAAGAATCGTGTCTTACCGATACCATCCAAGGAGTCTTTTTGCTGTGCGTTTTGCAACCAGACTTGTCTATCTTGCATTGGCCTCTTTAGCCACCAGCACACTTGTAGGAAATGTGGGTGGAGTCCTTCCCAAATCTTCATTCGCAAAGCCTAGCCATGATGAATACAGGAGTTAGAGGGCCTCTTTAGACATCCAAAGTTCTGACAAAGAGGGTTTGATGATGGTGGTTGACGCTTGCAGCTTCAGAGAACAGATAAAACAGACACCTTTTTTTCAGCCCGAAAAATCCTTTCCTCATGTACTTTACAAGTTGACTTGTATTATAAGCTTTAAATCACAGACACATGGCCAAGATTCACAGAAGTTTTTAATTATAGGTCATCCCATGTACAAATCAAAGAATAAATTAGCTGCACACTCTTACAATATCTAGACCATGTGGAAGTCTATATTTAAACTTCATTCATGTCTCTGACAGTTGTGTCATATTTAAAAGAGGACTCTTCTAATCTACTCCAGGTTGAATCTTACCACTGTGAGCAAATGACAAACCAATTTTAATTACCTTTGTGGCGAATAAGCTATGACTAAGACAGTTATGTGAGTCTACTGAGACCATATTATTAACACTAAATTACATTAATACCTTCATATGATTAAGCAGGAATAACAATTATATTAATTATCATTCTTTTATATTTAAAGAAGGAAGAAGTCATCTTATTTTTAAAAAGTGTTAGTCCTTTTTTGTGTTATAATATGCTGCTCTAAACCCACAGCATTTACATAGACATGGTATGCAAATAACCTAAGTACAGAATGTGAACAGTTCATGATTTAGGATCCAAGTCCCATATAATTAGTATAACACTTCAAATCCCTCTAAATTCAAGTTCTGCATATGCATACATTAGCATGAGTTAATGTAAAATTATTGTCTATGCAAGATTACACATAGGTTAGTGAAAATTTAAATAGCTAAGATTATGTAAAGAGCTAAGTAACACACTGTGAATTGCAAACAGAAAGAAATTATACACAAACAAAAGGGAAATATCTAAAGAATCTGATCATCCTCTGTTAGATTAAAGAGAATTTTAATATAGATCAGTAGAAAGATATTTGAGTCAGTTCACTTTTAAAAAATCATGGTCACACTTTCTTTTTTAAAGTTGGCTTCTTTTTGTGTTTTTAACACATGCCTTGAGACATTTTCTTCATGCTTTTCTTCTGACTGTACATAAAATAAGTTAAACTAAATCCTTAACTATACATAGGGTATGTGCAATGAAAAAGTTATCCAGAAACAACAACAGCTATTTAAATACTTAAACTGACAATAATCTGAGAAATCTATTTCCATATTTCTTTTAGATAAAAGATAGAAACACTGAAACCTTCATGCTTCAAGGGAACAGCAAAATTCCTGGACTGTGCTAATGTTTTTACAGTAGCTATAGTATCATTACTAAAAAAAAAAAAATGATAATTTTTTTATTTTTTTTAATTATGTTTTGACTAACATTTTTATGTTCTTCAGTTTCATGTTGATTTTTGTGTTTTGTTTTGTTTTTTTAATATATGGAGGCCAATAGGAAAATCTTAAATGAGATTGACACTTTATCAGGCAGTAATTGCCAAAAATATATAATAAGATCCTGAACTAATTTTCAGCCAACTTAATAATGCCAATTTATCCCAAGGTAAAATCTGTTCTCCAGTGTTAATCTGCAATAACAAAGAATTAATCTGGAATAAAAGTTAAAAAAATCCAAGATATATGAACTATCAATTTACACTAAATTAAAACAAAATTGTCATAAACTTGTTTACACTGAAACTCTTCACTGAGGAACCACATCTTCGGGGTTGCTGGAGATAAAGGGAGTGGTAGCAGAGACCCCAAAATACACGTACAGGATTGAAAGCTAAAGCCTTGGAAATGCAAGCAGAAACAGAAGGTTTGTAAGCAGAAGTCACAGATGGTTAATTACTGGTTTATTGCAGGAAAGTAACCTTTGGATCTGCATGCAACCAACTTTAAATGTAAAAAGAAAATAAAGAATAAGTCTAATTCACAAGTAAAATCATGTACAGCAGAATTGTATATTATGTGGAACTGGGAACCACTTGAAAAATACTTGGTGAGAAGATTGTGTTGGCAAATATGTGAAAGTGATCCCAGAAAGAGGAAGAAGAGACACAATTAGCATCGCACTGCTCCAACAAGGAACTTACCTTTCTAAAGTGCACCAAAATTACCTACTGCATCCCCATCTTCCTCCTGAAAAAGATTAATACCACTGACATTAGAACCCAGAGAAATACTATAAAGTGTAAATGAGATGATGTAATTGGAAAACATGGAGTATAACTCTTGGTATCATTTCTGAACAAACAATTAAGACTATCGTTTGGCTCATAGTAAATTCTTGTTTCGTCAATTAAGGCTTCTTCCTTAATCCAGAAAAAATACAGAAATAAGGTGATGTCGCTGTTCTTGAGGATTAGTTGTTAAAATTTAATTGCAACAAATGGGGATAACGTGGGGAAACTAGAAAACAATTTGCAAAGTAACATGGAAGTGTAAGATTTTATCTTCTAAATGCATTACCCGGTGGTTTGATCTGAGCTATTTTTGACCCCAAACTAACTGTAATGATTATCACGTCTTCACTGCCATTCTGATTATGGAAATTTCTTTCAAAATACTATGACAACAAATAGATTAATAAATGCTTGTATTTTCAGATTTTTTTTTCATTTTTTTCAGTTAATTAAAAATATCTGAGACTTCCACGGGAAAAATATTTATTTATCTTTTTCCCTAGATATTATGTAACATTTTCCGAGTGGCTGGAGGGGCAATATATGTAAAGGCCAATTTCTGTTAATGCTTTCTGTTCTGTTACAGAAAGCTAGTTGCACTGGTCTGGAGTGATGTCCAGCTTTTTAGCTAGAGACAATTTTCCTAGGAGAACACTGATTACTTTTTTAAAAGAATAACGCATAAAATGCTTGGGAAAAAAACCATCCCTATTTTGGCTTTTGTTTGACAAACTCTATGCCTTCTACTGTAAATGGCCACAAGCACAAGGCAGAGATACTTCAATATATTATTTCAGGAGTTTCACAAGTGACACAACATTTGCTTGATGACTGGCCGTGTTCCCCAAACTTCTTCTTGCGCTGAAAGGTATGACAAAAAGTGAGCTTTCATTCCTTTAAACCTAGAAAACTCTATGCTGCCAGAATTTCTGCACAGCAATATGAAATTCTTTGCTCATGCAGAGACAATTCATTTTAGCAACTGATCATTATAGATGTGATTAGTGTCCCTTTCAGTGTGTTTAAACTGAAAACCAGAGTTCATACACAAGCTGTTACTACTCATTATCGTAAAATTTGATGTGCAATAACAAGAAACATATGAAACATACACAAAGGCTTAGTAAAATTTGTGAATCGTAAACTGTAATCTTTACTTTCTTTTTCTTCTCCTCCAAAAGTATTGTATTTCATATATTAAAGAGAGCATACATCTTTTAGGAAACATTTACACCACGTAACAGGATGCTCAATTTAATGTACAAGATATAGACTCACAAACCTCAAAACCTTTCAATTAATATGTTGGGAAATGAAATGCCCCTAAGGATCCTGATATCTTGATTCTAAATATTGTGTGGCAAACGTTCTCTTATACAAAGCACTGAAAGCTCTCATCAATACTGTATCACTGAGAGACTAATCCATATGAGGACCAGCTGTGGTCACTTGGTGTGTTCAGTCTGGAGAAGAGGAGACTGAGGGAAGACCTCACTGCAGTCTACAACTTCCTCATGAGGGGAAGAGGAGTGGCAGGTGCTGATCTCTTCTCTGTAGTGACCAGTGACAGGACCTGAGGGAATGGGCTGAAGTTGTGTCAGGGGAGGTTTAGGTTACATATTAGAAAGAGGTTCTTCTGCCAGGGGATGGTTGGGCACTGGACCAGGCTCTCCAGGGAAGTGGTCACAGCACCAAGCCTGACAGAGTTAAGAAGTGTTTGGCTGATATTCTCAGGTACATCCCCATCTGGTCCTGTGCAGGGCTAAGGGTTGGACTAGATGATCTTTTTGGGTCCTTTCCAACTCAGCATATTCTGTCATTTTGTGATAAATACAAAAAATGCAACAATTTAAATGGAGACATTCTCATCAGAAAGCAGAAGCTTAGCAAAAAAAGCAAAGGGATTCCAAGATGACAAGGCCTGGATATCCCAGCTAACATGCCATTATTGTTCTATTCTTTTTTCCCAGCAGTCTAAAAGAACTCAAAAGGCTGGAAAAGTGGGAGGGCTCTTTCAAAACATTTGGACTGTGCATTTTTATAAGTGCAAACATTTTCTCTGTTTTTAAAAGTCAAAACAGAGAAAAATGTGTATCAAATATATGTTGCTGTTGACTGAACGAGCCATAGGGGTATATTTTTAAAGATATGTATCTTTTCAAGTCTTAATTGCCAGTGTAAGTCAAGTATAGACCAGGAAAAAATAAAGGTCATAAATATTTTTCTATCATTATTTTACCTAAAGGAAGTTACTGGTTTCAGTCTAGCTTCAAGTGGATAGACATCCGTATTACAGATATTGCTTTGAAAATTTACATCTTAGCTCAGATCATCATTACAGAGAAGACAACTCTGCTTAGAAATAGGCCCTAAGATTTTTCTCCTTCCAAGGAAGTTCATCTCTTCTTCCAGTTCCATACTAATGAAACATTCCTTGGTTTCAACTAGAAAGATTGTCATAGATCTTCTTCAATAATACATAAATAACTAAAAGGAAAAGTTTATGTAAAATGTGCTATTAGTCCCTTTATACCTCAGAAACAATAATTCTTTAATACGGTTATTTAAAGTCATGCTGATTTCAGATCACAGTTTATCTAGCCTGTGTCTAATTATAATAAAAATACAAAGGCTGGCTTTTATGTGACTTTTCATCTTTCATATTGAGATTCCCAGACAGCTTTGACCAACTTCAAGTGAGATTTCTCTTCTCAATTTTAATTTTTTTGTTTTATCTTTTACTTTCTTTTATCTTTACAGCACAATCTCATGAGTTTAAATTATTATCTCTTTACATTTTTTCTTTCTCTTTGGAGACAGGTATCATTGTAGGTATTATTCTCAAGTTACAAAGAATATTTATAGCTTGTCAGGATATAGGCAGTAAATTATTTTTCCATATAAACACATTTGATATATAAACATATTGACCTACATTCATATTGTCTTTTCTTATGATATTTTAAATAATTCAACTGATAAGTATCAATGACCAAAACACATATACAAGAAGATAATACATGATGTCAGCTAGATATATGCATACTGCTACCTCTCCTAGCAAGGATGTGCCATATTTTGCAATCTTCAAAACATAAGCACAAGGTAACCTTGAATTCTGACAACTCATAGACATGTTCCTGACTTAAGACAGCCTCACTTTAGTCCATGGTCTACTCCCAAGGGGTGATCTGTGCTTCAAATGTATGAATTTATCATAGCACGAAAGTAACTGGATCTTCAAAAACTCTTGCAAAAATCTTCAGCCTGGACTGTTTTATGTGCATGGCTGCAGCACAGAGGGTCTCAAGGTCCTGTCTGCGCATTGTCAGCTGCCTTGGGAAAGCCCTGAGTGCCTCATTGCTACCCAGGGCTACCACAGCACAATGCTCAGTACTTCCTATCCCCACAAAAATGGAAGTCCCCATCACTGACTGTCTTTGGCCTGACCTTCCTTTGACTGAGCTGATTCTCAGAGACACCGCCTATCACATGTCACCTCCCTCCCAGATTTATTCTTCTTTAACTAAAGGAGTTAGAAACAGATTCGGAGATTGCCCAGCAAGTGACTGAATATTCTGGCAGTTTAGGACTGTGGTTTGTAGTTTGTAAGAAGCAACTGATGACTGGCGATTTCTCCCATCTCCTCTCACTCTCATTCAAAGAAATTCATGGTTTTATACTGCTGCCAATCCAGCTGTGATATGATTTATCACTTGGATAGAAAAGAAAAGAACACTTTACACCTTCTCAGTCATCCTAGACTAGAAAAAAAAGCAGCCATTTGCATTGATATTTATTTAAGCCTTTTCCTTATACTTGTGCTTCCTGCTCAAAAAAAATTTTAGCAAGAAAAACAAAATGTAGAAAGCACTAATTTGTATGGAAGGCACTCTAGCTAGCATGGTATACTATTTTATATTTTACTATTATGGTATTCAGAATTACTAATATTCATTTAGTACAGAAAAATGGCCATAGTTCAGTCAAAGAAATGTATATCTAGTAAATATACGTTTACCACGTAAAATACATGCATATTACATTCTATGCTTACATAAACACAAGCATACGTATAAGTATTAATATATATACTAGTATTGATAGATAAACTAATGTACATACATGTGTATACACACATATTTCTCAGGGATAATTTTTAGATTAAAGTGTTTTCTCTATTTGACATTAGCTTAAAAGTTGGACGTTTATAAATTGGAAGTTTTAAACAACAGAACACTGAAAGAGATTTTACTTCAGATCAGATGAAACATCGAATAATTTTTAAATGTATACAGATGTAAACCAGGATTAATGCTAACAAAAAACTTTTATCCACCCATTAAATTCCTGTAAGATATGTATTCCATTCTAATGTGTGATTTTAAATTCAGTAACAAAATATCCATAGATCATAGGTTAATTAAAATGCAATATGTATATTAACTATTACTTTATGATTTCCAGTGGGAGTAACTGATATCTAATTTCTAATTTCTAACTTTCTTTTTTTTTAATCCCATTCATAAAGCAGCAGTATAACTCACTAATGTCTGAACCATTTTATCTTGTGAGTTTCACAGGCTTGTTTTTTATAAGTTTGATTGAAAATCTATAGTTATGGCTTATCTATCCTCCCTGACAAATAACACATAATTAAAAAGAGCTTAGAAAGTAGTAGTAAGATTTAAGAACACCAAATTGTTTGTTTCAATCTACAGGAAACCACATCTTTGTTCAGAAATTTTCAGGCTATGAAGTGTAAAAGGACTGAAATAACATTATGACAATAATATTAAGACTTATTGTATTTGGTTAGTTAGTTTTGCTATCTAGCATTGGCATACTCATCATCTGTTTACTGAGTAAACATTTGGACAAGTTACTGCATAGTCAATCTAAACATTTCTGAATAGTTGGTTGTTACCTAAAGATGTGAACAACTACAGAATAGCTAGATACCCTAATGAGAGACTTCAGTAATCCATGACACTCCCAAATGTCCCATGCAAACCAAACAGATCTGAAGAAGCGATTTAAAAAGGAAGCTAGTAAACTCAGAGTTCCCAACTATATATATAATCACCTTTCATGTAGCCTTAATGAAAGCAAAGTCCCACTGACTTCAGCTTATTTCAAGGGCTTTTGCTGACATAGAGGGGGAAAGAGTCAGTGGTAATTGTCATGTGAAAAGGGGAAATTTCTTCAACCCCTCGTTTGGGGAGTTTTCCTTGACTCTTAGTGTTTCCCCCATTCTCAACTTACTTTTATGCTATTTCTTTATATTTAGGTGGAGCTGGAGTGACTTGAGTCATAAATACCTTTGTTACTGATTGGTGTAAAATTCTCTCGCTTAATATTTAAAGATAAAGTCAAAAAAATACAGGGCACGTGCCCAGTGTGGGGTGGTCATACCTTGAAGGCAGGTAACTTTGGGATAGAGGTGTGCGCCAATATTATAATTAAGCTTTAATGAAGTTGATCTGAGGATTCAGATTTCACCACAGTTGTTGGCTCAGCAGCAGGACAGCTTCTCCCATCTCCCTTGGGTGACAGGTGTAATGGGTCCAATAAAGCTAGACGATCCCAGATTTGGGGGTAGAAACTGGAATGGATTATTGAACACACAAAGCGCTTATTTAAGGGCCTTGGGGGCTTAACATGCTAATAAGGAGGCAGGGTTATGCCAAATAGGGGATTTCACAATCTATTAGCATTTCCAGTAGCAGGGGTGACTTAAGGGAAAAAAGGGATTTACATTTCTCGGATTCAGTATTTACATTTGGGGGAAAAAGGATTTGATATTTCCAGTAAGCAAGATTATACTATACTGTGGTCAGCTTTTCCCACAGGGAGGGGAGAAAACAAAGGGATATCTGCAGGGACTGATAGCATCATGCAGTCCCTCCACATCCTGCTGGGGGAGATCAGAACAATCTACATGAAATGAATTTCAATGGATCTTGCCTGGCCTTTTAGATGGTGGGTTTTTCCCCAGCCCCTGTGGCCCAAGACTTCCCGTTTAATCCTAGCAGTTCCTTTTTTGCTGATATCTGAATTTTGGACTGCAACAACAGGTGCTATGCAGTTTGTCATCTGCAAAGTACCATCAAGTCCCCTGCCATACAAGGATTTCTAGAGTCTGGCTGCACTGTCTCCACTGTGCTCCACCCTCCATTCCATCCCCCTTAGCAAGTGTTTACTGTTGTATGAGGAGTCACTGCCAGATGCATTCCATCCAGCTGCATTTTACCCTGTAATTTCTGTACTGTTGTGATGTCCATTAGGATGTACATGTAACTTCTTGGTTTTCTCTACCTTTATCCGTCTCTAGCTTTATCCGCTGACATCTTGCCATGGGGTTCCCAGCCATATTTCCACAGTAGTGGTCTTTCTCCTCTGAGATATACTATCATGGATTTTTTTTCTTGATTTCTTTTTTCTTGAACATTTTTCCTGTGACTTCTGTCACAGGCCTACCCCTCTGCTGATTCCATCTCAGTTTCTCATACTTGTTTTGCGTCTAGTGGCAATGTGGACTCTGAGACTTTTACTTTATCACAAAATGATTGACTCCAAACCTCAGAGAAAAACAAAGTTTAAAAACAAAAAAGCAACAATCAAACCTCAAGGGCTCGAATACTATAATGCTCCCAAACTATCAAAACTCTAAAAATTGTGTGGATTCCTATTCTGCAAAACTCAACTAATTTGTAAGACCCACAACAAGACTAGAACAGTCAGTAAAAGTTGGCTGTATTGAGTTTGCACGGCAAGATTTTGGTAGTGGCAGGGGCTTCTGTGAGAAACTTCTAGAAGCTTCCCCATGTCCAAAAGAACCAAGGCCAGCCAGCTCCAGACAGACGCACCACTGGCCAAGACCAAGCCAATCACTGATGGTAGTAACACCTTTCTGATAACATATTTAAGAAGGAAAACAGAAGTTATTGCACAGGAGAAAATATGTCCAGAGAATAGAGGAGTGAGAATACAAGAAAGAAAAAATTATGAAGATATTAACGGCAGTGAAAAAGGACGTGGAGGAAGTGCTCCAGGTGCTGCAGCAGAGATTCCTTTGCAGCCACTGGTGAAGACCATAGAGAAGTTCCATGCTAAAGCAGGTGGATGCCTGAAAGAAGGCTGTGACCCCACGAGAAGTGTATACTGCAGCATGCTTTTAGCAGGACCTGCAGCCCCATAGAGGGAGGAGCCCGTGCTAGAGTAGGATGTTGACAGGATTAGTGACCCCATGGAGGACCCATGCTGGAGCAGTTTGTTCCTGAAGGATTGTACCCCGTGAAAGGATGCAAGCCTCTGGAAAAGACTGATGGTAGAGAAGTCTGTGGAGGACTGTCTCCTGTGGGAGGAACACCACGCTGGAGCAGGGGAAGGACTCCTCTCCCTGAGGAGGAAGCAGCAGCAGAATGTAACCCCCGTCACCCTTCTCCCTGAGCCACTAAGGGGAGAAGGTAGAGGATCAGGAACAAATTAGCCCTGGAAAGGACGGAGGAGTGGGAGGAAGGTGCATTTTAGGTTGATTATGATTGGGAATAAATTAGTTTAATTTCCCCAAATCAGGTATGTTTTGCTCATGACAGTAATCAGTGAGTGATGTCTCCCTGTCCTTATCTCAACTCATGAGCCTTTCATTATATTTTGTCTCCTCTGTCCAGCTGAGAAGGGGAACGACAGAGCAGCTTTGGTGGGTACCTGGCATCCAGCCAGTGTCAACCCACAGCACTGGCTATTGAATTGCTAAATGACACAGACGCCTAGGGAACAGAAACAGCAATTATGATCCCCTTCACAGCACAGCATTAGGAGCAATCAATTTACAAACCAGTTTGTGAATCTCAATTTTCAAACCAGTTTGTGAATCTCAGTACAATTGAGATATGTATATAAACCAAGAAAAACTGTACTTTTCTAAATGCTTGTATAACATGATGAACAATGAAGCATCATCCCCTGCTCAGGCAGTGTAGAAAGATAAAATTGTCTATGGTTGTGTTAGTTTTACTATCATCTAGGGTTTTCCTCTTTCCTTGTTTAACAACTCATACAACTTTTAGTCTCAGTAATATATGAAACCAAACTAATTCTGAATGATTCTATTCACCAGCTTTTTGCTAAAGGTTGGAAAGTACTATCCCTTTTCACTGATCTGTATGAAGTTCTAATCTAAAGGAAAACAGAAGGCACATATCATTATTTTTTCTGTACATTGTTCTTTTACTCTAGTTTCATCTTGAATATAGAATCATAGAATGGTTTGGCTTGGAAGGGACTTTAGAAACCATGAAGCCCCAACCCCCGTGTCATGGGTAGGGACACCTTCTACTAGATCAGGTGACGTGTGTGAGAGTGAAGGCTTAGACAAAATCTGAGTTAAAGAAACTAAAGAAGTCCTGCTGTTGAGTCATGAGGTGCAGAAAGGACTCTCTTGCTTTCTAAACTCCTTCTCAGACAGGAGTCTAAATCTGCCTGAATCCAATCTTAGCTTTGGATTATGTCAATGGTTTAAATTTAAAGAATTATAAAGCTGTGAAAGAACAACTTTTGTCCTGCAGTTTTTAATGGAATTATAAAGTTGTGACAGAACAACTTTTGTCCTGCAGTTTTTAATGATGGCAAACAGAGAATATTTATATAAAATGAATATTTTGTTATTACAAATGAACAGACAAATGAAAGACAAAAGCTCTTAATCAGAATTGTTTACTACACAATATAAACACTAAAACTACTAGTAGTACAAAATAGGATAGTGCACTATAGCAAAGCAATTATCGAAGAAATTATATTAAAGCTAGCAAAGAGAAATAGTTGTTAACTCACCCATACCAATGCTTGTGAGATTTCTTTCACTCAATCTTTGGGAGTATCTTTGGGAGACATACCCAGACTGAGGGAGGAATCTCCTTGCATACACTCCAAGAATGATTATGTTAGAAGAATCTGACTGTATGAAAGGGGATTGGACTTTTATAGTATAAAGTGATTGACTGCTAGTCACAAATTTACAGGCCAGCTACCAGCTTATTGGTCACATCCAACTTCAAAAAGTAGGATGTATGTTTGAAATTTGGTGAATCAGGCTGGTTATAGCATAATTAAACATCAAAAACATTACTGTGGTCCTACTGGTAACTCATCACAGATAGCTTGCCTGACAGATTGCATTTGTTTGTATTCTCTGACCAGATTTTAGGTCTTATTGGGGTAGGCCCTCCTGCCACACCACGTTGCTCAAATCTGACTTTGAATACTTCCAGGGATACTAGGCCAAACTAGAGAAAGTAAAAGTTGATTTTTCTTCCTCTTTGTAGGTAAGTTATTTTTTGTATTCAGCTGTCAATCTGCTGAAGGACAAGTTCACTGTAAGTAATCTTACCTAAGAAATACATAGTAATAAACAGGATTCACCTGACAACATGAGACAAAGTCATCTTTGGCAACAGGCTGGCCAACCTACTAGGGACAGTTTTAAACTAAGAGGCAGGGGGGAGCTGATGATCAATGATCAAGTAAGGAGATGGTGGTCAGGGTTTGCAAACAAAGGATGTGGCCAGAGAAGCCTCGTAGTCAATGAAACAGGGCTGAAGCTTGGCCACCTCAATGTAAGCACACAAAAAAGGAAATATAAACAAGATTGAAGAATCAGTTAATCTCACACATATTTTGGGAAATCAAGAAAACTAGGTGTCTATCTGAAGTGCATGTACACCCCATGTACACCCCATGTACCATGGGGAGTTGTAAGAGAGCCCACAAGTGCTAAGGAAGCTGGGTGAAGTCACTGCAAAGCCACTTGTGGTTAGCTTTGAAGGGTCATCTTGATGGGGCAGTGTTCCTGAGGACTGGAAGAAAGTAAATCTCATACCTGACTCCAAGAAGGCCAGAAAGCAGACTTTGGGAAACTAGAAGCCAGTCAGACTCCCCTTGATGACTAGCAAGGTCATGGGGCCAATACTCCCTGAAATCATCCATAATGAGAAGAGAGGTGTGTCAGGGTGTGGTCAGCATAGATTCATTAAGGCAAAATAATTACTGAAAAGCAATTACTGACTTACCTGACAGCCTTCCATGATGAGGTGATTGGCATGATGCATAAGTGAGAGCAGTTAATGTTGTTTATCTTGACTTAAACAAGAATTTCAATGCTGTATCACATAATATCCCCATATACAAACTAATGAAATATAAGCTAGCTAACTTAGTCAGTTGGACTAAACAGCTACTGAACAAACAAGTTCAAACTAATGTGATCAGTGGCATTTGTCATCATTCTAGCTGGAGGCTAGTCACTATTTGTATATCTTGGGGGTTAATACTGGATCTAATTTTACGTGTTCGTTAATGATCTGGATTATAGGGCAGAGTGTACTCTCAACAAATTTTCAAATTATACAATGCAGAGAGGAGAGGCTGATGTACCAGATGGGTACAGGGGCTGACAAGAACCTCAAGCAGTTCAACAAAATACAGTGCCCCATATGTGGGGAAGAATAACCCCCCAACACCAGCACAGGCTCTGGGCCAACCGTCTGGAAAGCAGCTTTATAGAAAAGGACCTGTGGGAATTCATGAAGACCAAGTTGAACATGAACCAACAATTGTGCTTATTGTAAAGAGGTCTGATGTTTTCCTGAGCTGCATGAGAAGAAGGCAGCAGGTAGAAGGAGGGGGTCCATGCATGCCCTCTACTCAACACCAATGAAGCCACATTTGGAGTGCTGTGTCCAGTTCTTGGCTCTTCAGTACAAATAAGGACATGGACATACTGGGAAGAGTCCAGTGAAGGGCCAAGATAATTTGTGGACTGGAGCTTCACTTATGTGAAGGGAGTCTTAGAGAGCTGGGACAGTTCAGTCAGTCCTTCAGTCAGGAGAAGGGAAGGCTGAGGTATTTCTTTTCCGTGTGTATTGATACCTGATGGGGAGGAAGTAAAGGGGACAGAACCTGACACATGGTTTTGTGAAGTGACAGTACAAAATCCATGGGTGCAAACTGAGATGCAGAAAATTCTGTTTAAATAAAACAAAATATATTTTTTTCAGAGTTTTCATGCTTTAGATATATTTAAACTTGTCTGAACAAACAGGTGTGGTACTAGATGATCAGCCTCTCTCTAGTTATGTGATACTGACATGTTGTGGAGTCATGTGTCAATAAGGCCGACTGGAAAGCCTGAAGTGCTCCAGTACAGTGCATTTTTTAGTATTCAGGAATGTTTCTTTGGTGAAACATATTCTCATAAATATGTAGACTGATCTATGAAAACAGAATGATCTCACAGTTTTACAGATTATGAAAGTTCCCTGGTGGCAAGTATGAAGAACTTGACAAGAATAAACTTGACAAGAATTAACAATTGCTGTTAATTGAACCATTTCAAACAAAACAGCTTCTAAAAGACTGTACCTTTTCATTTGCTTCTGAATATTTTTTATATGAGAAACTGCATTTGCAATTGATGAAAAGGTTTCAGCCTTTTGGTAAGGAAGTTGTGTTGTTCTATAATGGCTAAGAATCTGCTCTGTTATTACGCTTACTTATTTATTTGTTTAGATTTCTATTTTAATTTAGTCTTTTGCTTTTAGTTTTATTGCAGTTGTGTATAACTTCACAAACAATATGAAAACTATGTCACCCTCAAGGTATTTATTCATTGAGAGCTCCATCTGAGAAATCATTCAATGTTTGAAGGGACTATATCACATGAAATTGAAAAGGATCAAAATGTTATCATATTACATGCAAAATATTGATAAGAGTAGGAGTTTAAGTAGTCTGGAAAAGAAAGAATGAATAGTGGGTACTCAGTTAGTACTCTCTAAAGAAAGAGCAGAGAGGATATTCAGATAGAAGTGGGACAGAAGAATCAAACAAAGTTCCTACTGCCATGGTTTTTGCTGTTACTGTAACTCTTCAAAATGGGTCCTATGGGAGCATGCACAGGAAATACGCAGAGAAAAAACCCAGAAAGGAAGTGTTTTCCGTATTATTACTCAGTATTTTAACAGTCCTTTTTTTTTCTGTCCTTTTTAACAATCCCATTTATAACAAGGTACTTTATTTCATTATTTAAAGAATTATTACTAAAGCTAAACTGTAAATAGTTTAAAAAATTTTAGAAGCAAGAGATGTTTTCAAAATGCATAATCTTTTGTTCTACATATTTAATGGCATTTTAATTTTATGTGGATAAAATCAACTTGAGCAAATATATTTACCTTTCCAAATGATAATTTATTATGGAAAAATTTCTTGCTAGTTAAGAAAAACTGTAGATCACCTTGAATATCATTCAAGAATGAGACCTGAATATCTAAGAGAATTATATATCCTTGGATGTAAAAAAGGTATTTATTTGTGCTACATGGATCTCCACAGTTCTTATTGTGTGATTTTGTGCCTATTTTTCTCATATATTACCATACTGTTTTGTTTTACAATGTCTTTTCAAAAGTACATATAAGTGCCTACTTGAGATTTCACTTCACAGTCCTAGGTAACAGCTAGGGACATAGGATTCTTCAGTTTCAAGTTTTAGTGACTTGCAGGTGCTCGAACCATGTTGGCAAAAGTCAAAGAGCCAACAAACCAGAACACCTCTCCCCTTGTACAATAGCAAAAAATTGAAAGGGGCATGATCATCATCTCAGAAAAACTGTCCTTGTAACATGTATATTCTCAGGAACCCAGTGTGAGAAAAACTTTGTGTAGCTGTTTTGTAATCTAGTTTTTCTAGTAAGACATTTTAAAAATGAAGAGTTCTAGAGAATGGATCAGAGCTATATATTGTCATTGGAAGGGACTGACTTATCCTTCTTCCTTGCAAAGAGAATCAGCTTACAAAGTCATTATTTTCCTTCAATGGAGGTATCACATAACACCTGGAGGGAAAGAATCATGTGACTAGGAAGCGAGAGTCACACTTCTGAACTGCCATTCTGTGATAGTTATTAAAAGATTCTTTCTTGTTCTAAAGACCAGCTTTTTTTGAATTGTATGGCCTGATGTTCTACATTTCCAATTTCACCCTTTAAACTTAAAAAAAAGTGAAAATAATACAGGACAAAGTTCTTCTGAAGTCTGAGATCTACAAATGAGCTTGTTTTTCTATAAAAACAGTTGTTAAGAGAAAGCTGTAAAAGAAAAGAAAAAAAGCCAACTATAGAATTCCAAGCTGTATTCAAAGGAGACAGATTCTGCTTTTCCATATTAACCGATGTTTCATACTGTAATAGATTTTTGTGATTTCAGCAGAACTATATTTGAAAAGATACTACATAGTGTGCTACTTGTCTGTTTGTTGTTGTGTTTAAATATAGTCATATTGAGAAAATAAAGATTAAGTACAGGACAAACTTCTGTTCCTTAGGAAAGAAATACATTGCCTCAGCTAAGAAACACTGCATATTGTGAGGGTATTTGTCTTTTGTATTTTCCTATGCACCTTTGATTAAAAGAAGCCCAAAAACCCCCAAGAATAGATTTTTATAATAATTAGCTGATGATGGAACACAGTGTCTGTAGAAGCATCCTTTCTATAAAATTGGTAATGAATAATGGACAATATAGTCCTCACTATGTTGGTGCCGCTTTTCCAAATCTCCAGTCTTACAACTATAATATGATAAAGTGGGTTTTTCTAATTCATACCAAGTGAACTTGTATGAATACAAACACAAACTACTGCAACATAGGTCATAGACTAGCGATATAAGGAGTACATTACTGTAAAGTACAAATATTCATCTAAATAAAGTGCTAAAGGTATCAATGGCAATCCAGTTAAAGAAGTAGAAAAGTAAATTAAAAAATGCCCTGATACACCTTACTGAAAATCAAGTACTTTTCTGCTGTTCTTGACTTCAAGATTTTCCTTAGTACGAGTATTTCACTGTAACAGATAAAGAATTTTTGCTCAGAGTCTAGCCTATAGGAAATGATATAAGGTCCTTGCCTTCTACACAAAGCTCTCATTTCTCTAAGACTCTGCTTCCCAGGTCTATATTTTGATACTGTAGTGTGGGAAACCACAAAACAAACAACTATACTTGGTTATGATTAAGAATGAAATTTTAGATAATGTTATTCTATTCACAGACAGAAGTTTTCAAATATGATGGTAGAAAAAATTCTCCTAGCTGACACCTTTGATGTAAATCCACTGTTTCACAGCACAAGAAAAATGAACATTCTAGTGTTACTTGTAGAAAAAAATTTTGGAATCTGAAGTTTCTAAAGTGTGAAAAAATTTCATGGAAATGGCTGATTTTGAAATAGTTTTAGAGAAACCTCATTCTTCCAAGAACAATTTGTGGACCGTAGAATGTTAAATTTTTCATTCAATCTCTTTTTGGATTTTGTTGTTTTGGTTTTTTGTGGGTTTTTTTTTGGGTGGAGAGGGTGTTCTTTTTGTTGTTGGGCTTTTGTGCCAAATTTGTATGTTGTGTCTTCCACAGCACAAGTATTTCTAGTTTTATCCATCATACTGATGCTTTTTTGTCACTTTTTCCATTATTAGTGGCCTTCATTTAAGCCAGTTTTACAATGTCAAAGGTTGCTTTACATGGTCCTTATTTAGTTTTCATTATAATATTATTTAATAGCATGATGCTTTTTTTTTCTGCACTGCATTGACTTAAAAATAATGACAAAGGCAATTTCAATTATTTTCTTCCTGTATTCATTGGGGTTCTGCACATTTTTAATAATAAAATCAATTAAAGGAGGAAGCTTTATAGTAACTATTTGTGAGGGATTAGTAGTGTCTGAAAGTGACTACAGAATACATAGCATTCATGACAGCTCTTTCTGCTCTGGTTCCTATGAAAAGGTCACTTTAGTTGAAGTCTACATGAAGCAAAACTTGTAGCTAGAACATCGGAGAACTTGTCCATGTTTTTTCAATTAGGATTTCTATCTGCTGGTCAGCACCTATATATGAACCCCTACAAGAGTTTTGCAAAATCTTTCAGTAAAATCAGCGAGTCACATGATTTTTTCTGAACTAGCAATTCCCTTGAACTATTTATGTACCTGAAGCAGCTTTAATAATCTGTCTTGGGAAAACTCTAATTGTTTTTGAATATATGAGAATGAAGTTAACATTTATGTTTTTATCTAATGTGGTGCATTTAATTTCATGTCCTTTTATTGTAATCTGAATCTCTAGAACAAAGTAGAAATTCCTTTCATATTTGTGTCTGCTGAAAGAAATCAGTGGAGTATAGTCAGCTTGGACTTTTGAAGCTGAGTTCTTGCCTTGCCTTGCCTTCTTTTCCAGTCTTTTTCCCTTAAGGACATATATCCGTTGTTTAATGGAAAATTTATAACTATTGTTTTTCCTATGCGCAAACCCAGTTTTCTAGCAAAGTACGATGTCTGAGGAGGCATCTGCAAATCTAATGGAAATAAAAATATTTTTCCCCAGGGTTTCAGGGAGCATCAGGACACACATTCTTTGTAAATTTAGAGATGCTAGTACTAGTATACTTTATTGTGACAAAAAGCCACTAGTGAAAGGAGGATTGCTTTAACTGTAGTAGCTTACCTAGGAAGGAAAACAAAAAGTCAAGCGACAAAAGATGCTAATTTCAGAACCTGAGATGATCACTGCAAGTGAGAAATTATAAAACTGCCAGGATGCAGAAGAAAAGAATAAACATGAATTGCAGAATGCTTGGATGTGAGGGAAGAAAACTGGGAGGAAGTGAAAGTCATAGGAAAGTTTCAAATTTTAATGTGATATTATATTGGTATTTCTGAGATTGTTGCATCAAGTGTAATTGAGGATGAATAGTCCAGAACATGCAACCACAGTTCCAGATTTTCTGCAAGTGGTAAGTCTTCTTGGACTCATAGTGTTTTATTTTAACACAGATGTATTCCCCTATGAACCTACAAGAGTAATAATGTACCCACAGTAATTTACAGGAAAATTTTCCTGTGCTATTTTCCACAAACTCTGTCTGGAATAAAACTTATATTTTACATATTATCCTCAGAGTTCAGCTAATTTCTAACTAGGAAGTACTAATGCTTGAGGTGTGGAAACAATAATACCAGGGGATCAAGGAAAACAATCCTGTGTCACTACATTGACATAATATAGTGTTTTTTGAAGTGATAAGCATTATCTCTTCTTTCAAATTTATTTGCACTGTGAAAAATATGTTTCCAATGGATATTTCCAATGATATTCAGGATACCATTTAATGAAGTGTTCAAGATAATATGTAGTGACACTTATATACCAGTTTCACATAATTTAAAATATAATAAGTTTTCTGGTTTTATTCTATTTTTCAAATGGTAAAGCTGGATTCTTGCCTCATGGAGGTTAATGGCATTCAGTTAAGGTCAAGAGAACCTTTATTCATGAAAAAAAATTACTGGCGTCTGAAGTCACTACCTCAAGTGTGTGGAAGACAATAATTTTCCTTACAGAAAGCACTTTTCATGGGAAAAAAAAAAAGGAAAAAAAGATTATATTCCCAAGACAGAAGTGTCTTATTGTAAATGAAAGAAACATTCCAAAGCTGAAATTTTTCTGGTCACATCTCCAAAATGAGAACATGAAGCTACCAAATTAATTTCTCTTTGCCATAGACTCCAGCAGCTTTTGGCATTCGATTAAGTTCCTGATTTTAGTGTATAAATATGGGTAATCTACTTCTTGAAGGAAAAAGAGAGCTACTTTTTGCGTTATTTTTCTTCATAATTCCTAGTATTATGGGAGTAGAGAAAGACTAAGTCTAATTCCAGTGAAAAAGAGTCACAGAAGGGACTGTGGAGTTCAAAGCAGAATGTGAAATGTAGAAATTATTGAAGAAAATTTATTGAAGAAAATTAAAATCAGCTGAAGATCTTCAGCAGCAGGGAAAGATGCACGTCAAAGTAGAAAGTCATAGAATCATAGAATGCCTTGAGTTGAACAGGATCATCAAAAACCATTAAATCCAACACGCTGTAGGGACACCTTCCACTGAAGCAGGTTGCTCAAAGACCTGTCCAACCTAGTCTTGAACATTTCCAGTTGTGGGGTGTCCACTTGTGTGGGCAGTCTGTTTCAGTGTCTCACCACCATTACCATAGAATATGTCTACCTTAGGTTCAATTTAATCTGCTTTCTTTCAAATTTACAGCAGTTACCCCTTGTTCTGTCACTGCAGCTCATAATAAAGAGTGTCTCTGGGTTTTTTAGAAGCCCACTTTAGGCATTAGAAGACTGCAATATTGTGTCCCTGGAGACTTGTTTTGCCCAGGCTGAACAATTTATCTCAGCCTTTCTTCTCAGGAGAGATGTTCCAGACTTTTGACTGTTTTCATGGCTCTTCTCTGGACCTATTCCAACAGGTCCATGTCCTTCTTGTTACGAGGACTACAGAGCTGGATGCAGTTCTCAAGACATGGACCAGTATTTTTAAGATATAGTGTCATAGAAGGAGTGGTGACTTTTCTCAAGAACAAAAATGCAATTTACTTTCTACAGATGAGCAATTGTTTGTCAGTGTTCTGCACATTGAGAAGTGACAACTGCAACATCTTTTCAAGGTTGCTATATATTTCAGATATATTTTCTGTTTTGTAATTCTGCCTTGTAAATTTTAAGTCTACTAATCTTATTGCCTAGGGAAAAAAAATAAAGAAAGAGGAGAAAAGAGCACTGTCAATATAACTACTATTAAATCTTCTTGTGATCACTCATGTCAATTTAAAGTCATATAAGGGAATGATGCCTGCTGAGCTGGTGCTACGAAAAAAAATCTAGGAGCCTTTAGCTGGGGTGAGATAAGAAAGGGTTTATTTATGCCAAGGCAATAGATGTTACACGGCGCGCCCCGGGCTGTGCCCGAGATGTTACATTTATAACAATATCTGGCCAATCTCAAGTGTGTCCACCCTCTGGCCTGCCTCTCAGAATTGGGTCTGGGGTGCTTTTTGGGACCCCTTCTTCTTCATCATCATCATCTTCAGGGTACAGAGAGCAGGGTGACCCAGTTCTTTGACTCTGTCCTGCGGTTTAGGCCAAGATACAAGCGTTCTCCAAACAAGACAGGCTTACCTTGACTAAAAGACTAAACATCATCTACTGGATATGGGGGTAGGGTGATAGGGGGGTATGGAATGGGGTGAGATGATTAAGGAATGTATAAACTAAAGGGTACTACGGGAGGAGGGAGAAAGGGGTTTGTTTCTAAAATCTACTTCTATTACCTATAAAACTTATAAGGTAGAAAAATAAAAAATCATTATGGGCTTAAGGCATCAGGAAAAAAATCTGTGAAATTGCCACCAGAGAAGAGAGGAGTGAGGATTTGTGACAGAAACAGCTCTGCAGACACCAGAGCCAGAGAAGGATGTGAGAGAGGTGCAGCAGGCATTGGAGCTGAGATATCCCCGAAGCCTGTGAGGAAGGCCATGGTGAGGCAGACTGTCTCCCTGCAGTGCATGGAGGACCATGGGAATGCAGAGACCAACTGAAGCCCATGGAGGTTCCCATACTGGAATAGGTGGATACCCTAAAGAGTCTGTGGCCCCATGGGAAACCTGTGCTGAAGCAGGCTCCTGGCAGGGACTATGGCCCTGATGAGAGGGGAGCCCACACTGGAGCAGGTTTGCTGGCAGGAATTGTCACCCCACGGAGTCTATGTTGGAGCAGTCTGTTCCTGAAGGGACCCGTGTTGGAGAGGTTAGTGGAGAACTACAACCTGTAGGAAGATCCCATACTGAAGAAGTTCATGGACGACTATCTCCTGTGGGAGGGACCCCACACTGAAGCAGAGGAAGAGTGTGAGGAGGAATGAGGGGCAGAGACAGTAAGTGATGAACTGACAAATCCCATTCCCTGTACTCCTGCACCATGGAGGTGGAGCATGTAGACAAAATAAGAAATGAAAATGAGTCAGGGAAAAAAGGAGGAGTGGGAGAAAATGTTTTTAAGATTTGGGTTTGTTTCTCATTATCCTACACTGATTCTGATGGACAATAATTAAATTAATTTCACTAAGCTAAGTTGGCTTTGCCCATTATGATGATTGGTGTGTGATCTACCTGCCCTTGTCTTGATCCATGAGTCTTTCTTTGTACTTTTCTGCCATGTCCAGCTGAGGAGGCAGAGTGATAGGGTGGCTTGGTGGGCACCTGCTGTCCATCCAATGTCAATCCACCACATAATCATATTCCACTACATCATTTTCACCACACAACACTACAGGAAGATATGTATGCATCCAGTTGCATGTTTCTTTGCAAAGCATCTCCTGAAGTATGTCCAGCATTTATTTGTTTGGAACAAAGATCACAACTATGTGCAGCAGTCAAATGCACAGAAATTCTAAACAAAACAAACAAAAAAATCACAGCTCCAACTCCACACATGGGAGATAGCTTTGGATTCCCTTTTTACACATAATAAAAATTGGAACTTTTTGTTTCTTACTTCTTGGTAAAGAATTCACTTATGTGTCAAGATTAGAATTATTTTTTTTTAAGCTGGTCTGAAATAAGCTACCTATATTTTCATGTGTGATAGCACACTTACTTTTCCTTAATCCAAAAAGTTTGGTCAATATTAAAGATCACTAACCCTTGAAACTGATTGCTGAAGTACTCCCTCTCAGAATTGAAAGTCTTTAAATACTACCATCTGAACAAAAGGACCGAGGTTTATCATAGTGCACTCAGAGTACTATAGTGAGCTTTTCAAGTACTACCTACCATTTAAACAGTATGAAGATTTTTAACAGTAATGCTCTAATTTTAAAACTTGTAGATAATCTTTCACCACTGTTATATATAAATATTTCTTAAGACAGAAAAGTAATATACATTTATAGTGGTAATAATTCTGAATGTGAGACTACTGGTGAATGAGGTTTAGGTTAGATGTTAAAAAAAGGTTCTTCACCCAGAAGGTGGCTGGGCACTGGAACAGGCTTCCAGGAAGTAGCCACACCACCAAGCCTGATAGAGTTCAAGAAACATTTGGATGACACTCTCAGGCATAACTCTTGGGTATGGTCCTGTGCAGGAACAGGAGTTGGACTCGATAAACCTTGTGGGTGCCTTCCAACTCAGCGTATTCTGTGATTCTATTATTATTTTCACACAGTAAGCAACTGTAAAATGAATAAGCAGAGATAGATCTTCAAATAAGGGTAAATTTAGAGTTTCATTGAGGTAACATTTGCAAAAAGAAAGTATTTCATGTCAGAAGACAAGGAAAAGTGAGAGGGGGAAGTCAGTGACGAGGGAGCAAATACTCTTCTGGTTCACTTTTGCCTTTAACAAGAGAGAGTTATCTTGTATTTGTCAAACCAAGTTCCTCTGTAACATTTTTGTAGACCCTTAGTATGTATCCCATTTTAAGTGCTAATCCAACTTTTGTCTTTTTTATTATTATAATTACTTTAGTGAACACAATTATGTGAAGTATTTCACTGTACTCTGCTTCCTGTAGTTCAAATGTCGGTGTGTGAGTTCAGTTAATATGTGACTGCTGCCACATGCCTCAGAACTGGGGCTAAAAAGAGTGTGCAAGCAAAGTTCTCTACTGACTCATGGAAGACTCAGAAAAATCTTTGGCTGTTCTGTATTTCGAATCAATGCAATATTGCTCTTCATTACTACTGTGAATCTACAGACTAGTATATATAAATGGATACTTTTCCCCTCTATTTTACTGGGAATTTTCCTTGTAAAACTTATGAGTTTAAAAAAATTACAAAGCAAATCTTAGAGTAAATGAAAAAACGTGATTAATATATTTTATCTTTCAAAAATTCCTAAATTTTGATTTTTTTTTATACTTAGATCCCTGTGGAAACGAGAAAGAAGAAAATGTACTGTATTCTAGAGTGTTAAGTGCCTATATAAAAAGTCATGTGAGATCTTTCCAAGGAAGAGGGATTATCTTACACAATTTTTATGTCTTTTCTTTTGGTCAGGAAAGAAAAGGGTGAACTTTGCAAATCCATGAAAAGTGGGACCTGGGATCTATCCTGGGCGTCTGTTTGAAAAGAGGTTTGGTGTTTACACAGAACCTTGCCCCCCTTCCCACTCTTACTTCCTTTGCCTTGCACACAGTCTAATATACCAAATTACTGTAGAGTAAGGTCTCCAGGGCACTGATAATGCATAGATAACTTCATTGTTATCTGTGATCCTACAGAAGCAGGGAACTAATTATAGTTATCTTCTTATTACATTATCCTACATTTTGCCTGGTGGATATTGACATGTCTCCTCCTCTCCTTAAACTAAAACTTTCAAAGAAAAGCTTTGTCGTAGCTTCTTATTCCCCAGGTGAAATTTTCTGAGACAATTCTTTTCATAGCAGAAGAATGTTCATGCTTTTGCTTAGTTTTATTTTTTTACCACAGTGGTTTAGAATATGGCTTCATTTTTTCAAGACAGAACACAGAAGCCTACTGGATAAACTTATTGAGCTCCTCCTAATCTCGTGATTCTGTCTTCACATTACCTGTCAATAGGGAATAACATTTAAAGATGGAACTGTTCTCCCAAACCATATTATGCTTCCTGAGTCTGATTTGGAAATATAGAATTAGATGGAGATGCAGGAAAGGAAGTTAAAATGATTATTTCTTGCTTTTAGGACTGATGCTTTAGCAAAAGAAGAACATATCAAGATAGTTCAGCTATGCAGCTAAGCAGTGACTATGAAACCAGCCTTTAACCACCTTGCACTGACATCCCCAATGGGATTTTTTACCAGAGAAAATTACAAACTGTTGGAGGTGAAGAAAACGAAAGAGACAAAAGTAACTAAGAAAGGTGCCACACAAGCAAATGTTACATTTTAGAGCTACCTGGTCCTCGGCATACAGCTGTTTCACTCCATGTGACTTGGTATCCATGGAAGGTACAGAGATATGGGCAGTTTATATTTAAGTGTACAAGTCTCACAGTGACTGATAATGTCTCTATATACTTATTTCAAAGGTTTAAATGAGACATAGAGCAGAAAAAGGGCAAATAAAACAGAACTGAACTTCAAAATGACCCCTGCTTCCATTTGCTTTTCTACGGTCTAGTTACTAGTAAATCCTTTTCTACCTTTGAAAGGAGATAAATGTTTCACAAGTGATTCCTTATCTCTTCTGTGTTGATGCATGCAACCCTAATAGGATAGCTTCCAATAGACTGACACATTTCCACTTTCATTTACAAGAGACAAATGTTCCAGCATGCACACCATTGAAAATTAATTTTATCTAAATGTTCTTAAGCTCACTATCTGAAAATGTAAATGCTCCTATTGCAAATTTTGATCCAGAGGACTTTTATTTTAAGCAGAAGCTTGAGCTGATTGTGAGAGTAGCTGTCCATGTATATGTATATGTATGCTTTGGATTATTTTTAACAAATAAGAGGGGGGAAAAAAAAAGAAAGTAGTGATGTTTCAGAGTGCCAGCAACACTGAGGGAGAAGGATCATTACTGCTCCACCAACAATACCCCTTCTGCCTCCCCATTGTTCCCCAGTTACCCCATCAATAATGCTGCTGCATTAAAATACATATTAGAAAAAGGACTTGAAGAAAAAGTACATAGACACACATACATGTACATGCATCCATATACACAGAGAGAGATTTTTAAATCTTATTGGGTAAAGTAATGCCCTAATAACCTGAGGCTCAACCTGTCTGCAGAAATGACCTGTCAGAAACACAGCAGTTCCCCTCAAACGCACCAGCTGGCAGAGGTCTGAAGAGCTCAGGAGCATGATAGTACCAGGAGCCCCAGGGCAGCCACATAAATGCCCATTTGCTGACAATGAGCTATGTCACAACCTAATGAAGCTGCACATAAATAATAAATACAGGTGGAGCTGCCTAATGTATAAAACAACAAAAAAGTATAGCTTTTTCAGGGGGTACCTAGTTACACTGGGCCCACTGCTTCAGAATTGGGTATGAAGAACTGATAGCTGTGCTGTCCTGTCTTGTAATTTATATTAATAATGTCTCTCATTTGTTACTGCATATTTTCTCATTACCCTGCACCAGAAATAATTGTAAACCTTTAATTTTCTAAAAGAAAAATTATGTTCTGTCTTTTGTTTCTACTTATATAATTCCTTCCAATTTCCCGATATTGACAGGTTTAAAATAACAGGACTGGAATCAATGGACAGCAAAGACCATTTTCTGCATGCTGACAAGCATACAGGGATAGATAGAGTTTACTAAAGACCACTGATAATCACCCCTAGTTATAGTGTCCAAACTATTTTCAGCCTAGCATTAATATTGAACACTGGTAATAGCTATGGTGTGATAAATTCCAATTCCACTTCTTGTCACAGAAGAGGCTTTCCAACACTAGGATCTTACTTTGTAGTGTGTTTAAGTTGCTGTTTTGTAAATCAGTCTCACATCAGCAGCTAGTAGCAGGAGTGAAAACTGGAATTGTAGAATAGCAGCCTTTAGTCACAGGTTTGGATAAGCAGTGCTTTCACATAACTCCCCCAGCCTTTCCTGTTGTCTCAAAACAATATATGTTTGACTAGTAACAGTACCTAAACAAAAGTCAAGTGGAAGATAAGGAGAAAACTGCACCAAAGACCAAGATAAACCTATAGTGAGTTCTCAAAAAGGATATACAATTTCCCCCCAAAACAGCTGAACATGTAAGTTTCCTCAGCAAAGGTGAAGGTGGTAAGAAATGGATCTCCCTGTTCTTCTCACTAGTATATTTACTTCTCATCTCTCCTACCTATTGATCTTAGATAACCTATCAACAGTTTGGGGTACCTACAAGAAAGACTGAGATGAATACACATTTGAGAGGTAGCAAAGATGAGACAATCGTTCTTTTACACACATGGAGTCATAAACAGGGTTACAGAGGACCCAGATGAAGCTGTTCAGGGCCAGTAAGATCTGTTAATGCTCTCAGGACCCATAGAGGTAAAGTCTGAGCTAGCTTAGGTAGTTCCCCTGGGAGAAAACGTGGCTTCTGGGATACCCAGGTGTCTGCTACTGTCTGGCTGGAGAACCCAGAGGAGATGAAGCCAGGCTTCAACTGGAACTGCATGGACAAGGGACAATGAGCAGTCTGAGAATTTCTGAGAAATTCCAATGAGGTATAAGGAAAGTGCTTTTTACAATGATCAGCTAAATACAGGCACTGAGATCTAGAGACATTGAGAGATGTACATCGCTGGAGGTATTCAAGACTTAGAGGCCCAAGGCCTGGAACAGTTGTATCCAATTAGACCTGCTTTGAACAAAGAGTTGGATTAGGTGGTCTCTGGAGGTTTCCCTAACCTATTACTCAGTGAATCCATGCTTAGAAGCAGCATTATCTTCTTATTGAAGCACAGCAAAAGAAAAAGCACTTTCAGCAATTTAATGCTCCAGAATACAGAGTGACCCTGCAACTATGCACTCAATACAGAATTTGTACTTTGAGAGAGATGCACAGATATCTGTCATGTACTTCTAGGTTTATCAGGGAGTTATGTCTCCTTTTCACATGGAACACTATTGTGTGATAAGCTGGAGTCATCTGAACCTGTTCAGTTCAGGACCACTATTCAAACGTTTACAGGAGACAACCACTCTAGAGCAAAATCGACCTTTTTATAGAAACACATATGAAAACCATTGCCACATCTGTAAAATTCAGACAAATTAGTTATTACCAATCCAATTTATTTCTCAAAGAACTTCATAGTTTTAAACCTAATGTCAAACCTCTGCATTTTACCTATTCCAAAGCAATAATCTGAGCTCCAAAAGCTGGCATTACATGGAGGACAGCTTTATCAGGAACCGAATTAGCCTGCTTTAGCATTTCCATTAGGTGGCATTTAGATGCACACAAAAGCTTATCGGTCAGCAGAAGTTATGGACTTCTATACTCTGCTAATTCTATCACTCACTTCAAATTCCTTTGAATTTGCTTTCTTTGAAGCAGTATTAATTGATGTCAATTTCAGGTGTGCTCCCTGTGCACTTTATGATGAGATGATTTGCATATGGCTAATCTGCATCGAAGCCTGACCTTGAGCCTGAGTATCAATGGGCTCTGCCCTTACCAGTGGCAAGAGCTACCTATGGCTCTGACCTAGATCAGGGAGAAATGATTGTATTCACCGGTATCAAAAAGATGCCCTATAAAATTTGACAGATAATATTTTATTAGGTTTTGATCTCCTTTCAACCCTGACTGACCATTGTTAAATATTGTCCATACTATTCAAAGAGGAGAAAAATTCATCATTTTGTTAGTGCCTTGAATGACTTTTTCTAGTTTGTTCATTTGCTTTTGTGCCTTGCTCATTGGGTCGAGGCATTTCACAGATTTCTGTCATTTCTCTGACCTGTTTTGCTTTCCTGTTTCTCTCATACCTTCTGCAAGACAAGTAAAACTAATCATTATGGTCCTTTTTTTTTCCCTGATTTTTCTGGTCTTCTCTATGATAATGGGTTTGCTGCTCATAAAACTATTAACAATAGCATCTCTCTTACCAGATTCAAATCCCTCAATCAAATGAGATCTGCCATCTGTCCTTCCATAACTAAAGGAGATGCAAAGACTGTGGTTGTAAAACTTCAAAATCTCCAGCATGTCCCCTTGCAAATGTGTTTTATTTTAATAATTTTTCATCTCCCTATATTCTCCTTGATAATTATCTACTTATAAAAAATTATTTTATCATAAAATTTAGATTATGCTACCTGAATAAGAGAAATAATTTCCAATTACAATATTTCTGAATAAAAATAGAGGGTTTTTTTGGTTTTTACCTCTTTTTTCCATTGTTAATATCAGAAATTTTAATGTGTTTAAAAATACAGGATAAGATTCTATTTGAAATATATATTCAGCACAGAAGAGACAGACAAGGGTATTGTAGACACATAGTTTGTGCTTCTTTATGTAGTGCAGTTGGTTTGCATACAAACATGTTTCTGAAACATAATCTTTTTGTTACAGACGCTTTCTGACAATTCTGACATAAGCACAGCTGGATATCTGACAAGCAGGAGGACTTAGAGAAGTATAAGCTTGGGCATTGCGATGTGTTTGATTGAAAATATGCCTCATACCAGTGGCAAATGAAGTATCTCTATGTTTGAAGGAGGAGGTGAATACTGTAGTTGTCTGTGCTTTGTCCCCAGTGAGGAAAATGACACAAAGTATTGCTAGAATGAGATACCTTAGCAAAATAAACTCTACTCAAGCAGGTAATTCCATCGAAACTGGGATGTTTCCACATGATAAATATTCCAGAATCTGAAGATCAAGGCCAATAAACGAGGATTCTGTGATCCTGTCTGGTTGACTTACATTAGAGACCGAAGGAGATAATAGCAAGGCTGTTGTCCTGAATAAATGCACAGAGGCAAATTTTCATTGGATCTTCATACGCATTATATACAATAGCTTATTGATTGCACTATGTACAAGTGAACTTCTACTGCCCTTTTTTTTTACAGCTCACTGCAATACTGGTTAACTTTTAGAAAACAATTTCATATTGTAAATGTTTCTTTCATTCACAGGAACGTTAAACAAGAGATCTATCATTCACAGAAAATAATTCAAATCTACTATTTAAAACTTTCAACAGTACTGCTGGCTATGCTGCTTTCTGACATGAACTGTCTGACATATTTCAGCTGTAAATTAGAATGTAAGGAGTTTCAGCTATTGCACCTGTTTAAAAGGGTATCTGAAATAACTTGTGGTGTAATCCAGTTTCAGGGTTCATTGGCATATATGACTATTCATGAGAGCTCAAGATATTTTCAGTGAACTCAGGGACAACATTCCCAGTGGCTTTTACAGGAGTAAGATCTGGTTCATTGCTTTTCAATGCTTCTATCTCTACAACAGCCAGAAGCATTTTCTAAGGGTGTATGATCTCTGTGAGGGTTTGAAAAACAGTTTCAGTCAAAGCATAAACTGAAAGAGGTAAAAACTACTGAAACATACTTCAGTTTCCTTCAGTTTCCAAAAACCTGCATCTGCAGCCAGTCTTCCCAAAGAGAGAGCATATTGTTAATTATGTTGTTGAATGTTAATACAATATAGTATTACTGTATTGCTTCTTTTTAAAAAAAATTGTCATTGTGATGTTTTTGGACTAAGTTTTGGAAGCTGCAGAAGATATATTTATATAGATATAGTTTTTTTCCTTTCTACATTCTATTTTTGGTGATTGACAACAACAGGGAGCACAATGATCGGAATACAGATTCAACATAATTCTGAAATATTTTTGTTTTATACGTGAACTAAAAATACTTTCTTATGCTTCCTTTTAGATTCCAGACTAATAACGAAAAGCATTGGCTTGATAACTAGCTAGTGAAAGGTGTAGTATCTCTCCAAAGTTACATGATCCTTTGTATTAAATCTTTAAAATGATTGCATACCTCTTCTTTGTCAGCAGCAACTATATATTATTGCTTGATTTTTTGTAACAATTAGAATCTTTCTGAGTGTTTCACATGGAATATAAAAAACTTGAAAAAATTCCATTCTAAAAATGTCTTTCCAGTATCTAATGCTCTGCAACATTCCATAAAACATTTGAGTGTCAGCTCAATTGTGTAAAATACTGTACCAAAGTGGCTTGATCATATGACAACATCGACATTCCATGAAAACATAAAAATATGTGTTATTAAGTAGTGGGCACATGAGGTGATGCTGAAGAGAAGACATATTTTTTGTCCTTTGTTGTAATATTTTTAAAATCTTAGTCAGACTTTAAAAGAGCCGGTAAGGATCATTAATATTATTTCAATGTAATCTAACATGAAATCTAAATTTAATGTCTTAATTACCCTTTAAATAAAAGACAGTAAAGAAGAAGGATAATTAAAACAAATTTAGAAATAAAGAAGTTGTAATACTGTTTTCCTTGCTCAGATATGTATGTAGAGACAATGTTATTGTTAATCTGCAAACGGTATGCAGTAAATAACACTAAAATTAAACACAATATGCTTCAACATAGCTCTAGTAATTACTTTAATTCATAGACACACTCACATTCTAGATAGAGATAAATGTGCCTTTGACACTGTAAGGAATTTCCATGCAGGAGATACAGGTAACCTGGCCCTTCATACACTATTGCTTCGAGCAGACTATTTTTTCCTATTTTACAGTACAAACTAAGTTGGTTTGTTATTTTTTACTCAAATTGAAATAGCAGTGATTTATAAATATATAAGCTTCCAGTAATTTTGCAGATGACACTGAGTTCAGTTGGCATGTTCATCTGCTGGAGGGTAGGAAGGGTTTCCAGAGGGATCTGGACCACCTCGATCAATGGGCTGAGGCAAATGGGACAAGGTTCAACAAGGCTAAGTTCCAGGTCTTGTCCTTGACTCACAACAACCTCATTCAGCCCTACAGCCCGGGGAAAGAGTGACTGGAAAGCTGCATAGTGGCAAAGGACTTTAGAGTGCTGGTCAACAGCTGGCTGAAAATGAGCCAGCAGTGTTCACAGATGGCAAAGAAGGGCAAGAGTATCCCAGTTTGTATCAAAAATAGCCAACAGGACTAGGGAAGAGATGATCCTCTTGAACTCTGCACTGGTGAGGCCACACATAGAACTCTGTGTTCAGTTTTGGTCCTCACGCTTCAAGAAAGACATTGACGTGCTGGAGCATGTCCAGAGAAGGACAACGAAGATGGTGAACGGTCTAGGGTGTAAGTCTTCTGAAAAGCAGCTGAGGGAGCTGAGGTTCTTTATCCTGGAGAAAAGAAGGTTGAGGGGAGATGCTACTGCTTTGTGTAACTAACTGAAAGGAGGTTGAAGTGAGCTGAGGATCCATCTCTTCTCCAGGTAACAAGTGATAAAAGAAGAGGAAATGGCCTCAAGTTGCACTAGGGGAGGTTTACGTTAGATATGAGGAAAAATTTCATCACTGAAAGGATGGTCAGGTATTGGAACAGGTTGCCCAGGGAAGTGTTGGAATCCCCATCGCTAGAAGTGTTCAAAAGTTCTGTGGATATCACACTTGGGAATGTGATATTGTGCTGAACACAGCAGTGTTAGGGTAATGGTTGAACTCAGTGATCTTACAAGTCTTTTCCAATCTTAAAAATTCTTTGGTTCTCTGACTCTGTGTATACTGGGACTGCCCTGTAATTTAAATTACAGATTCCTTGAGGCATATGCTTGGTCTTTCCTTTCTGTAACATCATGTCTGTTTAGCACAACAGTTGGAATAGTAAGTCCGAGACATCCATGTTCAAGATCATATAGTGCAGTGCAATGTAGTGCAATATAGGAAGTAATATTTGGCGTGAATTCAAAGTCTTAGGTAATTGCTAATTAATGCAAAAACAGTGAACAAATCCTTCTTTCAGAATGTTGATATTAAGCCGTCCCAGTTAGACATCTCCATATATCTTCCCCATCTTCAAAAAATGTGTTTTTCAAAGGTTCACGCAGGACTACAACAAAGAATGTCAAAGCTGAGCATCAAAGCAGGGAAAGCAGACTTGAGTCCTTGCTGCTGCCATGGAATGGAATATGAAACAGCTTGAGCCACTTTTTTTTTCCCCAGTCAAAATGTCACTGAAATCTTCACAGAGCCTAAAACCTGAGCTTGAATGGGTTCAAGTGTCCAGAAGAAGTGTGCAAAACTTGTAAGAGCTAATAACTCAAGGTCCGTGTAGCAACTCAGGCTGCAGAGTGCAAAGGATTTCATGGCTTTTCAGCATAACTAGAAGTATTGATGGACATCTAAAACATACAAAGTGTGTGGAAAATAATGTCTGATATAAAACCATAGCCATGATTTCTTTAGAGATAAATCTACAAAATAACAATAATTCACAATGCTTGAATTCCTTGTCTGCAACTGAGTAATAAAGCATAGCAAGTATGACTGTTGTGAACTGTTGTCTGTGTTCATTTAACATGGTGGAAAAATGGATACAGGACAAGAGCTGATGTTTTTTTGACCATAACTCATTTTGCTGCAGTACTGATCTTGTCAGTCTCTGTTGTTTTGTTTCTTTATGAAACGGTATCTGATATTCCAAAGGTATCGCAGTCATACAGTTTATTTTGCTGACCCTCTGTCAGAGCTTGCATGAACCAGAGCAAATGACTCTATCCAACCATCTCCTCACACTAAATGTCTGTATAAATCCATCAGCTAGCTAGAAAATCTACTCTGAAGGGCTACATAGCTTTCAATGATCTAATATATTAAAAAGAACCACATGGCAAATCAGAAATCATGATCAAATGGTTTTCCCTTTGCAGAATCTCTCCTTTCTAGTATATTTAGTAGGGCAACCAGAATATAAGTAAGGAAAGACAAAGCGTAAGGTGGAGTATGTCTACAAAAGTTCCTGGAGGATTAGGCTTGATTCTTAACATGTGTCTGGAATAAGAAAGCTTGCTAATCACAACTATGTTTTCTGTGTGTACCTATTCTCCAATGAAAACAGAAATACAGATCTGATGGTGATCCGGCATTAAATTGTGACTTAGATATCCTGAAACCTCATGCACTTATTTGTGATTTACCCATGTGGGGTGATCTTCCCTCCAATTCCCTCTTAGGTTTTCCCCTTTAATAAATGGAACATTATTTTTCTTTATTCAGAGAATTGACATATGCAGCTAAGAGGTACTATGAAGTTTGTTTCTTTATTCTTACAATTAGTTTCACATAGATGCTCTACCACTTAGAAGAAAACCTCTGTTTCTTTCCCATAATGTATCCATTAACACCATCTACTTTTTCATATATAAAACAGTATTCATTTTTTGTATCTGAGTCATATTTGGAAAGATTATCTTAGGAAAAAACAAACAAACAAAAGCAAACACCAAGCCAAAGAAAACAGCAAAACAAACTAAGAAACCCCAAACCAAACCACAACCAAAAAAAACCCCCACTAAGCTTTCACCAAACGACACTTGTTATTTTATAAGATATGTGTAAATATTCACTTTGTAGCTCTTATTACAAGCACCAAAAGACTTTTCAGTGCATGGTGCTGTTGTCCTGTCCTCAATATGCACTTTAGAACTGATTAAAGCATCACTGATCTTCATTACTTGCGTTCCAGTCCTCCTGATGCTTGATCACACATGTCAAACATATGCCAGACAATGCTGGATGTCAAGAAAGTCAACCATCATATTTTCTGTACTTCCTCAAATACTTCAGCTAATATATTCTCTCCATCTGTTGCAGAAAAGCAAAGATAATGATAATGCAGCAATGCTAAAGTTATCTGATAAATCTATTCTATTACTGTCAAAGGTTCAGACTTTTAGTTGGTAGGGATCAATTAAGCCTCCTGAAGCTTTGAAAATCTCAGCTAACATTCTGGCATTTTGCCTTTGGCCACAGGAGGAAACTGAATTTCCCATTGTGCCTTTCACCTCCTGTGCAGCTACTGTGCTGCATAACTATCCAACTGCTTCCATTCTTAGGAATTTTCCCTCTTACTCATAATCTGTTCATATTCAACAATCAGATCTTACATTGTGAACAGTCAGACACACATCATGCCATTATGCAACCTCTTTTTGCTTTCCTCATACACAAAACCTTTCTCATCAGCAGGTCCCAGCCTTACTGTGCCAGCCTTCTGTATCTCTAATGGCCTGGGTGACCTCACTTAGAAATTCTAGTCCTTAAAGGAACATGCAATAGTGTGTATGTAATGATAAGGGAATGGAAGAAATTCACTGTTAGCTGTCAAGGAGGATTTCCACCATCAGCATTAACCATATAATATAGTGGCAGTGGAGGGCAATGAATGTGTAGAGAAGTGAGAGCAATCAGCAAGCTTTCATTCAGTGAGATGGAAGAGCTTGTCAAAGACACAAACAACTAATCAGTTGCCAGCACTGATTGATGTCCCAGCCTGCATTCAAATCTATCATTGTGACCAAGTACTGCCTATCGTTTACCCAGTGGATGGATAAACTAGAAGTAATATATGGTGTCTAAGCAAATAGATCATTAATTCCGCTTAATATGTGGAGGCTAAAGTTTAAATCTTTTTCTTAACAGCAATCTTTCCCTTCGGGGAGTAAAAAAATAAAAAACTAAGAAAAAATTATCTGCTATGGTTGACTAGGCAACAAAGTTTATTTTTTTTACAAGTTACAAATTCATTGCATTGGATTTTTTTTCAGTTCATGACCCGTAATTGTCACCAAGTATTAAATCTATCAGGAAATTTATTAACATCTTAATTAAAATGGTTAAGGAAGATAAGAAATGATATGGCAGCAGAGACAGAGGGCTGTCTTATGCTTACGCTTTCTTATTCCCCAAAGTGTTCCCAAGCTCAGCCCTGCTACACTATTACCCTTGACTTCATATTCTTTTTTTCTGACGATGAGATGAAAATTTTAAATGCAGACATTTAGTTAATTGGATTTATTATTGCTTGACTTCTTCTTAATTGAAGGGCATGGCTTTGAATGATTTCTCAATGGTTTGTAAATTCCACATTTTACACCAATCAGCATCAAAGTCGATAGATTTTGGCAGATGCTTTTGCAAAATGTTAATTCAGGTAATAATTACTTAAAAAATTGAAGTCTGCATTGATATAAATTACAACTGTCTTCAGACTGGACAGGAGCAAGTAAGCAATCTGCAGTTCTCTAAGCTGAGGTTTGCTTTTCATCTTCTGTCGGTCATTAATAGGGAAAAATGAAGGTGTTAAGAATTAAGAAAGAGTGTCTCAATTTGCTGCATACACTATAATGAAATAAAACTTTAATCTCTGAAGTAGAAATACCCAGCAGTGTGATTTCTATGGTTTTTCATTTTATTAAGATACATTCTGGCTTGTTTTGAACATTATTGTTAGCCTCTCATCAGGAGGGTACTGTTAATGAATAATTGATGGTTTCATTCATGATTTGTATCTACTTAAGTTAATAAATTATTAATATCAGGCAACTACAATAGGCATAAGTATTTATATTTTGTTTAATATACTTCACTTTCAAGACTGTAAAAGAGATCCAAAATACTATTAAAGTATTAGCCTAAAGCACAAGTCTACTGAATTTGTTACTAAGTAGTATGTTTAGAAACATTAAGACTGAGAAAGAGAATATTTTTCACTTTTAACTTCCAGAATTTTTTTCTGAAAACAAAAAGCCTTTCTGTACAATTTCCAGATAATCTCCCGACCTATACCTGACTCCATAAAGGAGCATGGTAAACCTGCAAACTATTCAGCCGTGTAGATATTCTCAAAGTCATTGTATCAGTCAAATGGAAACTTGAGTTACAACAGACTCTTGGCCTGAAACACCTGCCAATCATTCTGAGATTCTAAATCTGTTAAGAATCCCTGCAAAGCTAAACTTACAATCAGTAAAAATTAAACAAATAAAATTATCTCCGGTGCTGATATTAGTCTGGATGCACTGACGGAAAGTTCTGTTCTCCCTGAATAGTTGCCTTTTTCTCAGTGATCCATTTACCTGGAAACTGTAATATCATTGTACTTTACTGTGATAGCATTTCAACTACATAGGCAGTAGGAATGCTTTATGAAAGTATTTGTAAGAGGTTGAATTTAATGTTTCTCATAGTCAATTTAAGAAAACTTGTTTAACCATAATGGTTAAAAACACCTACTTTAAAACACATTCACTAGCTCTTTGCTTTCTGAACTGAAAAATGTATTATTTGAAAAACATTCATCCACGTATTTGTTCAGAATGAGCTAATTTCTTTTAAGTGAATATTTTCTATAGTACATAAAGTATACATTCTATTAAAATTACCAGCACCAAAATGTGCTATGGTTTTTCTTGTAACTGTTAAATAAACCTTAAAAAATATTTGGTTAATAAGTAAAATATGCTACAATGAAAATACTATAAACCTACCTTTACTCTTTAATACAAAAATTTGGTTTTCAAACATTTCTTTGATAGCCTCTCTGAAACCCATAAAAACTACATAATCAACTCAAATTCCATGAAATAGGCCCAAGAGGACTGAAATATTATTCTGTACTGGGAAATTTTACTAAGCACATAATACTTGTAAGTGTTGTTTATCGCTCCAGCCCCTGTTTTCCAACTGCTGCTAATGTTGTTTTACAATCTTGTGCCTAAACACCAAACTGCAGATTCAGTTACAGGGAATACTCAGAGCTGTAACAGTTTTTCTCTCCATTTCAGAGCATGCTTACTCTGTCAGGAGCTTGATTAATCCTTAGCATTTTTGGTGCAGAACAGAGACTTATGGCAGGGATATTTTAATAAATTGTACTCATACTAACCTTCTGATTCTATAATTTCTTCTAGACATAGTCATCGTAGAGTGCTTCTGTGCATATTGCAGGTTTTTTTGATACCATCACTTTTAGAACAGACTCACACTACTTTTGAATCCTGTAGTTCTTCAGAAGTTATCATGTTTTAAAATATATGTTTAGCTTTGGTTTGTTTTGGTTTTCACTTTGAAAAATGAAAAGCAGATGTTGTTTCCTACATTTAAAAGAATAAAAAATCCTTGGTATTCAGATATCAGACGGAGTCCTGGCTAAAAATATTTAATGGCTGGGTGGGATTTGAACTATGCTTACCCATGTTTGTGTATTAGGCATTAAATATATAACCACTTCCCAAAAAATTATCATCTATTCAATAAACAGATTAGAAGTTCAGTTTAAATATCACCTATACAACCATGAGTCTCTAATCTACATATATTAAAATGGAATCTATTGTGGATCAGAAAAAAGATTCCTTTGTATAAAGGTCCCTGTTCTGCCTTCAGAAGAACTTTTGGAAGTCCTACAAATCTGAAGAGACAAAAGCACTTAAACAGTCACTTGAAGTCATAGAATCATAGAATCAGTTGGGTTGGAAGGGACCTCCAAGATCATCAAGTCCAACCCCTGACCACTGCCACTGTGGTTACTAGACTATGGCACGAAGTGCCACATCCAGTCTCATCTTAAAAACCTCCAGGGATGGAGAATCCATCACTTCCCTGGGCAGCCCATTCCAGTGCCTGATTACCTTTTCTATAAAGAATTTCTTCCTAATAGCTAACCTAATCCTTGGCTGGCACAGCTTAAGACCATGCCCTCTTGTCTTGCTGATAGTTGCCTGGGAGAAGAGCCCAACCCCCACCTGGCTACAACCTCCTTTCAGGGAGTTGTAGAGAGTGATGAGGTCTCCCCTGAGCCTCCTCTTCTCCAGGCTAAACAACCCCAGCTCCCTCAGCCTCTCCTCCTAGCTCTTGTGCTCAAGTCCCTTCACCAGCCTCGTTGCTCTTCTCTGGACCTGCTCCAGCACCTCAATATCCTTCCTGAACTGAGAGACCCAGAACTGGACACAGTACTTGAGGTGTGGCCTCACCAGCGCTGAGTACAAGGGAAAAATCATTTCCCTGGTCCTGGCTGGCCACACTGTTCCTGATCCAGGCCAGGATGCCATTGGCCTTCTTGGCCACCCGGGCACACTGCTGGCTCATGTTCAGCTTCCTGTCAATCCAAACTCCCAGGTCCCTTTCTGCCTGGCTGCTCTCCAGCACTCTGTCCCCAGCCTGTAGGGATGCATGGGATTGTTGTGGCCAAAGTGCAGGACCCGGCACTTGGCCTTGTTGAACCTCATCTCATTGGAATCAGCCCAACTCTCCAGTTTGTCCAGGTCCCTCTGAAGAGCCCTTCTGCCTTCCAGCTGATTGACACTCCACTCCAGCTTGGTGTCATCTGCAAATTTGCTGATGGTGGACTCAATCCCCTTATCTAAATCATCAATAAAGATATTAAACAGGACTGGGCCCAACACTGATCCCTGGGGAACACCACTAGTGACCGGCCGCCAACTGGATGCAGCCCCGTTCACCACCACTCTCTGAGCCCGGCCCTCCAGCCAGTTCCTAACCCAGCATAGAGTGCCCCTGTCCAAGCCGTGGGCTGCCAGCTTTTCCAGGAGAATGCTGTGGGAGACAGTGTCAAAGGGTTTGCTGAACTCCAGGTAGACACATCCACAGCCTTCCCCTCATCCACCAGGCAAGTCACCTGATCATAAAAGGAGATCAGATTTGTCAGGCAGGACCTGCCCCTCCTAAACTCCTGTTGGCTGGATCTGACCCCTTGTCCATCCTGTAGGTGCTGTGTGATTGCACTTGGGATGATCTACTCCATAACCTTGCCAGGCACTGAGGTCAGGCTGACAGGCCTGTAGTTTCCTGGGTCCTCCTTGCAACCTTTTTTGTGGATTGGTGTGGCATTCACCAACTTCCAATCATCTGGGACCTCCCCAGTGAGCCAGGACTGTTGGTAGACGATGGAGAGTGGCTTGGTGAGCTCTTCTGCCAACTCCCTCATCACCCTTGGGTGGATCCCATCTGGCCCCATAGGCTTGTGGGGATCCAAGTAGCTCAGTAGGTCACTAACTGTTTCCTTCTGGATTACAGGGGGCTATTCAGATTCTTATCTCTTTCTACAATCTCAAGAAGCCAGCTGTCCTCAGGACAACCTGTCTTACTGCTGAAAACTGAGGTAAAGAAGGTGTTAAATACCTCAGCCTTTTCCTCATCTTCGATAACTATATTCCCGCCCATGTCCAACAAAATATGGAGGTTTTCCTCACCCCTCCTTTTGCTATTAATGTGTCTGTAGAAGGACTTTTTGTTATCCTTTACAGAAGTGGTGAGATTAAGTTCAGTGAAGGCATTAATAGCGGGTCTATTAGCTCCCAGGATGAAGATATCTACTGGGAAAAGTTTTGGGTGTATCCTTGATAATAAGGAAGTCAGTACGCAGCCCTAATGGAGAAAACCAAGGCAGGCTGTAAAGTTGGTAGGCCTAAGATGTGGGAACTGCAATAAGGCCTTGAGCTTTGCCAAATGTATTGCCCATAGAACCTAGCCAATGAAAATGCTGTTGCTTGCTTACCTAAAATAAGGATACTACTTGCTGCTAGCAAGGGGTATAAAAAAGCAGATGAGAAAATAAAGAAGAAGACATCTTTCCTGCACATAACTGACTCCTTGTATCTTTATCGGCCGTCACGACTCTACACTGACAGTTCAGGTTATGCCTTTGTCTCTCTAAATTTCTTTCTGCATGACCTAACTATATTCCTAAACTCTTCCAGAGTAGCCAGCCCTTTTTTCTGTAATTGGTAGGTTCTCTTCTTTACCCTAATTTCCTTCAAAATCTTCCTGTTCAGCCAGACCAGTCGTCTTCCCTGTCAGCTTGCCTTTCAGCAGACTGGGACAACCTGCTCCTGTGTTTTCAAGACTTCCTTCTTGAAGCGTGTCCGTCCCTCCTGGACCCCTTTGTTTTCAAGGGTTGTTTCCCAGGGTACACTCTGAACTAGTCTTCTGAATAGGTCGAAATCTGCCCTCCAGAAGTCCAGTGTAGAGGTTTTATTGATGGTCCTCCTTGCATCCTGAGTATTGAAAACTCTGTCATTTCATGGTCACTGTGCCCCAGACAGCCACCGACCACCACATCTCCCACCAGCCCCTCCCTAACTTAGAAACAATGATGAATTCATTATTAAGAAAGATGCTCACAGTTCAGATGATTTTCCAATGAACTAGACATTTGAATGAGCACAAGGTTCAGCTCCCATCATGTTGGTCACTGTGTCAAAGAAATGTGGTCAAAAACGCAAGGTATGTAGCTCCAAGGTGTAAGTCACTGTCTGCATAGCTGACTATATTTTGTTATGTCATCAGCTCCATTGAGCTCAATGTAATATGTAATTTGTAGCAGAATAAAACACAGTACACAGAAAATGAATTAACATATTGTCATCAGCATATTTGAATTACTACTCTCTTTTCTTTTCCCCCCAAGAAATCTCACTGCAGCCATTTACTGAATTCCAAACCCCTGAACTCTATCTTGAATGTCACAAATTTATATTCCCATTAAATTTTGCTTATGTTTTACCAAAGTTTTCAAGCAGGTACCTGTTGGACTGAAAGGACAAATTTTCAAGTATATGGAAGTTTAAAATTCTCTCTTTTTTATGCTGCTTTTTAAATGTTTTTTTTACATGTCCAGGAGTGTCACCTAAATGCATATAAAGAATAGAACTTGATAAAGCATCAGAAACATGTAGCTGGTAAATTACAGCAGTTATACCACAAATGCTATTATTTGATAGATTAAATTTCCCCAATGTTGGTGTTATTAACTTTTAAAATTATGGTGTATGTTTTTATGATATTTAGTAGGGTAATTACATCCTTGTTGTAGAGAGCATGTCAATCAAGATTTTGCAAGGAGCACTTAAAATTTTTTTTTAATCTGGTTTGTATTTTTTTTTTGTTTTCTAAGCCTTCATGGGACTAACCCTCACTTCAAATTATAGGGTTATGGAACAGCCATTCTGTCAAACCTTTGCCAGTGAGTCATGGGACAAGTAAGAAACATCAGGATGAGTCTTTTCGTTACACTGGGAGAGCTAACACTATAATTTTAGATAAATTTTAGCAAAGAAAAAGGTTGCTTCTGAAGTGATATAGTTGCAGGGCCCTTACATTATTATTCTGAGAGGAAATCACCAAATTTGAGTTACTTGATATCTGAATTAAGTAATTTAACTCTGTATCTGAGCTTCAGCTACTCACTTGCCTCCTTTTGCTTTTAATTCCCTCTTTCAGACAGAAAATGTCAATCCCAAAGTAGTAGAATTTCCACTAAGTATGTTTACTGCTAAAAGAATTATTATAGCTGATGCTAAATGGTTTTGTTCCTCTTTAGGTTTTCCCATGGGAAAAGGTAAACTAAATTGATATTTTATTCAGTCCATTCGCAGTTTCTTTTGATGATTCGCACTGTCCTGCCTATGAACTTTAAATAAGAATATTTACCTTTCTGTGCAAACCAGGAGGGAGAAGGTTATACTGCAGCCCATCCATACAGATATAGCTGACACAGCAAATATGTCACAACTCTACTCTAAACCCACAGACTCCTTTTATTTGAAGTGTAGTAAAAAAAAATATAATCATAATTTCTAAATACTCAGATATTAAGAGAGTGAGATATCATAAAAATACCTTTTTTGTTCTAACTTGAGAAAGACTATTCTTCACATGTAAGAACACTTGCTAAATCAAGGGACTACATTTATTTAATCAACACAAAGATTTCCAAAATGTTACTTGGACATATGACACCTTTCCCTCCAAAATGTATTACTGTGAGACCGCTCCTTGCTCAGTTTAACATTACTCACTATGATTGCATCAAGCCAGATCTCAGTGTCTTATTCCTCCCTAATTTTTTTTCTTCACAGTAGGTGAGGTAGTCTAGAAGCATTTTGCATGAAACGCTTTGCATTACAATATCTTCAATGATTACACATATTAAGCATATATAGGAATGAGAAAAGAAGAAGAAAAGAAGTGCAAGCTGCCTCACAGTTTAGACACACACAATGAACTTGCAAAAAAAAGGTATGCTAGAAACTCCAAGAAGATTTAGAATACAAAGGATTTAAACCCCTTTGAAAATGGAACTTATGCGTACAGAGAAAAAAAACAGTGCAAAGAGCTCTTCAGGTGTCTCAAAGTCAGAGCAGAGTGCTCTTCTAACATAATCTGTTTTCAGTGTCTCAGCTAACTTATTCAGAGACATTTCAAATGTCCTTGCATAGTGATGTATTATGCTGGAAGACACACCTTTGGAACACCTTCATGATGCACTGTCACATGTGAAATCATACTTAGAGAAAACACTTTTGCCCCAGAACAAAGAACAGTCTGGCCAATCATTCTAGTTAGTTTGGTTGGTTTGTGTTTTCGTTTGTTGTTGTTTTTTTCTAGTTAATATTTATTTCATTTTTTTCTAGTTAATATTTATTTCATTTTCCTATAAGCATTTTATCCAAGCTAATGGAATCTGAAACAAAGCCCTGCATTCATTGTATTCTGCAGCTTTTAACTTGCTTCTTTGGTACAGTACATACACTTCCTAATCATAAGTACAAATTTCCTCTTATGGAAATTAGGGGAAGTGTTCTGACTGGCCTAAATGGCAACACAAAAAGGTCATATATTTCACAGATATTTCTTGGGAGCACTGGATTGATTCTCCTTTTTATTATTCATGGCTAAGATTAAGGGAAAAATGCTGCAGGCACTTCACAGAACCTAAGAATGAAATTGAGAAGGAAGCAGTCAATGTGCAATTGTGTGAGAAGTTTAGGAAAACAGAAGCTTTTTTTTGTTTGTTTTTTAGTTAAAAAACAACCAAACCAAACCAACCAACAAACCAAACAAAAAATGCAGCTATAGTTACAAGGACTGGTTCTTCTTTCATCTCTGATGATGTATGTGTGTTAGGAAAAATGAGAAAATTTTCTTCAATAGTAAGGTCTTGCTTTATAAACAAGACAGCAGTGATTTTGGTTTTCCCTACAGAATTCTTTGAACACCTAGATTTTAATGTTTTATTGGGACAATGGTAAAGTACATGAGATTTCTTTACATCACACTAGTAGTAAAGTGATTGAAAACCACTTTCCCTTCCAATATTGCCATCCTATGACTGCAGTGACTCAATGACATTCATCCTACAGAAAATAGCTAGGATTTCAGCCTACCTAAATTTTATTCCTTCCCTGGAAGTCTTTTCTGTAGCAAAATAAAGACCACTAAAATCTCAAGCATCTTCATGGGCACAGCTCAGGTTTTTTTTAAAGCGCTAGTAACAGATGCTGATACTGAAATCGAAGATCCCAAACAATAACTTGGATTAAAGGGTGTCTTTCTTAGTCAGGAAGTTAGTTCATTTATGACTTCCCCTTCACTCTCCCTTCTCTTTCATCAGTTTACTGGCACCACATCATACAGTAGACCATTTTGGAGCTCCACCTTTCACACTTGTTGTTTCTTTCACCTCATGTTGATCACTTGGTGAGGCAGACAGGATCTTATCTGAGGATTGTGTGATACCAACACAACATCTCCAAATATTTATACAAATATGCAACTTTTTCTCATAGCATCTTTTATAGCATATAATTTGCCTTGGGAATAGCATGCATTAATGAAATATATTTTACTCCACAACCCACCAAGAACAGCCTTATATTTTCAAGACAGTAGGGACAAGGCAGTAATATGCCCTACCTGGGAATTTCCTCATTCATTATTCTTCAATTGTAGACACTGAACAAAAAATAAATAATCCTGGAGAAAAGTAAAATTCGCATAGATTGACTCTTAAGTCTTTGCTGGCATGTTTCATTACCTCCTGCCCTGACCACTAAGGTGGGGGTCTTTGCCTCTAGAGAGACTTGCCGGGGTGTTAAACTTTCTTCCTGCCCGTTAAACAGTCATCTGAAGCTTACCAGCTTTTAGGATCCCATTGGGAGCAACTTTGAAGAAATAGTATGAGGTTTTTTTACTATTTTTTTATGGTTCACTGATCCTCATGTGTATGATGGCATCATACATCTGTTTTTTTTCCAGGACTGAAGGGACCAGAATGCATGGACAGAGGGGAAACCAACTACTATTTTTTCCTAATACTTAAAAAATCCAAACCTCTTAGTCTATAGTCCAATCAAAGTCCAAATTATCCTTGCAGATTAGATTTATTGAATTGCTTTATACTTTAAGGCTGGTGACATTTTGTCAAAGAATACACAATGCCTACTTTCCTTCAAAGTTGTTGCAGTATTTTGCTGATAGCTGCCAAAAAGAGCAACAAGTGCATGAACAGTCATTAATCCACAGCATGTTGTCAAATATTTATACATTGACAATATCCAATTTCAACTAAGCTTTTCATGTTCTGTATTTTCACACTTCATGTCAAAAGGGGCAGAACTCAGCTCTGCAAAGCTTTGGCAGAGAAGGTTAATTGTCCATAGTTTCATCATGCCTGAATGCCTCTTAGCATCATTTTAGATGCCATTAGGTGGCAGAATATTATTTGGAAAAGAGTTTATTTTTAAATGTTTTTAGAGCAGTCAGAAACACTAGCTTAACACTTCAGTGGATTATACAACAACAGGTACAACTCAGAAGCAACAATGAGAATCTCCACTGCATCACCACCATACCTTCCGGATAACCTAGTGTCAGTAATTTTTTTTCTGAGAAGAATTCCAAAGTTCAGACAAATCCTGGACTAAGTCTGACAAAAAAACAAACAAACAAAAAAAAGAAGCCAAATACAGATAACAATGATGCTTTTGTTTTCTGGACATCTGCCTACATAGAACTCTCCAACAAGAAATTTAGCATAGATCACTAAGGAATTATCAGCTTGTAATGACATTATGTTGGTACCAGCTTACACTGGATATGAACTGGTTGCAGAAAGATATGCAATCTTCTTGCCCACCACAAGAAGTGGTATGTTTGCAGGCAAGGTTCAGAAGACTGAAGTGAAATACTCTCTTTGTTGCATATAGAATTTGTGAGTGCAGACACAGGTCTGTAAAATGAGGAGAGTACTACTATTCTTGTGGGGTTTTTTTCTTTTTTTTCTTTTCTTTTCTTTCGTTCTTTGTCGTTTGTGTCTGCTCAGTTCCTGAGGTCCTAACCAGAGTGGCTCATGATTATTAAGCATTTCCAACATAGCCTGTGTGTTTTAATAATACAAACAATTAATAGGGCTTATAAAAACAGTATTAATCCAATAGTCATGTGTGATTGCATTGTCTTGCTACATGTATGCTTACTAGAGGTTTGTGGCTGCTTCATCTCCCGGGTAATTGGATTGACTTAAACTGGACCATCTCTGGGATAATTATTTCACTACCCGAGGAAGAACAGAAAAATCTAGTCTTCATCTAGCTCTGGTAATTACAGATCATCACCAAAACAACCCAAAAAGGAAGATTAATGCTATATAGGTACTTTATATTATACTATAATACAGGCATATATATATATATATCTACATATATCTATCTTTTACCTCTGCATACATACATATATGTACGTAGATGTAAATAAATATAAATAATATGGATGTCAGGAAATACAGCAGTCATAAAATATAGTTGAATCATGGGGGAATTGTTCACAGTATTTGGCACTCATACACAGTAAAGCAGTCTGTCCCAGAAACTTGCATATATACATAGATTTAACCAAATGCTTTCATCTACTTTCGGAAACGGTGTTCTTCATGGGACTTTTTGCGTCTGCATTACAGTTGCTTAATGGCAGGAGTGTCACTGCTGCATGCTGTGCCTGGTTATTGTGACTGATGCTACTAATTATATTAATACTATAAAAAACATAAATAGAAGTATTTGTTCCATCAGCTGTCATTTTTGATACCCACAGTCATAAATGAAAGCCAAGGAAAGAAAAAGGGAAATACTTCATTGATTCCAGAAGTGTGCCTGGCTATTCAGAAATAATTATACTACTTGATGAACCATGGTACTGTCTCCTCTTGTCTTCCTGTTTGATTACAGATCAGATACCAGCACTTAATGGGTAAGTGATCTGCCACAAAGCTTCCCTTCATGTTATGTTTCAGGAAGCATTATAACAATTCATGGGATGAAATGCAGCTTTCTACCATATGCTGACATATCACAATGCAAGATGGTGAAGTGTCATAACCAACGCTTTGCAATGTGATCTGCCACCCATGAAATTGAATGCTTCAGAAAAACAACATGCCAGTTCTTGAATAAACTCTGACTCCAGTACATACTGCAGCCAGTAGACTGTGTAAAATGCCTTAAAGTTATCCATAGATTGCTCAGCTCTTCTGCCAATATAAAACTAAGAGTCTAATTTTAGCTCACACTGGAAAGAACACAGTTAACCTTACAACACTGCAACACTACACTAGCAAGATTTTATTTTAGCCACTACAGTAAATGCTGACTTTTAACTTTTATAAGGTTATTTATTAAGACATGCAGTTACCTCTCAGTACACACAATTTCTCTGTGACTGTGAATGGATAGGAAAGGTCCCAGTATTTATTAAGCTCTGCTACAAATCAATTCTACTGAAATAGTCGTAGTATATTCTATTAGTAAGCATAAAAGATATATATGCAATATTATGTCAGCCTCTCAGCATAACAGCAGTGAGATTTGCACTGTAGTTCACTGCGGTGATCCTGAGTCAGCACTTTCAGTACAGGAAGTGGAAACTAAGGGTAACCCAGCTGATAAACTGCAAGGAACAATCCTGTTCTTTTTACTCACAATAAAAGCCTAACTGGAGAAATCCAGTCTGGCTGTACTTGATTAGCCTGGGCATCTTCTTGCTGGGATGACAAAGACACCAGCATGTTGCTCGAGGTTATTATCACAAGTAGTTAATGTAGTGTTATGTTCTTTGGGGATGTGGGGGCAGAAAGGAGGATTTCACTTTTGTTAAAATTTTGTTGACTTCTCACCCATCTTAGCTGGCATGTAATATGTTTAGTTTAGTTTAATTTAATTTAATGTAGTTTATTTTAGTGGAGACCGTTTCATCTGTTTCCTTGAAAAGACAATCTGAAGTCATGATAAGACAATCTGAAAATACCACAACATTGCTGGAAACAGCAGGAACTATTTGTCTTCTAAGCAAACTGTCAGGAGGGCTCATGCAGTAAATTAACTGGCCACTGGGTAGTATGGGGCTAATTCTTGTATTTACTTGAAATAAAATTTGGTTCAATATTGATTACACCAGGATGTTGACACATTGCTTTATCCTTGAAAAAGAGTCATGCCAACTGTAGTGGTTTGAACCAGGTTTTCCCCCTGAAGCTAAGAAAGTGGTAACCCCCAGGGGGTGGTGACCCTTGGGGTTTGACCCAATCAGCGCTCCTACAAAATATAAACATATCACTAGACCGGAAAAGAAAAGGTGGTTGTACTTGCTGTTGGAGAAGAGGTGGCCATGTTCTAAGCCACGAGGAAGAGACCCGGAGCCCCACTGGGGCCTGGGTCCACCCCAGCCCTCGGCTGGGGGGCTATGGGGACTTGGAACAGTGTTAAACTGGGCTAAGCACCTGTAGCTGGAAAGCTGAAGGAGTTTTCTCCACCGTGAGTGGGCAGACGGAGCAGTAGCAGAGACAGCAGCATCCGAAGAGCAGTGGCAAAGAGCCAACAGATAAGAACCGAAGAAGCAGCAGAAGCCGGCATGCAGCCGAGGCAGACACAGAGTTGTCTGAAGAAAAGGAAAGTAACAGCAGAAAGAGAACCAAGCCACTGCAGAGAGAGTTTCAGGGGTAAGAACCGAACAACCAAAACTCCCCAAACTCCCTGGAGACTCCTCCGAGAGAGAGAGGAGGAAGATGGACTCTTACTTGAAAGAGTCTTGGAGTGCAGTATGCACTGCAGAGAGGAGCTTAAGAAGCTCAGACTGTCCTGAAAGCTCAGCCAGGATGACCAAAGGAATGTGTGTGTGTGGGGTGACCTTCGCGCCCCCACTGCTGCTAAGCTTCAGAGAAGCTAGCAGCCATCTTGAGGCAGAGCACAGAAGCTCTGCAAAGGGGCTTGGATCCCCTGAAGATACCAGACGGTCATGAAGGCTTCTGCACTTTGTCGATATGACCGTGGTGGAGCAACCTTTGTCTGGGGTAACGCAGCCCACAGAAAGACCCTTCGTTTGCGTTGGGGGGCCGAGAGAGGCTTGGAGGCCTCCCTCGTGTGTATTGGCAAAAATCCAACAACTGTTGCTTCATGAAAGACACAGAGAGCCTACTGCCCTAGTGAACTGCTGCTCAGAGACTGGAAGGGGTCTTTTCTTCTTCTTCCCTCCTGGACTTTTATTTGGAAGGGAGAAGAGATTTGGCCCATTGTAAATATTATATGTCATGGTAGAGATAGAGTTAAGATTGTATGTAATGTATTATACTATTTATTTATGTGTACAGGCACTGTAATATATTCCTTTTCCCCATTTTGAGTCTTGTGTGGTGTCTGGAAAACCCATCTCACACTGGGTTGAGATGTGGCAGGGGGGCTAGAACAAGGGAGTTGGATTTTGGGCTCTAAAACCATGACATGAGCACAGTTCTGATTCACCTCTCTAAGAAAAGGTACCCCTTCAACGAGAGAATCCTGCTCTAAATAATTTGCAATCTAATTCACTCTTGACAAAAATAGTGTGAATTACTATTAAACATACAGAGTCACTGACTTTCTCATGAACTATTTCTGAATGGCCTGAGGCATTTCAGGCATTTTGTCCCTGTCAACTCTGGTAGAAACAGAATTGTGAGAAAGAGATGAGATGACACCGAAATCAGAGGGGGTAGGGGGCTTAGTGAGCATCTGCATTGTGCTTAGTTGCAGCTGCAGTTAAACTATGGCAGGTAATTGTTCAGTAGGTGTTTCTGGCTCTGGAGCACAATATCAGAGACTTTATCACAGCTATTAAATAATAATTTTAAAAAAATGGTCTATCCCAACTGTATGTCTAGTCCAGCTACATAGTAACATGAGAGACTGCCAAATGCTCCTGATATCCCAGACATGCTCCTGATATCACAGCAGACAGCTAATCTGAGCCATCTAGTTTTACTAAGAAGCTAATGGTGTGATTTTACAAGAAAGAAGGCAAGAACTTAGTGGTTTGCTAGCTAAACAGAGATTACCAAGGCAACTCCAAAGTTCAGAAAAAAAGGTATCAAGTCAGCTGAAGAAGTAAGAATAACCAGGGTGGTGTATTTATTTAGGAAGTGATGAGGGTAGTAAAGTTGAAGAATTGGGGAAAAAAAAAGAGTATATAAGGGGTGTCACTAGGGGGTCAGCCCTGCTCTTGATCACTGTAGTTTGCCATAGGACTATAACTCTTTGCTTTTTTTGAACGTACTGATGTCAGACTTCTACAGTCAGGAAAGCTGGGCATGTTTTTCCCCAGTGTTGTTAGGGCATACTGTCGGTGCTCTTCCAAACCTCAACAAGGGAACACCCAGAGGGTGCCTTGTAATAACACCATCTCTTCCTGACAGTAAAGGTCATGTTGGATTTGAAATTCTGGAGCATGAAAAAAACCACAGTGAAAGGAAAAAATAAAATGCCATGAGGACTTTGGTCAGACAAACTGACCAGCAACATGCTGAAGAAAATGTGCAACAGACAAATGACTAACAAAGTAGTTTGAAATCTCATAGAAAACATACAAAAGGAAAACTTCAAAATACAAAGGATCAAAGCTGTCTACAAAATTTCAAGCCACAGAAGATGTATCGAAAAATATTCCTCTTAAAAACAGAGATAACAGTAGCAGCTTGTTTGTGGTGCTTCTTTAGCCAAGTTTATACTTGCAATAAATCTGCACTGTAATGCTTGGTCCCATCTTAGTCTATGCAACAATAGTATATAATAGGATGTAATTAGTTTTATTGTTTTGGAGCATCACAGTCTATTCTTTAAAGGAAATTTGCAAGTATGTTTACTGAAATAGTAGCAATAAAAAGAGTAAAAAAAGAACCCCAATGTTAAAATGGCCATATCTTTTTAAAGGTTGACTAGTGCACAATTTAAACCATTTAAGAAAACAAATCTCAGCCTCTTTCTGGTTCCAGTTTTAAAAAGTAATTACTTACCTATTTTTTTCAAACAATTATTGGAGTTACAGAAGATTTTCCTTTCCCTTTCCTTTTCCCTTTCTCTTTCACTTTCTCCTTCCCTTTCCTTTTTCCTTTCTCTTTCTCCCTTTTTCCATTTCCCCCTCTCCCCTTTTTTTCCTCAGTTTTTCCTTTTCTCTTTTGTTTATTTTTAGTTTGTTGGTTTTGTTTGTTTTTTACCTTCTGCTTCCCTTTCCTCCTTACCCTCTTTTCCTTCTCTTGAGATGATAGATGTCTCTACTTACTGATTGCTACAAGAAGTGTATCAGACAGCATAGCAGTTGCAGTTTGTCTGGGACAGTTACTTTTCTCCATTTTTCTGATGTTCGCATAGTGTTTTGTTTTGTTTTTGTGACCAAAACTGTTGATAACACTTCCATGTTTTCAGCTGTTACTGAACAGTACTTTCACAACGTTTCTCATTCTGTTTGGTTATCAAGTAGTCTGGGAGGGGATGCAGTAGGGACAACTAACCTGAGTTAACAAAAGGAATATTCTGTACCATATGAGATTGGGTTCAGAAATAAAACTGATAAAATTGGGAGGGGGATTGCAGGCCAAGTTAGGTGCTCATCACTCACTTCACTTATTGAATTGTCTTTTTGTTAGCCCATAAGTTTTTTCACTTTTGCCCTTCTGATTCTCTCCCTCATCCAGATATAGGGAAGTGAGTGTGAGGAAGCTTACCTGCCAGCTGTGGCAAAGCCACCACAGAGACTTGTATCCCTTCAACATAAGAAAGTTAACCTAAAACCCACAGAATTATTATTGCACCAACTACCATATCCTGGAATATATCTCTGCAGATTTAAGTCTTAGGATGCATTATCTCCATGCTCTGATGTAATATGTGTGACTATTTGCTTGGATAATGCTCCTATTGCTGACTTCTAGAAATCTTTCAATCTTCTATGTGGGTTTTATGTGTTTATAATGTTATGTAAGTAATGAAAGTGATGCTTTGATTTGTTTCAAAAGGGAAGACTGAACAGTGACTGTACTCCCTCAATAAAAGAGAACACCCTTCATTTTGAAGTTTAAATTTTTCACATTAGCCTGTAACATAACAGTTTTATTAGGCCAATAGAAAATAATTTCTTAAAAGCAAACCCCGTTTTCAGAAGAAAATTTCGGAATACAAATGTGACTATGTCTTCAAAATGTTGTTAATTTTCAAACACATTTTATATCTAAATACTCTGTTAAAATTTGGCACCTACTTAAGTAATTTCTGAAAATCACATCAAGTAATCATTTTGTAAAGTATATTTATAATTGTTTATTTTATTTTATTTATATGAATAATATAAGGTGGTTATATCTAGGTTGGGAGGGACCTCTGGAGATCATCTGGTCCAAGCCCCCCAGTCAAGCGCAGCCACCTAGAGTCAATTGTCCAGGACCATGTTCAGACAGCTTTTGAACCTCTCCAAGGATGGAGACACCACCACTTCAAGGCAGACTGTACTACAGCTCAGTCATGTTTACAATGAATAAGAGTTTTCTGAACTTCAGAGAGAACCTCTAGAAAGTCCTATTCTGCAAAGCTGCATTTCAACCTGGAGGACCCCAGATATTTAATGGGGATGTTAAACACGGCTGGACACATTTCTGACCCTTGGGGTACACTGCTGCTTAATGGTCTCAGAAAGTGAGTAATCTCTCAGTTATTGGCTGAATATTTGATGTCTAATTTTCAACCTCAATGTAAAATAGTAAAACTTTATCTCTGTATACTTTTTCAATACAGTTCTTTATTCTTCCTTTACTTTTAGTAATTTTATTGCCTTTTATTCTTTTATTTTAGTGTGGGGTTTTTGATGGTTTTTTCATTTGTTTTTCTTCTGGTTTTACCTAATCAGTTTTACCTAGAAATATTGCTAGGAAAGCAGACTTGCAGACATAATCCTTTACCCTAGATTTCTCTGCGTAATAGAACCATTTATTTTTTAAGGAGAAGTACATAAAGTTTTCAGGACTGTTATTTTAGGAATTTACACCATAGTATTTCATACATATTCACTATCAGTTTTCTTGTAAACTTGCTTTTCCATATGAAAGTTATAATTTCATACGTCAGCAAGATTTTCTGTGAAATAGTTTTATCTTCAAGGAACAATACTAAAAACCCATTAGATTTACCTTGGTTGTTGAGATCATTCTTAAGTTTACAGTTCTCATAGAAATTTACAGGTTGCCCAGAAAGGTTCTGGAGTTTTCTTCTTTGGAGATACTCAAATGCCAACTGAACATAACCCTGAGTAATATGCTCTAAGGAATCTTGCTTGAGCAGGAATGTTGGACCAGATGACCTCCAATGATTCCTTCCAACCTTATCCGTTCTGTGGTTATTTGAAAAGCATATTAGTTTTCCTTATTTCTTTATAAATGCATCATAATTACATAACTTTTTGTGTATTTCTGCCCTGTAGAGTAGATATGGATATCATACTCTTAGGTCACCAATAGACTTAATATTTTATAAGCACAATCTAAAATAGCTTTAGAGCAAATTTGAAACTTCATAATTCTCTTTGCTTTTTATTTTTAAAAGTATTTTTATCCAAAAAATTCTTAATTTAATTGTTTTTGTCTATATGTGTGTGTTGATGAGAATTCATATAGAACTTCTATCTTGATATCATTTGAAAATCCTTTCTTTGTCTCTCATTTATTATTTGTATTTATATTTTTTTAATTTTGTTTTAATTTCTCCAATGAAGATGAAGGAAAACAAATGTGAAAGCGGGAAAAAAAGAACTAAATTTAGAATTTTAGCAACTACTGTTTCAGTTAATTTTGGTGGTGAACATGGACTTCATAGTATTTAAAACTACAACATGCTAAAGTAAGCTTCTGGTAAAAATCCCCTCAAGTGACTCTTTCTCTTTCTTTTCAATATTGACATGATCAAGAATCAACCTTTTTCATAGTCCTCTTTATACTTTATAAAAAAATGAACCATATTCTAAGAGAAAAGGCCATTGGCTGGAAGCTAGGGCATTTTAGCTCTTACTCAATGTTTACTTTTCAGGACAGAACTCCTTGAATGAAGCCTGACAATTCTTTTTCAATTCTATGTCACAAAGATATTGATATCAGGAATATGCTTTTGAAACATTTTTAAATCCAAATGAGTAGAGTCAAATGGCAAAATAAAAAGTATGTGTTATTCTGTTTGTTTGTTTATTTCTGGTGACACATAGATGCCAATTGTTTAGCAGAAATACCTGTCAGGACATGAGCTGGGAGTAGAACATGCTTCATGGACTGAACCATTGTGAGATCTTAGAGTAATTTAACTGATAGGTCTGTTTGAAGTGCCTTAGGGGATGAAATTCTTGCTTTTTTCCAGACAATATGCTTTGTTTTGGCTAAATAATTTCAGCCTGGCAGGCTTTAACTCAAAAGCTCACAAAGAGAATCCTCTTCCACTGTGGAAGCATGCAGCAAAAGCTTACTGAGGCAATGCTATAGGATCACAAAAGTGTTGCATACCAGTATTAAACGATACAGAGGCAAGATTAAGTTAATAATTTTCAAGACTATATTTTCATAGTGTGGGTCACAGACTGAGGAAGATTGGAGTTAATGATTATTGGCAATCACATTGATTTTGATCTGACATGTTGAATGTTATCTGCTTTTAGACAGATGAGTCTGATTGTTACGGGTTCTTTGCACAACCTTATTACCTTCATTATTTCAGCTAATTCCTCATTCTGTATCATACGACCAACTTTTATCGCAAGGAAAAAGCTACTATCAGTGCAGACAAATATATAAATAAGAGGGACTGAATCTGAAATTAATTAGGGCACATCATCTAAGGAATTTCAATCTGAAATAGAAATTTAAATCCTAGATTAAATCCCTTTCTGAGAACACTGTGCAGTACTTAGACCTCTTGCGGCCACCATTTACTGTGTTAATTCATTGCTTGTTTACTGTTGGTTTGTGATTCCCTCTTTTTTTGCCACATCCACCCATTTTCCTTCATTTCTAATTTAGAATGAAGTTTCATTTTGGCAAGAGAACTTTATTTCAGTAATGGTGCTCTGTAAGCTTGCAGGGATCTTGCATCCTTTCCTCCGGTCAAATTCCACCACTTTGGCTTCTTGAGATTCCCCTGCGTTATTTCAGATGAGCCAGGCTGTCAGCATATATCCTCTCCAGTTGCAGCTATGCCAAATGAAGAAGTTATTGCCCACAGTTGCTCACTACTAGTGCCTCAGAACTGACAGCTACAAAGCTTCATTTACAGAAATTGTATTTATTTCAATCAAAAATCATACCATTACATCTATGGGATGTGAAAAGCAAATCTTAGCCACATTGCTTCTTTTAAACTGAAAATAGTTAGAAAACACCTGCAAGAGAGTTCAGTTTGGACAAAGAAGCAACACCCTGTCACCTGGAAGGAAGAAGCTCTGCATTCATCTGTCACAGCTACCATAGGTGCTGCAGGTTAAATTAGAACTGCTTTAATTCACAACATGAGGAATGGCAGTTGGTTACATTTTACCTTTTAAGATGAATTGTAAGGTTGCAATCCTGTGTCCTGGGTGACTCTAGGGTGTGCAAAGGGGTGGTGGACCACAGCATTGCTTTTGCCACTGAAAACAAAGCGTTGCATCAAAAGGTAAAAGGCAATTGTAGGATATTTGTGTTTAGTGAAGCATGCTATTTCTGCCATAGAGTTCTTTGTACTTAGTGGTCGGCAAATTGGGCCTTTAATAGTTTTATAGTTTAAAACATGTCTAAGACTTTATCTCAAAGATCCACAACAGAAATAAATATAATTTCATATTGGTCTATAACTATGTTGTATGCAACTAAGTGAAATGAGGCCTAGTAGTAGTAATACTTGAACCTAAAACATTTGTCCCTTAAAGAGTGAAAGAAAAGCATTCATCTGTGGAAAAATACTCAGATAATTTCTTTGTATGTGATATTCAGGATTTTTTTTCTTTGTTTGTTTGGGTTTTTTTACTGTATGCAGATTTTTGATAATGCTACAATACAACAGTATAGTTAGAAAAAATTATTTGCATTTGGGACTTGAGAAAATTTGGAAGTTGCATAAAAATTAGGACTCTCAAGAGAATAAACAGTTTTCAGAACTTAAACTATTTTGTCCCCCAAGAAATCTTTTTCCTTTTCATGACTTTTTTTTTTACAAAGAAAAGTATTTAAAAAAAAAAAAAAAGAAGATACATGAGGGAAACACATACTCACATCAAAATTTTGTGTGTTTATCTCACTTTTTTGATGCTTAAAGTTATCTTCTTCAGTTAAGGTTATTTGAATTACCTTGCCTTCCTCCTGCTACCCCAGTTCCTACGTAATGTGACCTTACAGTATTTCTGGTTAGAAATGTATTATGAAAGCTTTTATTCACTTCCTATGCTCTGGTCAAGTAATGAGGTGCTCTTCTAAACAGCAATCAGGAAAAGGGAGCATTATAATAAATCAAAACCTTACAGTGACTTCATGTTTTCACTGGTCGGATAAGCAACTGACTCTGAATACAAAACAGAACTGCCTCTTTGTGAAGTAATATTTGGCGCTGGCCGATGTATTACTGTTTGAGCAACTGAGAACTCGAAACAGACGTACACACACAAACACACACACAAATACACTTTTGTCCTCCAGGGTGCTCCTTGTCTACTAGATTAAACATTTGTAATGTAGTGTCTGCAGATCTGAATACTATACAAACCTTTAGAGATTCACCCTACCTAATACTAGTTTTTTTGTATTCCGATCAAAATATTTGACTTCCACACAGGTGTTTATTTCATAAACTGTGAGGAAAAAGAAGATTATTCCTAGACAAGTGACAGGAGTATCATAAAGCTATGGAATGACTATTTGAATGGAGCTAGTGTGGGAAAAAGGAGAACATAAAGTTACAGGGGTTCTTTTCTGCTTTAAGCATAGAATTAATTTTTCTTTCCATTTATAAAAGCAATAATTTCCAGGGCCTCCTTTCAAGTCATGAATATTTTACCCAGAGCTCTCCCTGAGAGGGAGAGAAACAGCTTTTCAACCAGCTGGTGCAGGGTTATATTTGGCATATGGAGCCTGGATTCAGTTATTGACTTAGAAGCCCATAAGTACCCCCTTAACAACAGTGCTGTGTGTAATACACATTGTTGGGGAACTCCTTAACACAGATTTCTAAGGTATCCAGCCTACTTGTCTGCTAACAACACAACATACAACAAAACAGAAGACTTGAATGTAGATCAGGCTGATAAAATCCTAAGTCTTCAGAAACCAAATAAACTTTGGAAATATGTTTAATGAAGATGAAAATGAAAACCTGGTCACTAGCTCTTAGAACCACTTTCAACTCATTTTGCATGGTGAATTAGTGAGAGATGCTGTATTAATAATGTTGAGAAATGACGTACACTTTATGCAAGTCACATGTAAAAGTAGTAAAAATACAAGTTTTTGAAGTCTGTTTTCTTTACAGCTTCAAATTTCATTTTTTTCCTTGATGAGGCAATTAAAATGATTCTTTAACATTATCCATTTTTCTTGTTAAAATTACTTTAAAAATTACTTTTGAAAAACATTTTGCAAATTATTTGTTCATTTGCCTGACAAAAAAATAATAAGCTCTGTATATGCTGAGTTCAATGCATGTGTTGGAAAGGCATGTAACAGCTGGGATCTATCACTGCCAAGCAATAATTAAACAAAGTTGGCAACAGAACTCTGGGAAAAGTGTTGTATGCAAAACAGAACCATATATCTTCTGTAGGAAGTTTCTTGTGATTTTGTAGAAAAAATGCATTCAGATGACTTTCTCTTGAGTTTTTTATTTTTTTAAAATTTGATTAGTTACTAGAAATAAAGACATTTTCAATCAATTTAAAATGGGGCGGTTAAGTCGGAAAATCATTAAAATAAAGATCAGTCAAGTAGCAGAATTCCCAACATTTACCTTATTAGAGAGTTAGAACAAAAAACACAACTTCTTAAGAGTATCCATAATAAAGAAATTCTGTTTAATTTCTCGGCTAAGAGTTGTGCAAATTTCGTAATAGCCTTTGCTTCGAGGAAATATTTTAGTCTGATTATGTGAAGTGTAAACATACAATTTACTATTTCAATCTAAATTCTGTCTTTAAGAGTGAAGTATATTGAGTCAGGAAAAAAAATCCATCAGGGTGATCATGGCTTTAAGAATGCTTACCTGTATGTTTTTAAACTCTAAGCAATTATCTCTCAGTGGCCTTTCATAGTATGAAACTCAGATATACATAATTTACTGGGAAAAATTAGTTAAACACACTGTTATCTCCACATCTTAACATCTTGAAAGGAACACAGTCAGAAGCTCACGTAACAAATACTTACAAGGAAATTAAAAATGTCTCATTCTCATGAAGTGAGAGAAGGAAATGAAACTTTCTGTAGAAACTGCTGTGAATAATTTTGTCATCTCCAGGTAATAACTGTAAATCTTATTGACACGACATGGCACCATAGGGCTGTAATCAATACACCAGTTCACCAGCTTGTACTGCAGGTTGCACTGCAATTGTTTGAACCAAGATAATTGAGAAGAACTCAGAATTTATGATGGTGAGATTTTATTACTTGCTTATTGTTATTGGCAATGTATGAAGCTGTTCCGGAGTTGTTCTCACTCTTTTGGGAAAGGGCTTAATTGTTGTGATGATGTCCTATGTTCTTGACTATTATGCAACGTTTAGCCATTTAGGTCAGCCAGCCTGCCTTAGAATATCTATTTATTAAGTAGAAACCAAATGTACTCTTCCTTTACTCAGACACATTTCACAGGACCTACATCTGTGAATAAATTGAGAGTTCTCAGTACTCTGATTCTCGAGTTTCCTGTCTCTCCGCATAGTGGTAATCATTTTACCTCAGCTTGTCTCTTTTATTTCATTACAGCTGAGCAACTGGAACCCAGAGAATATCCTCAGCAGTGATTTTTTACTTCTTTTGTCTTTTCCTTTACTTCTAACTACTTAGTCCTTCACCCAGTATTATTTGTATCCATTCTTATTAACTCTTAGCAATAGTCATCAAGCATGCTTGCCATGATTAGGTGTACAATAACATGGAGGATTAGTTTTCAATAGTCTTGTCTTATTGCCCCAATATAATATGGAAAACAGGTAATAGGCAAGTATAATCCCCTTTGAATTTAGAACATTAGGATTACTTAAAGAATAAGATTACTAGAAAACTTGCAAAATTCCAGGTTATTAACACAGCAGTTTACATTGCAAATCTTGGAATACAGCTTGTAAGTTTTTCAGCCAGGTATGTGCTCTAAAGGAATCACAGAAGAGTATCACAGCCTGTAAAGTATTGTATTTAAAGCTTCTATCTGCCACTAAGTATAAAAATGTTTCCTCAGGAAATGGAGCTGGTTATTATTGTGGGAATACAGTGATCACTGAGGTGACGTTATATAGGAACTTTTCAATGCAGATCAATACTGGCAATTCATTTGGATGCACATGAACTTTCCAGTGTTAGTTCGTTAATGGTGAAAAAGAGTAATAGTGGACAGGATGTAGAAACAGAAGCAAAAGGAAGACAAAGATAAAAACAAACAAACTCTTATATGTTAAAATGGAAATGGAGAAGGAGGAAACAAAACAGATTACAGTGTATAATTTGCTCATGTACATGGTGGGCTACTAAAGAACGGTCCTGCTATTAAAACAGGTTGCCAAAATTTTGCACCCTCTCCTAGTTAGAACAGCTGGGACCAGTTCATCACTGTATGGGTGTAACCTAAAGCTGTGTATTCTATAGCCTTCCATGCCATTTCCCAGAAACTGGCATCAATAGACTATTTACACCTTCTGCCCAGAGCAGCCTGACTCCTCAGGCTATAAACTGGGTGTTAAGAGGCCTGCGAGATAAGAGGGTGCCTCCTGTCCTCACGCTCTTTTGTGGAATTCCCTGCCCTGAGGGAAGTACTGAGCATTCCTACCTGAACTGGAGAATATATAATCTTGGAGTCTTGGAACTTTTGGAACCACTTGTGGGATCCAGAGGAAGACTGCAGATCACCGCTCTCAACCAGACTGCAGACCACCACTCTCAACCAGACTGAGACCATCACTCTTGACTGGACTGCAACCACCACTTTTCAACCAGACTGCAACCATCACTCTCAACCGGACTGCAATCACCACCCTTGACCAGACTGCAACAGCACTCTCACCAACAGGTTTTCCCCTCTCCTTTTACTTTGGACTCAGGGGGGCCAAAGAGTACCACTCTGTTCATGCCCCAGGGTGCTGGGTTGTGCATTTGGGTTTTGTGTGTTGAAACCAGTTGTTTGTCTGTGTAGTCGTATTATTGTATTATTTTATTAAGTTGTTATTCTGACTTGTGGTCTCTCTTTTGAATTGGGTTCGTTTCCCCTGCTGGTTTTCCTTTAAACCAGCACACACCCCTTTCCTCCTGCATGTACACTTGTGAAGTAGCTAGAGATCATTTCAATACAAAAATGAGAAGTAAAAAAAATTCTCTACCCATTTGAAGTAAGATATAACCATAGATATTCTTGCTATATAGAAGAAGCACGTGGTCACCTTTTATGTTGCTGTGGATTAATTTTGGTGTTAAAAGACAAGTATTTGTGCTTAATGTAGTAGACTAGTAGACCCTAGGAGCAGAAAAAGTAAGCATTCCAGAAAATGGAAGTAGGAATTGTCTGCAGTACAAAAGATACTGTAGTAAGAACCAGGGACTGAAAGCAATAGCATGCCATTGTCATCCTGAAATCCCTGGATTCTTTCTGTTGGTTACTATCACTTCATTGTAGACAGATGACTCATATAAAATAAAAGGTTGTGTAGACACAATTAGGATCTCAAAGAGACTAAGAAAATGAGATGTATCAGTATATTTTACCTTAAACTAGTCATTAAAATTCAATAATTATCTTATATGGTTGTTCATATCCAGGAGGCACCAACCTTTATAATGATGACCCAAATAAGCAGCGTAGCAAGCATAGTGCTGCAATGGAAGATCAGTTCTTTAAAGGCAGACACCCTACAGTACTTAAGCAAATTTCTCTTTATCATGTGATGTGGCAAGTTGTTCATCACTTCTTCTGAATTCTGCTTTTTAGAGAGCTTAAAGCAATTTTGAACTATTTGGTTAATCCATGAAAATAATGAACTGATGGAAATAATGGAGTTTAATTTTATTTATTAAACCAGTAAAGGAAGATGAGAGTAATTATATAAAGCTGGAAGATGAAAACCATTATAAGAAGTTGGAAGACTATTAAAAGAAAATAATCAAATTGTAGCCTGTTCTCTTGATCTGACCTTATTTCCATGACTGTCAAAGGAAAATTTACTGTTAATTTCAATAGAATATAGATCAGATAAATAATTTAAAAATATATTTGATCAATTTAGTAAAATCTTGACGATGTCTAGAATCAGTTAGTAATAAATCAGGAAGAACAGAGTTGCATTTTCACTCCAGGTGAAAATAATCTTTAAATAGCTTCAACCTTCATCCTTTAACAGGATGAAATACCCACTTGTTTGTTTAAAGGCCTATTATTAATAGTAATAATTTGAAAAATATGTGTAAATCTGAGGAATTCAAGTAACTCCTGATCACCTCAGGCCCCTCAATATCTTTCAAGAGTTATTTCAGCTAATTGAAGGATTACACCACTCCTACTGCTTAATGGAAATTTCTGATATCCTGTTCTGTACATATCTTGAAGTAGCCAGCTTAATAAGACCTTGACTCTTTAGTGAAATCTAAATGGATGTAAATTATTTTCATGCACTGTTTTGTGAACATAGAGACTGCAATTTTGTGAACTGCTACAATGAGATGTTACCTTATCTGTGAAGCACATAAGTCATGGAGCAACTTTAAGATAAAAAAACAAAACAAAACAAAACAAAAATACCCCAAGTACAACAGCCTTGCAGAGTACAGAGTGTTTCAGGCACAGTACAACGGACTGTTGCCTATATTTCTTTGCTTTCAAGGGCTGTGGCTGTGAAGCATAAAGTAGTGACACCAGTCTCTTTCCAGCTTGTTATAGTAACTCATCATTGGGTGACAGTGCAGCACCACTTCCTTCTGTAATGAGCTGTTAGTAAGGAGGCTTTGCAGTACTGCAGTGGTGCATAGGATTGACATTCACTGTGCCTCCTCTGTATGGCATCTGAGGAAGGCTGTACGGGAACACATGAAAGAGCCTGTGAACTTGTTCATTGTCTATAAGATAACGAAAACTCTCCAACACATCTGAGCCATTTAAAATAATGTCAACACTATGCAGAACTAGCATCTTAAAAGATATTTAAACAACATTTAAAACATTAAAAATATCTTCTTTCTTCTTTGGATCACTATAAAATTTTAAGGAAGAAAAATCTATAGGTTCAAGGTAAATAAAAGACATATGTGATTACTAGGACTGAATATGTAAACCCAGCTCTGATTAAAAAAAAAAATCCCAAGTGTTTGCAAAAGCAAAAAGAAATATTTTTTTTTTCTCAAAAGAGATTTTTCCCTTTATATTTTCTAGGTTTTAGGAAGAGTTATAATAATTTTCACCCCAACCTGACCAGCCCATAAGAACATCTTCATACCAAACTATGAACATGGCTGTGTATATGTTATTCATTCTTGGAACAATAAAACTTTTTTAGTACTCTGAAAATTGACTTGGTGTATACTTGAATAATAATGGTAAGCGTTACTTAAATGAGGATACAAGCTATCAGATGCGTAGTCTATGCAACTGAATATTCCTACTCCTTCCTGAGACCAACTCCTTCCTGAGGAAAGTATTTATTTCAAAGGTGCTTTACTTTATAAGAGTTTAGTAGAGGCAGATATCTAACCTCCTATAAAATACAGAATAATGAAGAAACACAAACTGTATTTCTTTTGAACTAGTAGTTTATATTTAGATAAATGTTTTTATTTGAAAATCACCTTCAAAACTGCAATATCATAGAATCAAAGAATCATAGAATATTCTGAGTTGGAAGGGACCCACTAGGATCATCCCACAAGTCCAACCCCTGGTCCTGCAGAAGACAACCCCAAGAATCACACAATATGGTTGAGAGCATTGTCCAAACACTTCTCCAAATCTGTCAGGCTTGGTACTGTGACCACTTCCCTGAGGAGACTGTTCCAGTGCCCAAAAACCCTCTGGGGGAAGAACTTTTTCCTAATATCCAACCTACACCTCCCCTGACACAGCTTCATGTCATTTCCTTGGGTACTATCAATGGTCACCACAGAGAAGAGATAAGTGCTTGCCCGTCCTCTTACACTTGTGAGGAGTCTGTAGACTGTGATGAGGTCTTAGTCTTCTCTTGTCCAGGCCAAATAAGGCAAGTGACATCATCTGCTCCTCATGCAGTTTCCTTTCTATGCCCTTTACTGTGTTCATGGCTCTTCTTAGGACACTCTTTAACAGTTTAAGGTACTTCATATAACATGACATTGAAAACTGCGCAAAGAACTCAAAATGTCTTCCTTCTGTCATCTGCTATGAAAACTGATTTGGTAGGAATGAGTTGCCAGATATTGCATGTTTTTAACCTGTGGGATGTTATTATCCCTTCATTTTGGAGGGTCTATATTATCTTGTCATAATTTACCTTGTAAATTTTTATAAACTGGATATAGCTCATTTTTTATACAACTGTACTTTGAATCAGAAAGGTTTGGTTTTCTCTCACTTTGATGTAAAGCACAAATAAGCAGAAAGGAGCTAAATCTGTAATGTAGAGGTGCTGGCAAAGTTAGTTCTATATTTTGTTATTCTTACCCTTTTTTTGGACTATAGGATGCCCAACAATTTTGTATTCTTCACTCTAACTTGAAGTACATTGAGTATCCATTGTTAAAACCTGTAAACTTTTCTTTCAGAATTAAATCATGTGTAATTAAGTACATAATAAGTGGTCTTACACCACTTTTACTTGATATATTGCAATGGATTCTAGATTTTCAATATTTATAGGCCTTATGATGTATTGGTGCTTTTTTGTTCTAAAGACTTACTAAAGTCTTTAGAATTATTCTGCTAAAGCAACCATGTTTTTTCAATATCCTTTGGTGGTATCATAAAAATTCAGATATTAAATATAATTTCAACAGAAAAATTAGACATATCTTAAAATAAACATTCTGTGTGAGGAAAAAATTACCATGGAAATAGAATGTAAATAAACATAAGAGAGAAAGGAACTTATAAAACAGATAGAAAAAGTAGGTCACAGTGAGGGAAAAGAATAGGCACTGACTTTATGTGATAAGCAATCATAATTTATTGAGTTTATAATTTATTTACAACAGCATTCACAGCATGAAAGACAGTATAGATTGTTAAAAAATGGAGAGTTCATCCGCTTGGACACCAGAAATCATGTTACAAGATCATGTGTATATCCTAATCATAGTATTAGCAGCTCAATTGTGATCTGTAAAGGAAGAACCTCTTTCAAAGCAGTATATAGGGAAAAATGAGTTAAGCTGATGTGGGAGAGGGTCATTCCACTGAGTTGCCACATCCCGAGAATCACTTTTTGATTCTGAGCAGCATTACTGACCAGTGACAAAGTTACAAATCACACTAAGTAGAAAAAGACCAAATCTTTCATATCCGGATATTTTCTTCTGTATTGAGGCTATATGCCTAGCAAATGTATTATAGACTTCTTTTTTTTAATGTTGTTTCCTTGGACCCTAGTTCAGCTAAGCAGACTGAACAGATATGAATCCTTTTAATGTCAAGAGTATTTGATTATATGCTAACAGTGAAGTATACACTTAGATGTCTTTCCCATCAGAGCTAAGGATTGTGTCATTATCTGTGGTAGGAAAGACACAATATGACTGCAGATAACTCTGAAATGAAGTTCCAAATTGTAAATGCATCAGGTGCCTGCCATTTTTATCTTTCCGTTAATATTTCTATTTTGAATTTAAGGCTGATTTATCTGAAGTATTCTAATGTCCACAAAGTACACCATTTTGGTCAGAAGTCAAGTTACAGTATTCTATTGAGCAGTCAAGAATTTGCTTCAGCAGAATGTTTCTAGAATAAAAGCAGAAGACAGACTTTCAATACGGAGAACCTGTAGAAAAAAATTTACTAAAATGGCTTATTTTTAAAATATTGAAACTGAAGAAATTTTCAACACTGCTAGGGGCAAATGTAATATTCCTAAATGTATTACTGCTCTTTGATTCCGATCATAATTATATTCCTTATAAATAACTTGAAAAATACATTGCTGTGCTTGGCTGGTAAACAGTGAATAAATAATGGAAAAAGATGTTTAAAAAAAAATCAAACAATAAAAGAATTCTAGCCTTAACTGTGCTATTTTAAAGAATAATGGTAGTTAAGATGCAGGAAATCATATCCATTTTCTTTTTGGTGTGACCAAAAAACTGCAGTAGCAACACCATAGCTCATCATCAGCCAAATTGCTCTTGTAAAGCTGGTTGCCATCTAGAATCAGTTTGCAATTGCTTAGCCCTTTGATTCCTATTTTCAGAGTTGAGTAAAGCAAAGAAATTAACATTCTTCTTATTTGATGCTTTGTGTAAAATACAATGCATATTGGAATCTTCATGTTGAGAGGAACAAAGGAGGTCATTCAGGATAAAACAGAAGGGAAAGACACAGATAAACAGGCCTAGCCAAACCTGCATCCTCCTTTGTAACATATCTTTCAGATTATTAAGGAAAACTTTTTTCAGGTCATCATGGGAATTTTAAATGTTACAATCTGATACATGAGACTGTAATGAAATCCAGACCCATGCACCAAAGAAACAACTAAGCTTAGATTTTCTTCCAAAGGGTTATTTGTCAAGAGAGATCTTACACTTAACATATGGTCTGAACAGTAATAGATCCCAACAATGTGTTAGAGCCACAACAGTTATTGAGGCAGAAAGAAAGATGAGCAACAATGCACCCTACAGTGATCACTGTAAGGAAACACAGGATTGTAAGTGATTCCATGGCTCTGACATGGATACTTAACATCCAGGGTCATTGAAACCACCAGTCAATCAAGCAAAAACTTTTTGAATGCAGGTAGGAGTTGTGCCACCTCTTGTCTCTACCAACATGAGCGTGATTGAAAGAATTGTTTTTACCTTACATGAGCAATGTGGGCAGCATCTTGTCTCTGTTGACAATTGTCAGTGAGCAGAATGGATGTTAGAAGAAACTGTGCTGGCAGTGTGTCTATGATGCTGATACTGGTCCAGAGAGGGTGTCGGAAGACAGGGTGTCATAAGAGATGTTACACATTGTTAACACAATATCTACATGTGCTTCATGACTTTGGTTAAATGTGACCTACTTTCATTGTTTATATTCACTGAAGCCATATGTGAAAATCTTGGAGATATATGTGTAAATTGTGTTACTGAATACCAAGATAAACTTTCAAGATAAGTAATTAAAGCTATCCATTTTACTTCAATTATTGTCTCATTCAATTATTGTCTGGTAAGGAAAACAGTTTTTGTTGTTTATAGAAGCAAGACTTGCTGCCTCATGCCTTCAGGTGTTAGTTCTTGTTAAAAAAAAAGAGAAAACATTAAGGTTAGATTGGTGAGTGCTTCCTTTCTCTCTAAAGCACATGCTCTATTCTAACCGACTTGTCTTCCACAAAACACATACACAGAGAGTGGCTCTCTTTATCAAAGAATCTTCAGTTAAGTTTCTTATTTTAAGCTAGTTTACTCCATCAGGAGTGATTGTACAATCACAACTGTTGGACATACACCACTGCGGTTTCAAATGACTTCTCTTCACATGGCTTACCCTTTTGACAATTGTAAATTATCAATTATCCCTAATAGATGTTGAACTTCACTGTTTTTCTCATCAGTTTCTCAAAAAACAGCCTATAATATCTTTTGTTAAAAGTAATTGGTTTTGAACATTTCTTCTGTGGTTGCCTTAGTATTTTATCCATATTTTCCATGTAACATGTTTATTTTTGCGCGTCTCTTTCTCATCATGGACTAAAATTTTCTTTTGTTTAACATTTCCTGTATTACTTACTACTGTATTGTTTTTCTACTCCTTCCTACATCATGTATATTACCACTACTGGTGCATAAAATCAACCCCTTCTGTTGTTTTTTGTTCCTCATATGTTCCTCATACTCTTCCTATAGGAGTACATAATTCTTACAGCTCCTTTTCTCGTTTCTGTTCAATGCTTAACACATCAACAGTTATGATTATGCATTAATAGCTGACAAAGTTAGAAAAACTGTAATTTAGAGAAAGATGCAACACCCTGCACATTCTCACTTAAATTCATGTTTGGGAAACAATGATAGCTTTTGGGGTTTTTGTTTGGTTTTTTCCTTCCATGACAAAGTATTTCAATTTTAATAGCTTAGGTGAATGAGAAATTGAAATCATACACTTTTAGCCTGCTATTTTAAAGATTGTGAAAAATCCTTCCCAGCAGATGCAAATATTTTAACTACATTTTGAAATCTGATTGTTTTGTTTATAATTTTAAACAAAGAATACAAACTGTCTTATACCCAGAAACGGAATAAAGCTAGATAAATATTTTTTTCCAGTAATCAAAAATAGAAAAGGACACAAACAGATAATCTTCTATAAATATTGTCTTAATTTTTAAAATTATTTACTTCAGTCATTCATTCATTTTAATGGTGTCTTAAAAAAATTTAAAAATTTATTTTTTTTTCCTAAATTTCATCCCACAGATGTATACATAATATTTTTTCATTTTTATTTCACTTCAAGGGTTTGGCACCTTATTCTTGTTTGATTACTTGTAATTAAGACATATAATTCTAAGATGACAGCACACATACTTCACAATTGCAGTAAATGTTTTCTTGTCAAACCTTAGACACAAAAAAAAGCTTTTGAATTAATTCTTCATAGAAAAAATTCAAGATTTTTTCCTGATAATTAGATTATTCTGTAACCTGCCAAAGATTAAATCCACTGGATAACACATATATAATGAATAATTTAATTCTATATGTTTGAATAATCATGGCATTGATACATTTGCTCCAATTTACAGTCTGAAAATATTTTTTGATATTATTGCTGAGGAATAAGTGGTTCTCAACATGAAACTCATGAAGAATTAGTGCAGATACAGCTTTTTAAGGTAATATTAAAAACAAAACTAGCAGTAACGGCTTCATTGATTATAATATTCAAAGATTAAAACCAAAATACAATTCTTACAGTGAATAAAAAGCAGACAAGTAATGAAACAGGAGTATACAAAAGTGAAAACTTACTGAGATTTGCATCTTTATCTTCTGGTTTTATATGTTGATATCTGAACAAATGTGCAGACATGCATTTAAATGCTTGCTAATTTACTTGAATTTTTCCTGCACAGATATTTTTAGCTTTTGTTTGTTTGTTTGTTTATTTGTTTCAGGTTCCACTTTATTCTTTCAGCATGAGATGCCTTAGATAACTGTAGCTCTACTTGATATCATGTCATATTTGCAGTATTCGTAAGTCCTGAAAATTAGGCATTAAGTCCTGGACAGTTGAAGTTATAGCTGCCTTATATTGAATAGATCAAAATTCAAGGTACCAAATCATAAAGATAATTTAAAAAAGCATATTTTCAATACACAAACCATTGGGTTTCCTAACCAGTCAGAAAAAGCCAAAGGTTTTGCTAATGAAATATTGATTGTTGCCAGTCCTGTTGACAGTAGCATCGCTTAAGACAGCGTAAATAAGCATCAGCTCCAGGGCCAGGCTCACCAATATTGAAACAGGGATGTCACAGCCATTGATCTGGGACTCATTAGGGTGCAGACTGAACATTACTGTGCAATTGTGCTAGTGAGATGGATCACCATTTGCAGATGGAACATGCACAGCGATTTTACTGACTTTTCCTGAGAAACGCATACAGTTTTCCAACAACAGGGAGATTTGTGGGTACACAAATCAAATCTATTATGGAAAGGATATTTGTCTTGGAGCTTCAAGTTGCTTTCACAGACTCCTTGATGATAAGCCCTGAAGCAAGATCGAGGCACTGTGGTTGCATTTGCAATCTGCAAAGCTAGAAATTGTAGCATAAAGCTGGGATTTAGGTAGACTTTACTCCTTTCCATAATAGCTGCTAGAATAGTGTTTCTGTGGCATGAGGGCTTCCAGGATTTCGTAGTTTAAGGTAATGACTGAGTACCCAAAGTTCAGTGAGGAAAGTTAGGCTCATTAATTATTATACAGAAAGAAAATGGTCCCAGACTAGGCTAGAGGAATGTAAGGATGCACAAGTCAAGGTATTGCAAACCAGTCCTGTAAGAAACCTATAAGAGTGTAGAAATATTAAAAATTAGCCAAAAAGCAAAGCCAGTACGTCAGTTTCAAAGAAGAATTAACTAGGAGGCTGTCCCACATCTCCTACAAGGGGCATAGCAGATTACCTTTTAGCTTCTAATTTGGATGAACAGTATGAGGAGGAAGACTTTACATCGTCAGTAAATTATATATTACCTCACTCAGAATACTCCTGAATTTGTTGTATTTCCAAAATATTTTTTTTTCTTTCTGATACAGCTTATACTTTTTTGCAAACATGCTATATATGGCCTTGAGCAGTTCTTTATTGAATCTTTGACTATAGAAAATTATTCATTCCCAATGGAAAAAAGTAATAGCCTGCCTGATGTTCTAGCAATGCACTTCTATGAGAAAGCTGAATCTCAATTGCTGTATTTCAGCCTAGAATGTTCAAATCTTTTACACTGGAACTGATACAAAATATTCAGTAATTCATTTCTATACAATCCTTATGGTTTTGAAGTTTTTTAGTCTTTGACTTAAACTATGATAAGAAGTCTCATGATGACTAATTGAAACTAATTACTTCTTAGACAAAATTAAGAGGGTGAGATGTGAGGGGAAAATAAAAAAAAAATCCCTTATGTAGAATATGTGAGTGGGTGTATTGTGCCTGAGCAGCTGTGTTGCTAAGTACTGTGAATGCTCCCTGTGATCTTACAATCCTAAAAATTCTGAATAACATATTCATACATGTAATTGGAAACTTACTCTTCTGCATGAAGTTTAGGATTAATACACAGTGGGTTTTCTGTTCAATCATAAGTTCATTCAATTTCATCATTGCTTTCTAGAACAGATCTTGGAATGAAAAAACATTTTCTCCAAAAAAAAAAAAAAAAAGAAAAAAGTTAAGGATGTGGGTGTATGATACTTGATAAATGTCATTTTTCTAATTGATTTTTTTTCAGAAAAAGTAATCTCACAATTCAAAGACTTCCTAATAAAGTATTTTCTCCTGATCTGTTATAAGAGTGACTGTTGCTTTTAGTCTCTGATACAGGTTGTTTTAGTTATGTCATCTATATATATATATACATCTATAACCATATCTCTATCACCTATTCTATATCTACATCTGTATCTAAGATGCCACTCTAGTTGGATATCTCCCCGAATGACAAGATTAATCAAAAGATTCTAAATCATGTTCAATCACCCAAACTTTGTGAGACATTCTCAAATAATCATGTTTTTCTTTAAAACTAATAATGAAAATAATGAAATTGGAATGAAAGACCCAAATGTAATAGTAAGTTACTGTAGATTTTTACTTTATTGTAGATCAAGTTCTATATTTCTAGGCATACATCACAATATCTCCTGCCCAATAATACAGAGCAAATTTTAAAATAAGAAGCCTGACACTAACATCTTAATTTTCATTGTCTAATCAAGCACAACAGAAGACAAGATATAGAATTATTGAAATACGAGGTGGAAAAAATTCTTTTCCTATTGTATGCCTCATTATCTTCATTGACTTGTTTAAACAAAATTTTTATTATATATTCTTCATTTATTTTGTATTCCATAATGGTATAGATAATTGGAAGCAGAAATCAAGAAGAAGCTTGGTTTTCAGCTAGATTTGTTTAATTCATAATTTGCTAAATCCTATTAATTTTTCATAGGAAGCATATGTACAACTTACACAAGGACTTGTTAAGACCAAGTTTTCTGTGGCTTTTTGAAAAGAAAAAAGATGCTACAGATCTGGTTTTTGAGGTAGGTTGTGTTTTTCCACTTCATTATCTCTTTCAGCACAGCTTGTGCTTGTACAGAATACTGCCACTAGGACTCAAGTATTTCTCCTTAAGTGTCTTCAGTATTCTTTTCTCTTTGTATCTTCACACTCTTCAGGGTCTTAATCCTTCAACTCCAACTTGTTCATGACAGTATGAAATCAAGTGGGATGTTGTGTTCTCAATAATTATATCTTATAAAGTTTTGGTTCAATATTGAAATACTAGATGTGAAATAGTAGAGAAGCCACCTCACGCATTTTAAACAAATCTTTTCTTTACTTTAACCATAACATTTTATCAAGTACTACAGTTACTACTGAGATTGACAATACCGCACTTCAAAATATTCAACTCAGATTGGGAATTAAGTAGTACACAAAGCCTTACAAGTTCTCTCCTTTCAGGATTGTACTTTACAAGAATAAGTGTCACTGTAGTTACTTAGGATAATACATTTGCAACAGTGGAACCCAGGTTCACAAGCTCATATGAAATTTACCCTATATGACTGCAAAGTGGCACCAAATTCATTAGGAATTAATTTATTCTTACAGTTACCTTTCAATGTCACTCCAAAGAAGATTCTTACTTCTGAGTAGGTCATATTCTTGTATACTTGGTGTTAATGAAAATCTCTAAGGAACACCATTGTACTGCATAGTTTCTGCTGCTGTTGCATACTCCCTTCCGTTTGAATGTTCCTTTTTGAAGCATGACTTCAAAATTAATTTTTTAATATGTGCATGCACATATTTTACAGCTAAACTTTAGTCACTTTTGGAGCTACGTTTTTGTTTACTAGTCTTCAGAAATTAATCACTGCTGGTTCATTGTTAAGAGAAAAATGAAACATTGATGAAGTGACAACAATTTTTGTTCTGTGTATAAAAATCAGTTTATGGAGAACTAAATGAAGAAAATAAAAGGTATTATTAAGACAATCTTCTTTCTGACCTTGCATTGCAAATGGTGGTGGTTAAAGGAGCAGTGATTATCTCTTGGTAATATTAAAAGAGAAGAGCGCTTTAATAAATATTTGAAAAAACTGTTGATCTATCTGCATGGATAGACCTAGTGCAGTCTTCAAGAAATACTGACTTAATAAGGCATCTCAAACTTCCACGCTTTTCTTTATTGTAATTGTAAGAGAATAATATTCTATCTTCCATGAGATAAGTGATTTTGTAGTTAAAAGCTTCCATTCCACTTAACTGGGAATTACGACAGTGTATAGAGAAGAGGTTAAACTCCCTATACTTAAAATTGTTAGTAATAGTAAATTAAGAGAATAGGTATTTGTGTTTGAGAGGGAGAAAACAGACATAAGTTGTTGATCTTCATCTGATTCAGAATTTATATATTTCCAACCTGTCATAAGAAGAAAAGAAGAAGAAGAAAAATAATGTGGATGTCTTTCTCAGAACAGTCACTTCAGAAAATTGATTTCTCCTTCAAAATCTGTAACACTACTGTTCCAGCAGGGTCAAACAAAAATGTTTGGAAATCAATTTGGTTTATTAAATAAAGAAAAAAGTCCTCTCAGCCAGTTTGTCTTCTTATTGTCCTAGAAGCTTGCAGTCAGCTCTCTTCTGAAACTAGCACTGAAGATAAGGATCTGGCTTCAGTTTTTAACAATAAAAAGATAGGGGAAAATGAAAAATGGAGAGAAGGCAGAAAGAGTATTGAAATAGAAAAACTGCTGGAAGCTCCCTCTCTAGTTCACCAGAAATTTCTCCTTCTCATTTTTTTAAAATGTGTTGCAGAGACAAATCTTGCTTTTTGCAGACTGCACACATGAATAATTGTGTATATGGCTTTGCTATTATTCTGTTTGCTCCCAGAAAGAGTACACTCACAGTAGTCTAAGAATTTTCTCGTTTCCTACTGGGATTGGGAGCACCTTTATCACTCACTAGCTCAGACCCTTCTCTGGATGTCCTGCTAGGAACTGCACCAAGCTGTACATAACTTTGTTCCCTGCCTTCTTTCCCTTAAATAAGCTATTTATGAGAGTCAAGCATTCTAGCTACCAGTGATAGGGGATGCTAGGTGAATTAGTCACTGCATCTTCCATCTGTATATCCTGCATCAATGTTTCTATGCCAGATATTTTTATAATTGAGACAGAATAACAGTTCCATGATTCTATTTTTCATTTTCTCCTGAGCAGGAAAGTAAACAGACTCCTTTAATTGCATGGAAGAAAACTGGAATACTCAACTGAATCAATTTCTTTAATTTTTAGAGTTCATTTGCACTAAACAAAGAATTAAACCATAATAATAATTAAAATTCACCACAATCAGCTACTCCTCCACCCCTCCCAAACCTTAAGAAAACCTGCCCTCAAAAAACCCCTGAGAAATAAAAGATACAACATTTTAGAGTTGACCTTAGTTTATTTTCAGCAATTTTCTTTGGAGTTTTTTCCTGAAGTACTGATGACTCCGTCAGTATGGTAATAGACTATTTGTTTCTGCCTGAACCCACAAGTAGTAGCAGAATTCATTGTACCCGCAGGTAATTTTCTCTTCTACCTGCACTTACAAGAGGCAGTATTTCTCCACATTTGCAGCACATTAATCATTTTTCACAAAACCACTCCAGGATTACATCCCTCCATGCAGTAAAATAAAAAATGCTCCACTCTCAAGGCTGTTGGGTAGACAGATGTGAATCCTGACTGGAGAACTGCAAAGGGGAATACAAGAGGTCACTTAGGTGGGGAATATATGACTACTAATGGCTTCACATTATTTTCTAAGAACTATCATAGTGATCAATGTTCTGTCTGAGTGAACATTGTAGATACATGTATAGCCTGATGTTTTCTCCAGTTGAATTTGCAACCTAAATGGACAAAGTATAAAATGGACTTAAAGGTAATACCCTGGTTTTGTTTCCTTCTTAAAATAACTTCCCATACTAGAGCTCATGCTTCTGATCTTGCCTAACACAGGATCTGCAATTCTATCTGAGCCTTGTGGGAAGAACTGTGTAGGAAGAGAATACTGTTACGATCGTCTTCTCTTCTCCAGTAGCAATGCCAGTCAGAGTCTGGCCCAGGGCCTATTCTGAAGGAAGAAGAGTCTTGGGATTTGGCTTGTTAAAATCGTTAGTCTTCTCAGTCATATTCTATATATACACGTAAAATAAAACTTATGAAAGCACTGTAGAATTTCTTGCCAGACCCTACGGGACCATTTGGGGGCATTTTAAAGCTGCATAATCAAAAATGCTACAGAAGGAACAGACAAATTCCGATCAAGAAGGCAGTATTACCCAGTGAATCAATTGTGCTGGTTTTCTTCTTTACTGGGCAACTAAGCCAATAAGATGCATACGAAAAAAAAAAAAAAGAGCCCTGAAACCAGACTCAAAATACTGTTTTACAGCTGTCTTGGACTTGCTTGGACTTCATATATAATTCACTGTTTGCCTGTCATGGTGCAGAGAGAACCATCTGGTTGTAATTAGTAGCTATATGTGCTTCAGTTACTAATAATAGTCCTAGGTGCCTGAAAGGGTTTTGTGGTGTTAGTTCACAACTGTCCACGTTTATCTCTGGTGAAAAACCTCTACTGCTTATTCCTCTCTCTTTGTTTTGGTGAGTCATACCGCAGAATAAAAGAACAAGCAGAAATTCATTATAATTGAATCAATTACTGTTTCAGAATCTACAGAATAGCACATGTGCTCATATATAAGCATCTAAATTAATTGTATAATTACTTATTTATGAATAAAATATAAAATTCTATATTTATAATTATGTATAAAAGAATGTAACAAGGAATTTAATAGAGGAAAAAAATGATGGCACTTTAGCACAAATAGGAGCCAGCAGGATCTAACAAAAGGAAGATAGATGGATTTAGAGTCAATGTTTTGCAACAACACAGTGATGTGGAAATGGGAGTTAGTTATAGTGAATAGCAACTAACAAACATATAATGAAATTAGTTTTACTAATGAAATAAACATGGCAATTGGGAAGGGCATTCAAAAGCTGGTCAATAAATATCAGCATGAATTCAATCTATGTGAAAAATTAACATATGATTTAATGCATTGCAGAAACTAAAAGTTTTCAAAATAAAATAAGGAGATAGACCATTTTAATTTTCCTGTACTCTTTAAAATCAAAGAAGTTTATCTAGATAATGAAAATTAGGACTGTGAGAATCACAGTTATGGAAGAAGAAAGAAATTTTTTGTCTAAATTCAGGTACCAGACGAATCACTGCTGTGTGTCAGTAATAGACTACACAGGTCTGTTTGTTACTCTGCAAATGCTTATGGTCCTGTGCTTCCATAAATGGTTTGACCTCACTGATGCATAAAATTCCCCTCACCTTTGTCTCTTCTCCATTTCTTCTTGACAGTCTACGACCTTGACTCAAAACCCTCAAGGACTGTAGCAATGATATCTCTTGGAAAAAAACAAGAGAAAAGCTTTTGGAAAGAAAAAAGAAACAAAATGAATAACCAAAAAATACAGCTGGAACAGACCACCGCGGTGTATCTCAATTCATTTCACTAAAGGCCTTATTGCCTTCATACTCATATCTTTGTTGAGACTGAGTTTCATATGCTGAGCTATCTTGTCAATTGCTGGTAGAAGATAGTTTCTTACATATGCCTGTATTAATTATTTTGCAATTATAATTCTCAATAGGTTCAGAGTACAACCTGATGTCAGAATAGACTTTGAATTAATGAAGAATGAAGCTGTATAATAATTTCATCTTTTTTTTGTGTTGGATAAACTGAAAACTCTTTCCAGATGATTTGACACAGTCTTTTTTGACAAAATGAGAAAAAAACTCATAAACTAAACTTACTGTTTTTTACTCTTTCAGTTAGCAAAAAATAAAACATTTAAAATGAAACATCACTGGATGGACAAAGTGAAAATGTAACATTTAATAACAGAGGTGAAAATTCCTCTGATATTTTTTTCTTTCCTGTTTCCTTATTCCAAGAGTCTAACCTTCATAATACAACTCTGTTACATCGAAATAAATTTATTTTTAAAATATTTGGATTGAAACTTTGATTTCTGAAATGGAGAAATACAAAACTGGTTGGAGTGCAAGACCTGGTAGTCATATGGCCTCTGCATCCTGATGGCACCATTCTTAAGTATGTACAACCGATAAAGACAAATCAGCCACTGAAATCCCATTCCTTCCTTATCAGTTTGACCATGTCATGTTTTCTATTGAAATCTGTTACTTCATTCATTTTCTCTAGTCTACCACAGAACCTTTCCTTAAAAGGCATGAAAGATCTAGGTTTTTCTTGGTATTTGTCTTGACTAGCAATTTACTGTTCTCAGCCCAGTACAATCAGTCTTTATATTCACTTATCATTACCTGCTGGTGAATATGAAGAGTGTTACCATGTGTGGTAGTTTGGTCTGGGCCTTCCTTGGTGACTAGTTTGTAACCAAGGAAGTGCCCAGATTTACCCGGTATTCCCTACAATTTTTACGTAAGCCGGGGTATAAGAAGAAGGGAGGAAAGGCCTTTGCCCTCTTTCCTTCCGGCAGCTTTGGAGGTGCAGGTTTCCCTGCTGTTCAGTCTGTCAGCTTGGAGAGTAAGGCCTGGTAAGACCTTGTTGACCTTGGGAGACGGAGGTTGCCGGCCATCGTTCCAGAACAACTTTCTGTTGTCCCAAGGAGAGTAGTAAGATATTCTTCGCTAATTCTTTTAGTTGATAGACCTTGGGCTATTGATCGGGATATATATATATATATATATATATATATATATATATATAATTTTGGTTTTTGTTCTTCCCTTCCTCTTTCCCTTTCCCTTTTCCTTGTGAAATTGCATATATATTTCAATTGTATATAACTGTAATATAAGTGTAAATATATTTATATATATTGCTTTAGCTGTCTCTCGTTTGGGTTTTCTCGGTTGTTTTTTTTCTCTCTCTTCTCCCTTGGTTTGGGGGGAGGGGGGGGACTTCTTGTGGTAAGGTTTGGAGACTTCGCAGGGAGCCAGCTCCAAACCATATCACCATGTTAGGTGCCCTGTTCCCATTGACATGGTCTGCAAGGTTACTGTCTTCATTCAGTTCAGGATTTGTTCCATATTATTGACAAGAAATTACATGTCTAAGGATATTTTCTGGTTTTATTATATAAACATAATTTAATGAGGACCTAAGCAATTATGGATTGCCTCACAGTGTTATCTCTCACTTCATCAAAGCAGGACTTAGTGCTCTGTCTTTACAGAAATGACTCAGACCAAAAAAAGGTAACAAATAATGAAAAGTTAATTGAATCAGGAAGATTGAAGAATGTGACATGATGTAAATCCAGCTTTTCCTGTAGTTCATCAATTCAGGTTCTCTGAAACCATTTTCTTTTTCTTTTTTTTAGTTGTAATCATAAAACTTTGAACAGCCAGTTACATGTTGATGAGACTTTCAGGTAACTTATTTTGAGTTAGTGTTTATATTCTTCTAGCCTTCATTCCTATGCAGTTCTAATTTTTAAGTTGCTTGCCTCATATTCAAGTAGCACAAATGAGCTCGATAAAATAAAGTACCTCTATTTCCTGGCACTCAAAGAAACCAGTATCCCTGAGCTCTGTTTTATAGACAGTTTTAAAGGTACTCCATTTAAATGCACATATTTGACAGTACACCATGTCTGAGTAAAAAATACACTCTTTTTCCATTTAGCAACATTGGAAACCAGAGGGTTAACGATGGACTTTTCTAGAGATTGAACTTCAACACTTGCTTCTGAAATAGCATTATAATTAGAAAAGCATACCCATGTAATTTAAGAGAAGAAAGTCCAGTATATGCTTCAATTAAATTTCATTCTCATTTTTATTATAAGATGGGTTCTTTCACATTCATGTAAAGTGAAGGCAAATAGGGTGTCTATGGCTAGATGATCTTTTTTTAAGGGGGAAAAAAAGACAGTATTTGGCCTTTCTTTAGAGTAGTATAGCAGCACACACAAATTACCTTGAATTTTTTTTTTGTCACAGGTACTTGGCCTGCTTCTCTGTTATTGCATCTGGATGAGGAAACAAAAAAAGCTAGTGAAGCTGCAGTGGTTTTGTTAAAAAGATATTGCAGCAAGCTTTGCTGTAAACAAACTTTATTTTAAGAGGAGGTTTTATTTTCTTCAATCTCAGTGCAATTGTGGTTTTGTTTGGTTATAGCTAATCAAAATATTAACATATTTCAGCAGGAATGCTCTCAGTACCTGGAAATATACATATTCTGTACAATCATATGAGATATTTTGCTTCATCTTTGTTCAACTTTTTTGAGTTGTTTGGTTTTTTGTTGGGTTTGTTTGTTTTTTTCTAGAGACACTGACCAGAAAGAAAATCTAGGCACAAGAGAGTATTTTAGGTATAACTTCAATATCTAAAATGGACTATTCAGCACGATCCTTTTGATCTGGCATCTTCTTATAGTCAAAGGGAAATAAAATCTTATGGAGTCCTTGAAATTATAAAATCCAGGTAGGGATGATGGAACTGTATCATATTAATGATCTTTCATTCATTAATAGCTACTATTAATATCCCTCCATTCAGGTCCAAGCATTGTCAGCTTCTGAAATGTCTATATTGCTTTTGTTTTTCTTCCTTGGATTTTAGACTAACAGTTTGAATTGAATGAATGGACTTAAATCAATTTCACTAAGCTGTGGTGGATCTGGAAGACATTCTCATCGTGTTGGCCTGTTTTGCTCTACAATACACCTGGAGGTGATGGAATCAGAGAGAATCTAAAGGCTGCATCTAGGAGAGAGTTCATTTTACAGTAACACAACTTTTAATTCCATAGCACGGACTAATACTTGTTCTGTAGAGAAAAGGTTGTGTGCAATTAAATGTAAACTGCTGAAAAAAATTCTGTCCTGTGTGGTATCCATATTTGATAAGAAAGCAACCCAGACACCCTGACAGACAAGTTCCAGTTACTAACTACTCCAAAGTAACTAACTGCCTGTCTCAGCACAGCATCACACTGTACTGTGTGATGCCATTAGTTGGTTACTATCAGACAGATAAGAAAACCATGTAGTAATCACCGTTGCCACCTCCTCTGTCATGGTAAGAGAGATTTGCCAACCAAATAGGTGATCTAGTGTAGCTTTATTTGTCTTGTTAGTTCTGCTGGGACAATACTGAAAATATCTTGTCAAAAGACATTTTGACACCAGTTTTCAAATTTTCACTTGTCACCTTATGTCTTGAAGACATATGGCAAAATGGAACAACACTGCTAGGGAGATGTTTTTCAATTGTTTGGCATGTTGCACAATGAGCATTCTTTAATGCTGCTAAAAATAAATGCTTCAGGAAACAGAAAATTCTGTAGAAGATCATTTAAGTTTAGCTATAGAACTTCTCAAATTTTATGCTATTTTCTTCTGTCTGTACAGTTCTTTCAAACAATTCTGTATAAACAGATTTTGGAGAGTGAGAAGGAAGAAAAATGTATCAGCTGTACCTACATTTTTTCACTTTTTTTTTGTACGGTTTTCTCTTCCTTGTTTTTAACGTATACACATTACTTCTTTGTAGCAAAAAGATTTTCTGGGGCTGGAGACATTTCTTCTGCATTTCTTTCCTGCTAAGAGTAGATTGCATGCTACAGTAAAATCAAAAGGGTTATTTTTAAAAAAGTACAAGATAAGCAATTCTGATAACAAACAGATGTGTAAATGTTTAATACTCTGCATTGTTACATGCTACAGAAGAAACTAAGGCTTTTGAGTCTTACGGCAGTGCCCTAGATTCCCTTGCCTTTGTTCTAGCCATGCATCATTTAGAGCTCTCTTGGGTGAAACTGCGATACTGAGGAAATGAGAGTCAAAAGGGTGGAGGAAAAAAGGAATGAATTCCCATTAAAAAAAAGGAGCATAGTAAGTGGTGTCATGTTGTATATATCACCTGTATGTGTTACATACAAAAGCACAGGGCTTACACAAAACAGCATGCAGCATTTTGACACAGTAACAGAGTCTTCTAAATCAAAAGTGGACCATATGTTTTTTTAAGAGAATTCGAAGCTCACAGTTTATGGAAAAGCAAAGTGCATAGGTATTTTTAGAAGGTTGCCATTTTGAAGTATTTTCAGCACTGTCTTTTCTAACCTTTTCCTTTCTATATATAGCAGGGGACCCTTCTACACTTATATCTTGCTCTTGCCTCAAATAATTTATCTATCCTGGTGCTCTGTATTTTCAATAATTATTTTGTCAAGCTCTTACAGATGGGATAACTGAGACCAGAATTTCAAATCCTCAGTGTATTGTTTGGGATTTGGGCCAATGGGGTAGATATTTCTCTGAAGTATATTGAACAACATAAAGCTCTCTCGATCTATGGTAACTATTAATTATTAAGTGATAATCCGTGTAATAACACCCCTAAACATTATTGTAGTTATCAACTGAACTGATCCTTTAACTATATTAATAAAGATTCTGGTAGTTTTTAATTTAACACTGTCAATGAAATTTCTTCTCCACTCTGCACAATTTTTCTAGTTTGCAGATATGGGTACATTTAGGCTATGATAGTATGAATATTAGAAATTCACCAGTAACCTCATGGAAAAAATATGGCTTAAATACTTTATGAATTTATGTAAGAAGATAGGAAAGGAATTGCAGTTTATGGGAAGAGTTCATAAATGATCATTTTTTTGGTCAAGAATTTACCTTGAAGAACAGAAATATTAGCCAAAGCTGTCCTGATTCTGAAAAAACAAAACTACTATACCTCATGGGATAACTAAGTGTATATAGAGACATTAGAAGACAGAGGGCACTGCAGCAGCATAAAACGACAACAGAAAGTTGCTATTGTAGTGCATGGAATTACACAAGCATCTCATTTTCCCATGCTTCCAATTATAACAAAATGCTAACTTTTTTTTTGTTTTTGTATCAAACTTTTTATGAGGTCATCTTTTATCTTTGTTGGTCTTGAAATATTAAGAAGAGAAATCAATTCACACTGTGTCAAAATTTATTATTATGTTCAGTTCTCTTTGTACAACTGATACAACAAAGTGCTCTAGCAGTTGCCTTACTGAAAATGAATGGGGTAGAGGGCAGGCTGTTACGGATGCCTCAAAATATGTGGAAGTTACTAACTAGGTGACCCATTATGCAACACTTAATTTTATTCTCAGCATGTATTAGAATTAGTATTTTATGTTAATGGTTGATTAGTAAAATGGGAGGCAAATCTAGTGTAAAATAATTAGGTTCAGCTTCATCTTCCCAGCTCTGCCCTAGACAGGTGAGTTTGGACAGTTAATTTCACTTCCAAGTGCCAGAATGTTTTGTCTTTAAAATAAGTGAAGATATCTACTGACTAAATGAGAAGACACATAAAGCATTAACAATCTTAAGGAGGATTAACTTAAATTCTTCCAGAGCAGGAGTTTGCAATACCGTATTGAAGAAAGAAAGAAAGAAAAAGAAGGAAAGAAAGAAAGAAAGAGAAAGAAAGAAAGAAAAGAAAAAGAATTCTCTGCTTCTGCTTTTTTTTTTCTCTTTTAAGTGGTAATATTGTGTTGACTGTTGTCTCGTACAAATCAATGAGACTTACAGAGCAGCAGTTACGCCTACATGTCTATCTTGGAAAGGAGGTAGGAATTCTGCTCCTAAAGCATATAGCGCATGGTTCTCCAAGATCTAGAAAACAAGAGGAAAAAGCATGTCAATGTCATGGTTCTTAATAGTCACATAAAGTTAGTTCATATGCAGAATATTTGAGAAAGTAGTCCCTTAAAAATGCTTTGTAACACTATTCTCTTTCCATGAAGCAAAAAAGGCAATAGAAGCTAAAGGTTCAGTTTTGTTGCAGATTCCATATCTCAAGCTTTTCAACCATAAGTTTCCAAATCCTAAACTTTAAAATAAATCTTGAGGACTTTTATAAGGATTAGAAAGGACATTCTATTTTTGTACAGTACTGCTGTTAGTTTTTATAATATCCACTTATCAGAAGACATTGGACACTAGATTAAGAATGAAGAGGCTGGGCAGGATTTAGGAAAAATAGATTCAAAACTTGAAATTGTTTTCTATTTTGGGGGGAAAGGAAGCACTGTACTCTGGCTATGCTGCAGGAGAAACAAGGTAACATATTTTAGAATATGAATCATATAGGCATTTACAAGGACTGGTTCTGGGAAGAATAGCTGTGTGAAAACAAAACAAAACAAAACAAAACAAAACACCAAAAGTGAATTTCAGAAATATAAATGGAAAACAGTAGCTTTCAGATCTTTGATCTACTATTCAAGTACACTCCTACAAACCTGAGAAACAAAGGCAATGAGTCCACAGAGTCTACACAAGGAACCCACCTAAAGTAGAATTCCTTAGTGAAGTTCTCTGTATGTATGTGTGTATGTATATGTGTATATACATATACATGTATGTATGTGTATATACATATGTGTGTATATATATATACACACACAGATGCTTATATATGAGGAGAAGAACTAAACTAGAACTGTATTAGAAACTTCATTTTCTCATATTCTTCTCATGGAATAGGAACAAATTTGAAGCTGATTAAAATTTACACCTAGCTTATAGCTCTCTGAATATATTCACAGTTAGTGATCTGCATGCAGTTTTTAGCTAACTAAATAAATGCAAGGTTGGAAGCTGTTGGTCCCATTATGGGACTTCTTCAGAAGACAGCATGGGAAATTTAGTCTAGTAGTTCTAAAAAGCACGTATAGACTGACAAGAGGTATGAAATATTTTGTGAAACTTAGTCATAGATCTAAAAATAAAATTACATACTACAGTATAGCTATGTTACAAAACCTATCTACCACACATCTTGCAGGTCTATCAAACTTACACATTGCAAATTATGTGACCCAAATATTTGACATTACGTACCAGGTTGATTTGATCAGAAAAACCAAGCAAACCTACAAACTGTCAAACTGCCTTAAATGACAGCTACTGCAGTATGAAGCTTGTTCTCTGCTATGATAGTGTCTGACTAATATCCCTTAGAAAGAGTTGATAGAGAAAGAGGAATGTTTCTGTCATTTCAAATATGTGTGTGTGTAGATGTATAAAAGTCTTTATATCGAAACTCATATTTTAGGCATGACTTTGCATGCATCTGGGCTCTGTAGAAATAATGGAAGATAAAGGGATTTCTTAGACTGGTAAAATGTGATGAATATTAAGAAGTAGAATAGAGTTCCCCCGAATGATCCAGGACCAGATCCAAATAAAATGTAAATGGTTAATAATTATCAAAGTTCAAAGAAGCATCTTCTATGTCACTTTAGCTTTCTTCATCGTGGATGTGTTAGTCTGCAAAAGTTTGCAGTTTCACTGTGTATGTGCCAAGAAGTCCTCTACCTCTGTTGAAAGTTAGGTGTAATGAATTTCCATATTGTGTAGTCGCGGAGGTGAACAGGAGAGTGAAAGCAAACTGGCAACAATGTTGTGTTGCTCAGAAACAGAAAACCTATTTTGCACAGAAAAATAGGTATAAATAGAGATGCACCAATTCTTCTCCCTACTCCCGGTAAATATTTCTGATAAAGCTGGCAGAATGCAAGACTTCATGCACTCCTCACTTCTATTTTACTTGATGTTACTTTTTTCCTTTTGCAAAAGCCCAATCTTCCCATTTGTTTTCAACATAATTTTCAGTCTGCAGGACATGCAGAATTACATTGATAAAAATATACAGTTAATTTGAACTCTCTCTTGAATCTCAACATGTTTAGTTCTAGAAAAACTAACTTATCACAGAAAGAATGATGAGGAAAAGTTTTAAATTTATTTGTAAACGATGCACATATAAGGCTGGTAGAATTAAGAGAAGACTAAATATATGCAGTTTAATCAAGATTTTGTCATGTAAGTATTTCTCTACAAAACACTAAAACATTTAAGTAAACTTATTTCTAGATCTGACTGATCATAGACCATTGTAGAAGTATTCTGTTTAAATGCATCTGTTTAGGATAGGAGGTTTTTTCCTACATATGGTCTCAGAGAAGAAGAGTAAAGGAAGAAAATTAAAATATTGTACTGAAAGGTTTGAGGTTGCATTTTAGAAATAGTTAGCAGGATCAGGGTAAGTATGAGGCACTGGGGATCATCCATAAAATTGAATGAGGTGAGTCTCAAGATTTTGTACAACTTGGGAAATTACATAACTGTTCTGAATTAAATTGAGCAATTTCTTATTGTTCTGAAAACCTTGCCAAGCAGAAGGCAATTATTTAACCTAATTAATTAACCTAATTGCCTCTTAACTGGACTTGGATAAGTCTAAAAGAGACACTTGTGGTCTCTTACTACTGAGTGCCCATCAACTAGAGTTGCTTTTAGGTCCCAAGGCTTTTGTGGTCTGGCAGTGAGCCATAGCAGTCTTGTTTTCTAATTCCTCAGCTCTCTATTCAGCTGCAAAAAATTGGTTTGCTCCTGACTAGCCATCCTGAGTCTTCTTGCTACCTTTTACTTTATCTTTTTTCTCTTTTTTTTCCTTTAATTTTTTTTTTATTTTATTTTTATTTTTCCATATTCGAAGGACCTCTGCAAGAAATAGCTATTACTCTGGGAGTCTGTGCTGGTGAGAAGCTTATCAGGTTTATACCTTCATATCTGCACTGAGACATCTCTGCATGGAGAGCACATTCTTCCTTATAATTCTGTCCCCACGTGTCATTCCCCTCTTTGCAAATGTGTTTGTTTCCTCTACCTTTTCCAGCTTTCTCTGCAGGCATATCATGTTTGTTTTGTTTTATTTACTTTTGTTGCTTTTAGACTCATAGTATGTCCTCTAGTAATTAGGAAATGTCCTTGAAACGTGCAACCTGAGTTCCACAGTCTTGGCTTCATTGTACCATTTTGGCTGGTCGGAATTAAAATTTTAATTTTTCAAGCCCTACAGAGAAAGTTGTCACAAAAGATTTCCACTCTGTTCTCAAAAATAATTTAAAATGAAAAGAAAAAAAAAATGAAAAATTTTAGAGTTTATATCAGTGTACAAGTTGAGCCTATGCCTCAGGTTCATTATGTATATAGCAGTATTTCCCAGAGAACATAGTGTGAGAATACTTTTAAAGGTTTTTAAATACCATATAAGAATATACTTGTGAGCACCTGAAGAATGAAAGAGATTGCTACCCAAATTTCCTTACCTTACATGAAGGTGTGTGCAGCAGATTGTAGAAGAAAGTGTGCTGAAAAGAAAGGAGTTAATTAAGGGGAGATTTTATATTCTTGTTAATACTATAAATACTTCCATATAAAACATTCGGTCTTGGTTTCTCCAAATCCTAATCTATTTTTATTCCTACTGAATATTTGTAGTTATACTCTATGTATGCAAGAAATAGTGTGTAGAAAATGGTCAACACAGAGAAACTGTCAAATGGAAAGACAGTGAAGGTTGTGTAGTGCTATTTTTCGGATTTTTTTTCCCATCTGTTTTGATTAACAATTATTCTCATAAAGAAGGATTTTTTTGAAGTTGACTTTTCTGTGAGACAAGTAGCAAATGTAGTTTAGAACTTTTCCAGTTGGTGATGCAGTCTTAGTCACCATTGGCAAATTGAGCAATGTGGGCAACAATTTTAGTTTCTCCTGGTAGTAGTACCTTGTGGCAGTTGAAAGATTAGGGACATGCCGCTTCTTTTATAAAATCAATCAGTTTCGAAATACTGGGAGGAATTATTAACTGAACCTGCTTCTACTTCTGAAGTAGGTCTCCAGCAGATTACTTCCTCAATGAGATAAATAAAGATCAGAAGCCTCCAGAATATATTTTACTGAGACTTCAGCCACCTCTCACAGAAATGATCATTTACAGGAGAATAAAATTTGTTTCATTTAAGAGAGTCTAGTAATTGTATGGGATTAGAGTAATGAATTTCACATTTACACTGAACACCAAGACATAATCATTGAACAGACTGAATAAACAAATCATAGAAACCAGATGCTCTATCTTGTTTCTCAGATGCTGCGATACTGAGAGCCACATATATATATTCAAAACACCATCTTCAGCTGAAAAAACATAGATTTATATCAAATTCTTTAAAAACAATCCACTGAGAAAATGCAAAACTTTTAGGGAGTTTGAAGAAGCAATTCTGTACTTGAGACTTTTTTCTGACAGAACTTGTATCTAGATTAAATGAACATTTTGTGTCTATTCAACCTGAAGTGTTTTGACCTCCATCACTTTTCTTTAGACACTACAGCTTAAATGAACTGCCAACAAAACAGTCACCAAATTTCTCTGTAACTCAAAATGTCTCCCTAGGAAGTTCTGACACATACAGTGAAAACACAATGAAAAAAAAAAAAAAAAAGCAAAGATTTTACAAGTATGTAGTATGGTTTATAAGAACCATATTCCTACCTAACAAATCACATTGTCTAATGATTACACTATTTAGAAGCCTTGAACATTAAAGCTATACACAAAAGAAAGAAAGTTTTTTCATGAAATCATTAGAGATTTAAATTAGTGCAATTACTACAATGGTGCTGTGATATGGTCTAACACTGGGTAAGTCCCAATCCTGTAGATTACAGACAGTAATTTACTAAGGAATTCTGAAATCTGTCTAGACAAATAGGATCTGGGGTGCAACATAAGAAATTAAAAGACAGGATTTTTCATACCAAACTAAGTCTACAGACTCAAAGAAATGAGAAATACTACTTTCTCTCTACAGAGTCTCTCAGGAAGAATTTTTTCACTGAAAGGGTTTTTAAGCATTGGAACAGGCAGCTCAGGTAGGTGGTGGAGTCACCATCCATGGAGGTGTTCAAAAAATGACTGGACATGGCATTTAGTGCTATGGTCTAGTTGACAAGGTGGCAATTGGTCAAGGGTTGGACTTGATGATCTTGGTGGTCTTTTCCAACCAAAATAATTCTGTAATTCTGTGAAATCTATACATGTGAGAGAACGGTACTGAGAAAAGAGCTGCTACAAAGACACCTGCCTCAAAGGCACCTAAATAACACTTTCCTCAAGCATTAGTTTGCTTTATGGAACCAGAAGATCTATAAGTATTATAATTATAGTATCAATTACTTGTACTGTCAGCATTATCTGCATTGTGAATGCTGCTGAACAGCTCGGCTGACTTAAACCAAAATATTTTCATACTTGCCAAAAGCATCAAAAGCTATCTCAACATCTTCCTTCCTATGCCTGCCAGTCCTTGACGGCAGGTGTCTAAGTGATAGATACTAGTATGAAAGCTGTCAAGGACACAGCTTCCAAGGAATAATATACTCTAGGCTGCACCTATTCATTTAAAAGCTAAAGGGAGAGCTTACATTATCTGCTAGATCTCTCCAAAATATTCCATTTTTCCTTTCATTGGGCATATGAGAAATGGATGTTTAATGTTCTTCCTGTGCTACGATTTTAAACATTACCTTCATAGTTTAGCATAGATACTAAAAGAAACTCAAGTGTTTTACTTTAAATATGGCAGTCCTCTTTACCGTTGATATCCTAGTGACTGAAATATTATTAGACTCCTGCAGAGACATCTCAAGTACACACAGTCCGCATTCATCAAGAAGTGATGACAAAGCAACATGCATGCTTCACAGCACCATTCCCTGTGATTTCAGCTGGTGTATATTTGCCTTTTCCTGTGACCTCTGTGTTCTTTAGATACTTCTATATAGACTGAAATGGAAGGTACCTGCAGTATATTTTCCTTGGAGGAATTGGAGATATTCTTTTATGAAATGACTGAGTTTTACACTTATTATCTCCAGATTCCTTTTTTTTTCTTGTTTTGTTTTGCACACAGGTCTTTGGTTTCAAAACAACATGGGGATCATAGCCATGGTGGAAATTCCTAGTTTTATATCATTCTTATGGATTCTTTGCAGTTCTGATCTGCAATCTGGCATGTGTCCTCATTCTTTTAATAGAACTAAGAAGGTGTATATGGCAGCAATAAGCTAAAATTTGCACTTTCAAAGAACAGAAACATCAGAACAGTTTTGATAGGTGCTGCACCACACTTACAATTCCTTTGCCTGTGACAGTGATAGATGTCAAGACTGGAAGAGGCACAGAATGCTTGACAACCTGAATTTGGACGTTTGTAAGCAGTAAATCATCAGCAGTAAACGGTCATCCTATCAGAAACTTTTCCTCAGGCTGTATACTTTTTAAAAGTTGGCACTTTTTTTTAACATTAGTGGTCACTCCAGTCCAATGCAGTGACTGGAACAATGTCACTTTCCTTGTCTGTGAATAATACTGATGAGTGATAACTTTTATATGGAAGAAGCAAGTGTTGAATATCTCAGGGTTTATGCTAAAGAAGCTGTAGAACAGAGATAGGGTTTCTGTAGAGAATATTGTTTGAGTGTCTACTTTGGGATGGTCATGCACCATATTGTATCTTTCTACCTGGTTGGAAACTTACATGAATATTGTCCTAATCGTAGAAACAAAACATTCTGCCTTAGCTTTTCATAATTCTCCTGGATTTCAAGCTATGACTCAAAGAAAAGTTTTCTTATTCTGGCTAAGAACTGCAACTGAAGGTCTGAATCCTCTGTCTGTTCCAGTATTGCACTTCATAAAACCAAAGACATTTTCTACTGTCTCTGGTCTCTACAATGCTATTATTGAATTGATATTTAGTGTGGTTTATGAGGTTCCTGTACCTACATCCAGGTGTGTGGATAATATCTGATAATATAATGACTAGTGGCTGGGCTATTGTGCCTTCCAGAAGCTAGAAACTGTGGATATGTCTTCTGACAGTCAATCTCTAATCTTCCTTCTCTTAAGATACAGCTGTGTTTTAATTTTGCAGATAACAATGAAGTCTAAACTCTCGAGTGAATATTAATCATCTTTAGATAATAAACCTTTTGCAATCATTCAACATTTTTTTATCTAGCTGAATGAAGCATCTGCAGGGGACACACACTTCTTCCATTCTGAGTTCATTTTAATTTTCTTTTTAAAGTCTTCAGAAAAATGTATATACATATAATTTGCTTTCTCCTTAAAATCTCTGAACAAGAAATGAAATCAACAAAGCACTTACAATTAAATGTAAAATCTCTACCCTATATATCTTAGTTCAACAGACTGCAAAAAGAATCAGCCTGTTCTGTCTTGTTATGAGTATTTATGAGCCTTCTCATTTCAAACCTTTTTCCCCTCTTTTCTAAATAAAGAATAGGAAGCAAGGAACTTTTAACATTTCTACTTTTCATACAGATGTCCTATATAATCCTTGGCAACTGGACAGAAACATAAAACCGAATGGAAAAAACAAACTTTTAGAAATTGCTACATCTTCTTTTATCTCTTATGTACACTATTTTAGGTTTTATTCATATTTTATTTTTAAAAGGCTAATACCTGAAGGCCAAAGAACCTCTGCTCCATTATCCATCTGATGTTACTGTTGAGTAGTCATTTTCTTATACTAAGAGAACTACTATTTCCATATTTTAAAGCCCATTCAAGCAAAATAGCATTACAAGTTCCTCATTTGTCCATCTCTGAAGTGGCTTCAAGTGAACACCTTGTCAAGACTTTAGAGACAGAAATTAATAGAAAGACTGTTTTCTGTTTGGTTTGGTTTAGAAAACCAAATCTCACTGAATTGCAACTCCAGAAGTATTACAGTTTACAACTGGACTTTACCAGAAGTCATAGAAAACTACAATTTTGCATGAAATGGATGGTTAGCACTGTTCAGTTGCACAAAGAAAAGCAGGAAGAGGTGGTTTTCCTTCAGAAATGCCAAGACTGGATTTTGAGCTATAGGTTTGTATCATCTCTATAGAGAATGCTGAAAAACAGTGCCACAGTTGAGCTGATTTCTTAGTTTGGAGTGCTGAGCATCCATTGAATGAAAGCCAGAAACAGTTACCAATGTCAGCCCCTCAGGACTGAGGAGTTTTAAAACTACAAGTTTTTAAATTTTATCTGATTGGCATTGACCAAAATCTTTCTTTTTTTTTTTTTTCTTTTTTTCTTTTTTTCTTTTTTCCTCCACTCAGATGGATTCAAAGCAGAATATGATGTAGCTTAATCAAATGCCTGTATGTGTATTCCTGTTGTTTGGGCACACAGTAAAAATTTCCAAACAAAATATTCCATATATATAGGATTTGATCAGGCTCAAAATGTCAAGTTTGGATCTTTACTCTCTCCTCTTTCACTGTTTCGTTTTTGGCTGTTTTTTTTTTTTTTTCCCGTTTCTTTGGATGGGGATTTGTCGTTCTTGGTGTGGGGTAGGTGGTTGTGTTTTTGATGTGTTTGTTCTTTTGGAGGGTTTTTTGGTTATTTGTTTCATCTTCTTTCTTTGTATCCTTACATGTTTAACATAAGTACTTTCTGCTCATAGAACAAGGTAGTAATTTCATAATGAGTTTACTTGCAATAACTTGGGAAGCTCTAAGAAGTGGAATGTCTTCAAAATATCTTCAAAATCAGATACTGTGAATATTACGTTATCTTTTGAGTCCCTGCCTCCCTTCCATTGCTGAGAGTCTGTGTAGATCAATAGATTACAATAACTGCGGTGGTGACACAGCGGTCATAGTTGACAGGGGAGCTGTATTTCCATGCCTGTATGTATATACCAAGTGCATATCCCCAAATTGCCTCTCAAAAAATTTGCATGGCTCAGATATACAGGAGGTGAATTGGGGTTTGTTTGTTTTACTACTAAATATTGCTACGGTAACATATTTTAGTGCCTTTTGCACTAGGAGCACACAGTCTTTTAAGATGGATGCTTGTAGCTTTTTAAAATTGCAATAACTCCTTTATTCTCTAGTCCTAGGTCTGTACCCAGAAGTTGGGTGCTGTTTAAACTTTCTCCAGTTGTTCTCTGTGTTTCTGGAGTATTCCAATTCTAGTGAGGTTTTCACAGTTCCACTCCTGTGCTCAAAGTATTTCTCTTCATGTAATTTGTTCTTGGCACCATTGGCTCTTCATGATTATTCAGAGCCAAGTAGTCTAACAGAATTCTACTTCCTCTAGCGCTTCACTTCATACTGATCAGAAACCTTGAACATGGTCTTCGGCACAAGAAAACATCCAATTTCTACAGATTTTTTCTGAGAATCTCTTACCTACAAAATATCCTGCACAGCTAGAGGAAAGGGCACCATCATCTGTCAGGGAAGACTGCCTCAGACCTATAGACTGAGAAACAAATTCAGTAGAGTTATATCAGGATGATTTTACATTTTGGATGGCTGTACAGAATAGCATCTTGATCTGAATGAGGAACTGCTGGATCATCTTCTCTCAGTAAGTGCTGAATAAATACATGTAAAATTTTTTTCTTGGAAGTCCCAGTTATGAGTATTCTGGGGAGCTTGTGGAGAACTAGACCCTAAAGGATCTAGGGGAAGATTTTAAAAAGTATGTAGATGCTCATGAAATTTCAAAATATGGAAGGCTCTAATTCTCAGCATAGTGTTAGGGGGAGTAAGACACACAGATATGCTGGAAGTTCCCACTGGGAACCTGTTTTTGTTTACGGTTAGGCAATTTAGAATGAAGGAATCTGTTCTGGGGGATTTGAAAGTACTGAACTCCAAGATTATCCTTGGTACTTCAAGATGATTGCCGTACTTTCCACTTGTTCACTCAGTTAATGTTCATGTTAGTGGGAAAGGAAATATGCAGAGGGATATTTTTGGAAATCTGTCTGGTATGCACCACTAAATAATATGGCTGCTTACAACACATAAGATGACTGAGGCAGTCCTCCTTCCACAAAAGGATAAGAGCCTGGAAAATAAAACTACGTCTATAAAGAAATATTTGTAAGGCTGGGAGATTTTTCTGTCCATGTGTATGTGAGACATAAACACAATAAGATTGAAGATTACGTTTTCCTGATACTTTACTGAACCTTCAGGTTCTCTTCACTATAGACCATTAACTTCTTCCTTGACTGAAAGGCATCTTACCCTGTTGAGGATAACAATTGTTATATTTTATTTGACTTGCAATGAGGTAATATGACCGGAATAGCTTATATCCAGAATGAAAGAAAAAGTCTGTTCAGAAGAAATAAATCATAAAAAGGGGGGAAAATCTAGCATCCAAATTCAAATTTTCTTTCAGCTGCAAGAAGGATAGCTTCGACCATGGGGAGTCAGATACATGCTTTCTTACTTTCAAAGCTAGCCCAGGAGCAACAGAACCATCTTAAAGTTACCTCTGTGCTTTCCCTTGTAAAGCATATATTCACCAGACTGCACATACAAACATGGAACAAATGAATATATCTTTAGAATTACTTTCCATGTCTCCCACTTGGCTTCATTGAAGACAGTAAATGTATGAGTGGAAGAGATCTGCTTCCTAAGTCAACAAATCAGAGAGTACACTGTAATACAAAAACCCTGTTGCATATTTGATCTCAGGACTCACTATCACCCAGAAGTTCAGCGTTTTTTGACATGGATTAATAAGACAGAAAAGTGTTTCCATGATTGTAGTGCTTTGAGGGGCAAATTAAATGAAGACTTTGAAGAATACTCATATTCCAATAGTAATAGAAAGTAGACTTAATAATATCAAAGGCTGATATTCCTTACACAGTTTTACATGAAAAACCACATCCTTCTAAATGTACCTAGGCCTGTCTTTTTTAGCTGCTGGTATAATTTTTAATGCTTTTGTAGGTATTGTAGGGGTGCGTATTTATTGTCACTGTGAACCATGATGAATGAAAAAAACACACATGTACGAGAACCATAAAATTTAGTCCAGTTTTTAAACTCAAAAGAATTATGTACAGTTTACCCTAGTGATTAAAGTTACCCCCTCCAAGCTTCCAAATATGGATTAATGTCAACATATCAAAATTAAACCAAGTCCTTCAAAATGAAACAGTAGGATACATAGCAGAGGGTTAGGCAGACAGCAGATTGCCCTTAGTGAAACTGGATGATTATGTAAAATGCAAATAAAAAAAAGTTTCCAGCACATATGGCAGGCAAATTTGAGAACTGGTGTCTGCAAGAGTGTGAGAAAAGATGTTCCTCCTTTTAGCTGCTGGGTAGAAGGAAAAACAGTCCTGAGCAACTTATTCATTGTCTTCCTGAACATAAAAGCTGTTTATGAGAAGTCCCGTTCCTGCAGTACAGCCATATCTTCAAAAGAGTCTAAATTTTATGTTGTCTTTTATCAGCTTAATAGTTCATAGGTCTCTCTGATCATGCTTGTTCTAATCACAGGGAAATGAGGATAGACAGATATGATAGCTAAGTGGACCCTTCAATGTGACTGACCTATTAAAAATTATTAGTTGACTTTCCTATTAAAGATTTGCATGTGAAAAAACTCCAATATTTTTGTATACTTGAAAACATTACCAAAAAAAAGTTATTTCATTGTTCTATGCACACAAATTCTAGCCAATGAATGCTTATGAATTATTTGCTATGCTATTTATAATTTATATTTCCTAATATCTTGTTATTTATATCTGTAAATGTTGTTCTATTTCCTCACTAGATATAAGAAACCTTGAGAAAGCATAAAGAACACAAAAAAGAAACACTTGTAGGAACACTTATATTTTATATTTTTAAATATATATACATGCACACACATAGAAACCTCTTTCTACAAGAGGCTGTGATGACACATCCCTTCATTTGACAGACTAAACTGTTGTTGGCATGAACATTTTGGAAGGAAATTAAAAAGACACAGAGTTGTCAAAATTGCATGGTATTCTTGTACATCAGCCTGTGCCAATGAATACTTACTCACAATACCATTATTTTCATTATTGTTTTCTGCAGTTTACCACCTTGTTTAGTCCTAACTATATAGGTGTTCACTTAAGCTAAGTAACTTTTGTAGATGGGGAGTCAGTGACTTCCTAAGCACACTATAATATGAAAGGTTAACGACTGACTAAAGGTTGGTGTAAGCCTCAAGGAGTAATAGTGCAGTTATAGTGCATATTAATTTAAAAAATATAATATTCTCAGAACACTTAGAAATTTCCATTATTTTATTTTACTCTTATGGAATAGGTACCTGATTTTGTCATATTGCCATAGAACATTATGATATTACCATACGGGGTTTTTTATGATAAATGCGTGGGCAGATATTTAAGTATAGTTAGATGAACTAATTCATCTACAAGATACTGATACCCTTCTCTCTAAGCATACTTATTTTCATTAAGTTCATAGTTTCATCCATTGGCTTGCCAAAACATTATTTTAAATAGTGGATTATTTAGATATATTTTGCTGATTTAACTATTTATAAAAGTCTTTAAAATTTGAAATTGCTTTTTAACATAAGGAACCACCCCTAACTGCTCCTTCTGCCCTGTGTTATTAGACCAGGTAACAATGGAAGCATGTGAGCTGATGCTTAACTAATAACAGACGAGCAGTAGATAATCTTAGTCTGTTCATGAAACACATAAGTGACTGAAAGAAAACAAAATGAAAGATGAAGCCACATCACTTACTAATAATTTCTCAAATAGAAAGTATTCTTTCTTCTGAGTACTAGAAAACCAATTTGTAAATGCTAATAAATATAACCAATTTTCTATCATAATTGGTTCCCCATGGCTGCACCTCTCTTATGCTTCCTGCCCAGACTCTTAAAAAATGAAACATTGTTACAGTAAACTATTAGGGTTTCATAATAAAACCTATGGAAGCAGCTACTTCCATAGCAAACAGCTTTATTAGATAGTTATCCATTGTCAGCTTTGCCTCAGGATGGAAAACTAACAAACTGCTGCTAATTACTTAAAATGTCTGGCTCCATGGGAAATACAGTTTCAATAATGCATGACTTAAATGCCACATTGTGCTGTTTATCCTTTACAACATGTATGTGTTTCTTGCCATTGTCTTTATTCCATCGTTTGGAATACAGAATATAAGATGACTTTGCACTTAAAAGGAGGCACCACTGGTAACCGGGAAGCCTGTTCAAGATAAATTGCTCAAGAAGGAGGGGGCAGAGAGAAGGAATAGATGAGCTTCACATTTACTGAAACGAATACCTTATTGCTGTAGAAATCTTCTTCTTGCTTCTATTTTTTTTTTCATATTGCTACCCAATTGCTATATGAGCTGTCATTGTGAAGAAGCTAATATTTTAACTAGGAAGGGTCTTATAACCACATATTCATTGTCATTTTACCAAGTTAGAGGCTTTATAGGATTTTCTCTTATGCAAAAAAACCATGCAAATTTTTTCTCCAGCTCAAACCAACTATTTCTGCAAAGGTCCATGGCCACACTTCACCTTGAAATTATTTTTCAGATGAAGAATAAATGCAATTGGTCAATAAGTTGTGAATTAAGTCTTGTCATATTTGTGCACAAATATAAAACCTGACTTCTCAAACAAGCTAAAGACAATAAATAATTGACTCATTTCTAATCATGTGTAGATAAATTGAACTTTACGCTATGCTAACAGCCAACACACTCAGGCTTATAGAATGAATATTCCAGAGGGCCATATCCATTGTGAGACTTTTATAAGGGATTTTTTTTCATTGTTACATGACAGTTTAGATAAATTTTCATGTAAGAAAGTTTCCTGTGTTTAACTTTCTCATTTCTTTATTTAATGTCTTGTTAATGAGATAAAGTAGATAAACACTGTTCTGTTTTGTCAAGATATATCTCTGATTTAATTAACTTTTTCAAGGCACATGAAAATAGAAAAAGTAGATATTTCCCTAAATATTATCCATTCTTCTTAAATGAAGCGATAGTTTCCAAAGAAAAACAGATTAAAAAGACAGTGTTCGTTATATTTGTGTTTAATTCTAGAGTGCATACATGGATTTCCAAACACACTCCACATCATACGTGAGCTTTCAAATGTATTCCACATTTTTCTGCCAATACACAAAATGTGGCATTTACAACAACACTTCCAAAAGAGCCAGGTGATCTTTCTTATAAAACTTTGTACTGACACGATAGTAAGAAAAATAAATCTCCTTAGAACAGCATCACTTTCACAATCTTTCTGCAAGGTTTACTAGCTTCTCAAGAATTTCTGAATTCAACCTAATGCATCAATGGCTAAATATCTTAACTACAATATAAGTTTCAGCAGTTTTTCCTGTCTATGAGCTTTTAACTTGCACTTGGTCTTAAGTGTGATCCTCACTTTACTTTCTTACCATTTGATAGGGGCAACTTTTACGTTACTGTAGTTGTCTTTTATGCTCATCACCTCTCTATTGCTATTTTCCTCTTAGGAAATGCAAGTAATATGGTCTACTGAACTTGCAAAACAAAATACTATGCATTGTCTCTCAGACTTCTAGGACAGAGCATTGTTTGTGCTACCATTGACCGAGGTTCCCCTGGGTTAAAATTCTAGCTTACTTCAGCTGGATTGTCTATAATGCTGTGCTTTTTTCTGCCACCAAAACATGTGTCCTGTACAGATGGAGGTATGCAGCTCATGATTTGGCTGTATGGATAGCCAGAACAGAAATAAGGACATTTAGTGTTTTTTATCCTCATAATCATCAGAATGAATGTAAAAGTCTTGGCAAAGTTATGATTCATTAGTATGAATAGTCAGCAGTAAAATCTTAAAAGAAAAGAGAAAAAAACCCAAACAAACCAAAAAAACCCCACCCCAAACCCTAAATGCAGAAGGTTAATCTTACACCTATATTGCACCCCACACTTTGGAACAATCTACTGCAATACCAATACGAATTGAATTTAGCAGAATGAAAAATAATATAGTCCACTTGAAATATGACAAGGAAAAAACACATTAACCTAATTAATTAATCTGTTAGTAACTGAATGAGTGGCTGTATTTATGGGCATACTGTTAAGAACTTGGTAGAGCCAGGATATAGCAGACACTGAAACAGTTGTTAGAGTCTTCCAGGAGTGCCCGCACACATTGTCAAGACCACTTTTGTGGTGGCCCCTCACACTCTAACACAAACCTACCCATTTGGATCAGCTCTGCAGAGGAAATTAATCTTTTGCTAGACTGGTGCAAAGTGGAACCAATGAGTTGTGTTTTGTACAAAATAAGGGCTCATTTTAAAATGTGTGCAGAAAATAGCAAAGAGGACAAGGCTTCTATGGCCCTGCTTTCCTCATTGGCCAGTGCCTTACTTAAAAAAATCCCCAAACTTGGGTTCTGTGAGAGTGGAACTGAGGGTGGAACTTGCTGATGGTTACTGTGCTGGCTTTTCATAATTTGGTGTTCTTTGGCACAGCCACTGGCTCAGCGACCCCAGGCTGGAGCCTGAGCCCTGCTGGGGGAAAAAGGAGAAATGTTGCTTAGCAACAGCTCTTTTTTTTTGGTCAGGTAGCACATGGTTTTAGGAAAGAGAAATCTGGAAATTCGGTGGATTTCAGTGGTCCTAGACAATCATTTTGTTTCATTTTCCATAATCAGGACTTTCCCTTACAAAAATTTTGCTCTGTCTTGATTGCCCAAAATCTAAAGCACAAGGATGGTCAAACAGCAGCATCCGGTAGAAAACAAGCAATGGTTCACCTAACTTAGTTGTTCTGCTGTATCTGCCCTAGTATGCAATTCATAAGGTTGCTTCCTAAATATAAAGTATCCTCAAACTACATAATTAATTAATTTCTTTTTTAAAATAGTCTAATTATATGACAATATAAATCCATTCCTAAACTTTCAACTCAGCATCTTATTTTAAGTAGTAGGATATTTAAATTTTTTTTCCTGTTAGTCAGGTTTTGATTTTGCTTTATGTATTTATTTGTTAATAATTAATAGATATTGGAGGTAAACACAGCAGGATCAGAATCTGTAAATAACCCTAACTCTGGGTGAAGAATATACTGCTATTGTTGTTTAATCCATCTACTCTTAAACAGAAACTGCCCTATTTTTCAATCATACTGAGATTTTAGAATCTGACCAAGAAATTTTGCATCATCTCTGCAATTTCCTTGAGTCAATTTAAATTTAAAAAGCAAGGAGAAACATCATATTTCTAAGTATATTGAGACAACTTCCAATTCTGCCTGGTTCTGTAAGAAAATTAAAACAAAGTAAAACAGAAAAAAAGAACCCCCATCCCAAAAATTCAAAACCAAACCAAAAAACCTCACACTTTATGCAACTGTTTTGAAGAGACTGTTAGCATCCAGAGAAACAAGAGCCAAGAAAACTGTTCAAGAAAGTGGGCAGGCTGGGATTGTCTACATCCATACCATCTGAACAGAAGTCCCTCTGTGAATATGTCCTTCGTGGAGAATACTGTTTGATGACCAGCTCTCTCAGAGAAACATGCTCAGGTTTTTGCTATGGAGTCATTCCACTGAACACCATTGGGGTAGAGTTTTGGAGGACTGTAAAATACATTCTGTGACATTCTGTACTTACGTGGGATCAAAATATGTGTTTGCAGTTATGCTCCATATTGTAAGTTATGGCCCTGTTTTTATGATCACAGAAAATTTGGATCAACCAATAGCTGGAAAAGATAGCAAAGGTATTATGCAGTGTTATTAAGTTTATCTTATTCCTTTGTCTATAAGCAACTTCTGATTATTAGTATATGTTCTGGTTACAGCTGGGGTAGAGATATTTTTCTTCCTAGTAGTTGATCCAAGTGCTGTATCTTGGATGTAAGATGCAAATATAAAATAGAAAACTTAGGGCTATGAAAAACTATTTATCCAACAGACTTAACTTAAGGAGATCATGCAAAACATTCACTTTTGCGGAATTGTCTTCTATGATAACTTATGGGGATTGTTATGAGTAGATAGAATATTAAGATTCTGTATGAACAGGTGCTGCTTAGTAAACAGTTTCAGCTTTGATCTAAACAGACTGGGACAAAATTTCTCAGGGGCTTACAAAACTATCCATATGCTACCATTTGCTCTGCATTTCATGACTGTGGTAAGTACACGTTTGGAACTTCAGTGTGGCAGAGGTGGACCATATGAAATTGATTCACACGTTAAGGTTCAGTGGATGGTCCCAGGGAAATTACACACTTCATTACACTTAAGCACAGACAGATGAACAATAATGAAATTCTAAGCGGTAGCCATAGGGTACTGATTATTGACATAAATAGTAGTTCAAGAAAATAGCTTTTTTTTTTTGGATGACTGAGCAACAATTGATGTAATAAGTTTAGGAAAATAATATAATAGGGTAGTATTAAAATGAAGAATAATGTACATGCATATATATTAGAGGTACAGGAAGGATCTGCTTATAGTATGGACAAATGAAGTATAGCACCTCTCCATAAGGGAGAAGTGAGCTACAAATAACATCACAGAATTATTGTGGGTCATCTTTGTTTATTCAAAAGCATTCACTTGCTAAACCAACATTAAAAAATGTTTTTTGCTTAATAAGTTCTGATATAATATGGATTTTGTTTAATTTCAGTTCACTGTAGAGGCAGCATTCTCAAGGCAGCTAACAGCAGCCTCAGCCACATATTGCACTAAACTTCTACATGTGCTCACATTTTTACTTTATAATTATCAAATGGCACCAAGTTTGATATATAAATGAGATATAAAAATATGTTGGTAAATTTAGAATCCAATTACCTGAAGTTTTAAGGATGGAATTAGAGAGATTTAAGGATTTAGGCACAAAAATCCAAGCTGAGAAATACACCTAAGCTGTTTTAATCTTCTGGGAAATCTTGTCAGAAATTTATGCTGTATGTCTGCTTAATTGCTTTGTCATGCTATATACAAGAAAAGGGACGTGATTCTTCTCCATCCCCAGAACACTATGGTAAACGCAAGCAATTTATCACAGCCATATCATGACTTATGCAACTGTCATCTTTTTGACACCATGTGTTTGACTTGCCTTTGCTCGGTGCTAATCTGGTTGTGCCCAGGTTCTGGGGTGTACTGGCTGCAGACCTTTTAGCACTCTTAAACAGAAAAAAAGGAGAAATGGAACTGAGTCAGTGGAAAATTCAAGAGAGTTTAGAAGTGTGTTTTCTGCTCCTGAAAATACACTGAAAAATACAATCAAGTATGCAGATGGGATAGTTTTGTATTCTCATTTTAAGTGATATTTAATTCCTACCTCTTTATTATTTCAGCAATAAACTTTTTTAGCAAATGTGAACAGAGGACCTAATCCTCAAGCACTGAAGATCACAGTTCCACAGAAGTCAATAAAAAATATTTTCCCCAATAGTTTGGCCATTATCCTTCTTCTTCCTTAATTCTGTTGAATTCTTTATTTCAGTTTAGGAATCATAGTTCTCTCCTGACAAAACTTTAAATTGAGAATGTCCTGGATTTTTTTCCCCCTTCCTTTTGCATAGCACAAGCCAGCTTACGTGTAGCTCTCCAGATACTACTGCAAAATTGTGTTTACACACAAGACATAATTTTTGACTAAGTATATATTTTACAAAGCCACATGACTTTGACTTTCCTTTGCTTCAGAGTAACACAAGCAGCCACTTTTCAAATATCTAGGGTACACTTTTCTTAAATACTTTGAAATGTATCTACTTTGTAAAATAATACAATAATAATATATAAATACAATTTTGATATTTTAATATATAAAACAATAAAATAAATTTAAATAAAATACGTTTAAGAAACATAAAATATTTTAATGGTTTATACTACTATAGAAAAATACTACAGAAGGGGAAATTTAAGAGATACAATCATTAGGAAAAATAATCTTTATAGTAATTAAGTAATAAAAGACCAGTGTGAAGCTTCAAAATTATTTAAAGAACTCTACATTGATAAACTATTGAAATATTTCATTGCCTTACAGACTTAAAGTCAGATACTGTATGAAGGATAAAAAAGACGCAGTTAACTAAAAGTCTTACTGGAAACCTCTGTTATAGTGGATAATGACATAGTTTTGGACTGCATATGCATGGGCATTTTGGAGTTACACAAGAAAAGTACCGTAAAAGGACGCTCTTATATATGTTCCTGTGGTTTTTATTTCAAAATTACCCCTTAGACAGGATTTCCTTGTTTGCAAAAGACCTGTTTCAGTAAGGCAAACAAGTTCAGATTTTCAATCACAATGCAGGATGCTTTTACATCTTACGATGGACTTAATTGTATTCTCAGAAGTGATAAATAAAAACCTATTATGGAGATGCTACTACTGATGGACTGGTTTTAACTCATTGTGCATTGGGATAATAGGGGATTTGTTTTTTCCTTCTCATTTGTTTTGCAATTGTGGGGGGGGGGGGCTGGTTGTTTGTTTTATTTGAGTTTTTTTTTAATTAATTGACTTTACTGATCATTTCCCTATGCACAGGAAGAATTTTCCTTTTTTTAATTTTTTTTTAAGATAACAGTTAAATCAAGTGTTGGATGGGTCTTTTGTTAATGTTATTTGAAAGTTGATGTTGGTTTTTTGCAAGTGGTCTGGGTTAGCTCACATCAGAGATCTAGCCACTATTTCACAACTAGATTAGTTGTGATTGTCCAGGTATGATGCTCATCTTATGATCACTGGAGGCCAGGCAAGGAGCTAAGAAGTGTACCTGAGGAAATGTGCACTTTTAAAATGCAGTTCCTTTCTTGATAAAAGCAGAATCAAGCTGTCAACACTGCACATTACAGGCACTTGCTGAAAGCAGTGGGCTGAATTCCCATCAAAGGCTAAGGTCTCTGGATTTCATGGTAAATGTTGTGTGTGCTCTGGTGCTTAAGGAACTCTATTAAAAATTCATAAATAGGTGATATTAGTTCATTCCACATCCAAAGGTTTACAGAGACTCCTGGAGTCCCAGATAATTCATTTTTCTGCTTTCCTTGCAGCCACTGTTCTCACGCCTCAAAATAACTCTTTTTAGAGACAGAGGGAAAACCCTCTAATTTCAACAGAGCAAGCTTTCACTCACTTGAGACAATCAGTATGTTAGAGGGGATACATTGTTTCTTTTAAACAATGGTCTGTTTTTACTCAAAATGAGCACATGAGAAAATCTGGAATTGTCGCATAGGTTTGCTGAACCGTTGTCTATTTTCAAGGTAAATTAGACTCACACCTGTATTTTATCCAGAAAAAAAATAGAAGACTCCTGAGTTTTAGATGGCTTACTCATGTTCTGTATAGCCTATGTCATGAAAGGACTCAGGATATAATGATCATCTTATGAATGACCTGTCCTTCATTTTGTCTGTCCATGAAGACAGTGGATCACAGATCACAGAATCAACCAGGTTTGAAAAGACCTCTGAGATCATCAAGTGCAACCCATGACCCAACACAACCCTGTCAACTAGACCATGGCACTAAGTGCCACATCCAGTCTCTTCTTAAATACCTCCAGGGACAGTGACTCCACCTCCCCGAGTAGCCCATTCCGATGTCCGATTACTCTCTCTGTAAAGAATTTCTTTTCAATGTGTAACCTAACCCTCCCCTGCCAGAGCTTAAGACTGTGCCCTCTTGTCCTACTGCTGGTTGCCTGGGAGAAGAGATCGCCGCCCACCCGGCTACAACCTCCTTTCAGGGAGTTGTAGAGAGTCATGAGGTCTCCCCTGAGCCTCCTCTTCTCCAGGCTGAACAACCCCAACTCCCTCATCCTCTCCTCCTAGCACTTGTGCTCAAGTCCCTTCACCAGCCTCGTTTCCATTCTTTGGACACTCTCCAGCACCTCAATATCCTTCCTGAACTGAGGAGCCCAGAATTGGACACAGTATTCAAGGTATGGCCTAACTACTGCCAAGTACAGGGGCAGAATCACTGCCCTGGTCCTGGCTGGCCACACTGTTCCTGATCCAGGCCAGGATGCCATTGGCCTTCTTGGCCACCCGGGCACACTGCTGGCTCATGTTCAGCTTCCTGTTGATTAGAACCCCCAAGTCCCTCTCCACCTGGCTGCTCTTCAGCCACTCTGTGCCCAGTCTGTAGCACTGCAGGGGGTTGTTGTGGCCAAAGTGCAGGACCCAGCACTTGGTCTTGTTAAACATCATACCATTGGATTCAGTCCATTTATCCAGCCTGTCCAGGTCCCTCTTCAGAGCCCTCCTACCCTCCAGCAGATTGACACTCCCCCCAGCCTGGTGTCATCTGCAAATTTGCTAATGGTACACTCAATCCCCTTGTCCAGATCATCAATAAAGATATTAAACAGGACTGGGACCAACACTAGGGGACACAACAAGTAACCAGCCACCAACTGGATGTGGCACCGTTTCCTACCACATTCTGGGCTTGGCCAGGCAGCCAGTTCTTAACCCAGCACAGAGTGCACCTGTCCAAGCCATGGGCTGCCAGCTTTTCCAGCGAGTATGCTGAGGGAGACAAACTTCATTGTCATATGACTATATATGACTACATTTTCTATGTTTACCAACCAGCAATCTGAATCTTCTAATTTTTCCATTTGCAGGATACAATTCATAGATCACATGTGCCAGCACTATAAACTTTCTGAAATTGCCGTGTTCTCCTCCTATGATCAGAACAAAACCCATGGCAAAGGACTCAAATCTGTATGAGCAAAAGAAGGAGAGGTAAGAATTCATCTGGAAAAGCTGTGCACCTATTCTAACTGCTAAGCCCACAAAATGACAGAGAAAAAACCTTAATTAAATGCTGCCTTATGCATTTCATTATTTGACTTTTTCTTCTCTGCTTTTTTTTTCAGTTCTGTGGAATGGGAAAAGCTAGATGGGGCTCAGGCTGCTGAGCAGCAGTCTCTGCCAACTTGTGACTTTGTACAACACGACATAAGAAAACTTCAAAAGGAATTAGCGTTGATGCCACTTTCAGAACCACCAAGACTTCAGAGGAGGACCACTTGCTGGAAAGAGCGACCCCATATCTAGTTCCAAAATTGTTTGCAGCTTTGTCTGTAGAAGAGTTCGTAGCCTCCATTACGTTTCCCCTCTATATGTGTTTCTTAATTGCTAACATCCTGAACTTTTTGAGGTAGGTGTATATGTTTCTCTAGTCTTCCTCTTTTATATTTAATCTTATGCACTTCTGGAGCATCTGATCCATAAAAGATCTAATTCATAAATACTGGTGGTATTCTCCACAGAAGACCAAGAATTACCTTGTGCAAGTAATGGTACAGAAGGTCTGATATTTCTGCATAACTGCTGAAGGCTTCTTTCCCTTCCAGTTTGCCTATTGTCAATCCAAAATCAACTAGAGTTCACCAGCTGCACGTCATATCTGCATGTTCCCTGTTTCAATTCCCTGTTTCAGTTCTGCTTTCTGGAACATGCTAAATTTTCTGCTTGCCCTAACTTTTCAAAGGACTTGTTGAGTCTTGTCAGAAGGCTCCAGTATCTTACAGCTGTAAAAAAATCAATTTCTATTCAATTAGTAGTTGAAAAATTTCCTGCTGGAAATTTAAAGCAATCAACTGCAGTTTTCCAGCTCTCTGTTACAGATCTCAAATATGGAAAAGAAGATACTGTATAGTCATCAAAAATATCACTGATCACAACCAAGGACTATTTAAGAACCACATTCAACTGTGAGTAGTTTAAAAATCTACAACTCAGGAACACACTTCCTTCTTCCTATAAGTTTCACTTATATCATCCGTTTTTATCACCATTCTTTTGTTTTCTTCATCCTTACAATTGTCCCTGTGTTTCCAAGCAGAGCAGGAAGTTCATAAGAATGGTTGAATGTTTGGTTACTTACAGTGTTAGTGGAATTTTTTTTCTTATCTTCCCCCTTTCCTACTTTCCAGGCCTCATGTTCACTGCTAACAGCGCAGAAAAGGAAGAAAAGAAGGAAGGAAGGAAGAAGAGAAGGAAGGAGGAAAGGAAGGAAGGAGAAGGAAAGGGAAGAGTAAATTCATCACTTTAGGTTCTACTGTCAAAAATACTGACTTCCCTTCCAAATTACTACATTTAAAATTAATTTTTATGTTAAATTGCATTAACATTCCTAGAAAATTTTTGTGCAATAATAACCAATGTAGAGTTTTAACAAAAGGCATGTATTCCTCTCCAAACACCTTTACCACTTGAATGCTCCCATACCTCAAGCTTGGCAAAGGTTTTAGGGAATCCCTCAGAAAAATACAGCAATTCTACTACAGTTCCTGGTATGAAATTTACTAGGCGACCAGACTATTTGCCGGTCTTTCTTTATCCTAACCTTTGTTGCACATGCCCACAGGTAAATCTCAACCATGCTAAGTCTCATAGTAAAAGGGAACAACCAAAGGAAATTAATTTTTACATTAACATATTTTGATAAATTTCTTGGTGTTCAGACAGCTGCAGGCTAGTGTCCATGAAAAAGAAAAATTCTAATTTCTTGCAAGCCATTGACTTTTGTGTTTTCTTTCACATAACCCACATTCATAATGGGCCTGCTGGGAAGAAATAACAACTGGCAACCCAGATAACATAAATATGGGCAAATATCACTCCATGGACTTTCTTTTGATGATGTAATTGATTTTAGGCATTTCTTACTGTAAGAGTTATCCAGGATCTCTAATACATGCCTATTGTATAGCAGTTTGTGTTAGAGGCTTGAATATCATTCATAGAAATAAATTCTCCAAAACAAGTCCTATGTCGGAAACATTCCTTTGGAAGTGACATTTGTACAGAGAAACTTAGATTTTTCTTGTTTTAAGACAACATTCCCAAAAGTTTCCACTTGCCAAAGTGATAATAGAACTTGGAGTTCAAAGTGCTTTCGACTGAGTGCCAGGTATTTTGAAATGCCTACAGCCAACACATCGTCGCGTGACAAATTATTTCCACCAACTCCTTTGGAGCAGTCTGTCGGTTTGTCTGTTAAGCTCCTAGTTACTGGGAGGTCTCTTGAAGATCTGAAGTGTAAGACATCATCCACAAGATATCTGTGGGCAATTACTGGATATTTTTGCAGTTGTAGATCTTTTCTCTTAAGTGCTTCTGTTTGGAAATGGAAGAATTCTCCAATTTGTGAAGTAGAAGTAACATTTACTACTCTTAAGTTAGCATGTAATCATTTCTTCTCAGTGTCTGTTATGTCTATGTTAAATGCTACAAAGAAGCATTTGAGCAGTATACTGCTAGAATGCAAAATGTATTATGTAGCACATGTCCAGTGAGTGCTGATGCATAGAAGTGGAAAAAATAAAAAAAATAGCAGCACAAAAACCTCCTAACAAAACTCCCTCTACAACTGAAAGACTGAAGTATAGCTTTTTGTTCTGAAAGAAATACTGGAACATTCATTCTTATCATAGAAAATAATTTTTCACGTATATTAAATATTCTCTTCATCAACCTGGTTGAAAAAGGAATGCCAAGCACACTCCATGTTATTTTATGGAAGTCATTTAAATCCTGGTGTTTCCCTATAGGGAATGTTGGAAAATATTTCAGGGAATCAAGACCTAAATATCATGAAGTAGTCTTTTAATCTTATAACGTAATATATAATAGTGAGTACCAACCATCTGATAAAAGATACCAGTGCTTGTTTTTTTAATGATCTTCTTTTTTTAAAGAGGGATTTGGGTTGGTGGGTTTTTTTATAATCTAAATTGAGGGGTCCATTTCTTCCCTTATTTTTCCTATTTGGATAGACTCCAAAAAACTTTTGTTTTGTGGGAAGTAGATAATGAAAATCTAGGAATAGGAAGTTGAAAGATGCAGGGCTTTTCCAGATGTAGACAATTCACAAGTATTTACATTTACATTCCAATGTGTGTAAGAATGTTCTTGCACCAAATCTATCACTGCAATATCTCAAGTTTGCAATTGGATGAGATTACTGTCATTTGTCAAATGATAAATTTCTACATTATTCCCTTTTGTGACAGAGAGTAGTAGGAATAGTAGAAATTTTAAATTTGTTTCTGTTTAAGAAGTAGGGTCAGAAAGGGAAGTTTTGAATTTCACACAAAAGTGGACAGATTGGTTGTCATACCCAATTCCTGTAGGAGTATTAGACCATCTGAAAACAATACCTTGTAGACTCTGCAGTTGTGATTCATACTGGAGTTAACTGAGCAACAGAGATTGCTAGATTACAGTGAATGATACAATATATTTATGCTGTAACTATATTTTCCTACACAAGAATGAGAGGGAATTGCAGAAAACTGAAAAATGAGAAAATCCAACTTTGTAGGAAAATGAGATGGGATTGTGCAAACATCCCATCAAAGCATGTGTATGTGTGTCCTAAGCTGCCAGCCATGGTAGAATACATCATTCAAAGATGTTGCAAGCTTCATGGTATTATTTCCAGTCCAAGCAGAGGTAAACAGTACTGTAAATCTCTATAGGAAACCTGTTTTCGGAAGACTGCTGATTCACATTTGGTAGCATAAGCATTTCACATAGCTTGTGTTAGTAAATATAGATTTTTATCAAAAATAATTTTACATTATTTTTCAGGATAAAAGCATTTTCTTCTACGACATGTACCCTTGCAAGAAAGTTACATGAACTGACACAAATTGTTGGGCTTTATGTACCCACGTAACAGATTTCCCTACAGCATAGATTACTCGAAAGCATCACACCTGGCTTTCCCTTTTTACATGGTTGCCATATGGAAGGTCGACAATTTTGCAGATGCTTTACTTATTTCCGTGGAACTCAGTAGACTACGCCCAAACGACGGAAGAAATAATCTTTTACTGTACAGTGAGAGCTGGTGTCAGCACTTCTGTTGTTTTAGCACAGTGTATGTTTGTTCTCTAAGATTAAATCCTGTTTTATACAGATAATGAGTGTTCCCTAGGAACTGAGGGCCAAAGAGATCCTCACTGTTATCTACTCCAGGTACAGGGATGCATTTCTTTCCTGATCCTGACTTCTAATGTAAAACCACAGTAGCATATTCTGGAAGTCTCCACAAAAACAGAAGGCGTGGAGAGGGAAGAATAAAATTAATAAATAAATAAACCTGCACTGTTCATTTTCTTTCTCTTTGGGAATAAAAACAAGAGAACAAATAAATACAGAACAGATGTTAGCCACCCTACTTAATATGCTACAAGAAGGCACTTTGATATTTCAGTAATTGCAGACAGAGCTGAATCTGAATGGAATGAAGCAGGCATTCAGCAGAAATGTTGGGCTCCCACAGAAATAAACCTGTGGCACAGAGAGAAATATTAGGCAAAGTTGTTTTGAAAACCACATCTTAATTATTAAAATTATTTTAATACTCTGTTCACAATCCAGAACTTTTGTAAGTCTGGGTTTTTCTTTACCAGGCCCATAATTATGTTTACTCATAAATATAATGTAAAAACCTACTAAAGCCTCTCACAGATTGAGCCAGCCAGTCTTTTACCATGCAGTATATCCATATGATAGGTTGCAAGAATGTATCAGGTGCTAACTTGAACCAGTTGGGAAAAGGCAGCCTTTTCTTTATTGAAGCTAGTAGATTATGAAGTTATTCATCTTGTCCATAGTGTCCTTTCTTGCCTTTAGGTCTCAGAAAAATGTAAATCACAAGCTTTTGAGTTATAGTTCCTGATGATTCACAAGGTAATCTTGCAAACACAGCAGGGAAATATATGATTTGCAAATTGCTTAAATGACATCTTTGCTATTACCTTAAATTATTGTTGCAGTAAATCCTATTTTACAATATTTCAGCTTGATAATATTGTAAAACTCTACCTTTCTCAAGATAAATACTCTACTTGTCATTTGCGTACTTAATTTTTTTTAAAACTTTGTGCTTACTTAAGGACTGAATGTTTTATCTCAAAATGACCTAAGGTTCATTTCTTTATGCCAGCAGCTATGCACATTTAAACTAATTCTAAATCCTTAACTAATGCCATTTTTTATCCAGAATTATACTAGGATTTGCCTGAAAATTAACATTTCCAAATTGCTAAAGATTTCAGGTTCAGAATAACTTTAGATTAAGCATAATGTTTGCCTAAATTTCTTAAGAGTATTACATTCCCCTCCAATTCCTAAAATCAAATAAAAATTTATTAACTGTTTCAGCCCTTTGTGATATATTGTGAAGTAATATCTTTTGTTTTGTACAGAAAGTACTGAAGAGATGCAATTAATAATTCCTGTGCTATATTTAGCTTGGCAAAAATGCAGTCTAACTTCATGAACAGATAGCTCCATTTTCTACGTCAAGTGTATTATACTTGTGAGGAACTGAGGTTGTAAAAGGCTGAAATTGACCTTAGGGACCTCTGGATCTGCCAAGATAGTCACTTTCAAGTAACTATTGCTTATTGTTAGTGGCATTGGTTTTTTGTTTTATGTCTAGAAAACTACCAGAAAGTGCAGTGCCAGCAAGAGTTCTTGTAAGATCAGAATGTGCTTTCAATCTACAAAAACTGAATAATATCTTTCAAATAACAGGATTTTTAGTTTTTTTAAGGATTTTAGTGATTTATATATTTGGTACATATAATGCATATATTTTGTTACATATTTAATATGGTATATTCAGTTTTGGGGGTTTTTTTCCATTTTTTTGTTATAATTTACCTCAGTATCCCACCTCAAGCATTATTCATCCCACAATACTCAGCAAGTGCCTACATATCTGGAGGCACCATTTTATGCCACCCTTTGTGTCCCTTGAATTACAAAATCTTCTGCAGAGACATGTCAATATAAAAGGAATTATTGTTTCCAAGCAGAATATACCATCTAAGGAGTCTTTCTGCTGTGTCTTTTGCAACTGGACATGCCTTTCTCGTATTGGCCTTTTTAGCCACCAACGTGCTTGCAAGAAGCGTGGGTAGAGCCCTTCCCAAATCTTCGTTCGCGAAGCCTAGCCATGATTATTTCCAAGAAAAAATTGCAAAAAAACCTAAAAATTTTTGCTTTTATTCTGAAGGTTGTTTATTTGTTTTTGTTTGGTTTTTTTGCTTTGTATGAAAATACAATTATTATTTGAATACTGCTTTTTAAAAGCAATTAACCATCTATTCAGTTAATTTTGGGAAATAAAGCCCTCAGACCTTGCAATCTTTATGAGCTACACATTAGTTTTGAAGTTGCAAATCCTATATATTATCATTATTCATTAATAAGCTCCATATATAAAAACTTCCAATGGGATCCCAATCTGGGAATAAAATTCTCATACTGTATTGAAACAGCCCCTCAACACTCTAGATATAAGATACAGATTTCTTAGGTTACTGAATTACTTTCCAGAAGACAGTCACAAAAAAAAATTATTAAGATAGAATAAACCCACATATAACCATATGAAACTGTGAAAGGTTAGCTGTCTCTCCCTTTACATATTTCCTCTTCTTTGGCATAAGAAAAATAAATAATACTTAAACAATTGTCAGAAAAGTCCCCTGAAATAGTTTCTAGTGATATCTTTGTGAAATATGCACATTTAAAGGAAATTTTTGTTCAAATTAAAAAAAACATAGTTTACTTTGTATGATTTGTCTTGTGTAAAGATTTCAAAGGAGGTTTGTTATTAACCCAAACCCCAAAGACAAACATTTTGCAGTTGAAAAGCTGTCTTACATCCACTTTTGAAAAAGAGACTGCTGATAGACAAATCTCCTTTTGCACAGGCAAGGTGCCCCTCTTCTGCAAACATACCTGGGGAGCTACTTTAGCAATGCATTGACTGAAATTCAGGACTTCCTGGACTCCTCAACAGGGAAAGTGCTTTGCTCCCCTGAAAGAGTCCTTTTCTGGGGGCAGGTGGTGGGAAAAGGGTACATGCTTTTACCCTACAAGTTAAATAATATAAACATAGTAATTTACTCTTTCTGCCTCTGTTTTAACACTGTTGCAAGGGATCAGTTTCAGAGGCCTATAATTTAATCAATATAGTTATGGAAAGACATGAAATGTATCGAAGCTGATGGTTGTAAAAGAACGGACTTGAAATCTCATATTGTGAACCCCATTCTCATCCAGTAACTAGGTGGGAGAAAGGTATTTTAACAAAAGCAAGATAAGGGATTGCTGGGGTCCTATCCATTATGACCCTTTTCCCTCCCAAGTGTTCCAAGTATCATACTTATTTTACTGAACCTATTTGTTCTTCCTGTACTTTTCTGAATTTTCTGTATTTAACACAGCACAAGATTGATCTTTGCCTTAAAATTTTAAACTTGTTTAAAATCTGTGGAGGAAGATTGTTCTCACAGAATCTCCCATGTGAAAAGGAAGGTTAAAGGGTCACGGCTAGACATTGCCAACTAATATATATAAGTAAAATTATTGAAAAGGCCAGGAAAATTCTTTCCATTGAGCCACTGATATAAATATATGAAACGTAACAATGGCACCTCTAACCATAGATAAAATGGTTATTAATACCAGTTTTACCATTTTAACTGTATTTTCATGAATATTCCAGACAAGATTTATGTTCTTATATCCTCCCTAGTTAGCATTATATATGTAATTTTATGTGATATTCATGTCTGACAAAGCAGGGTTCTTTGAGAGTCTGTACTGTACTACCAATGAAATTGAAACAATGGAGTGAGGGGCAATGTATCCTACATGATTTCAATACAAAGAAGTACTTCCAGAAAACAGGAACCTGTGGGATGAGGGGAAGCTTCTCCTTCCCCGTCCCCTTCACTTTCCTCTTCCCTCTCCCTTCCCCTTCCTCTTCTCTTTCCCCTTCCTCTTCTCCTTCCTCTTCCTTCTTCACTTTCCTTATCTTTCCTCACCATTTCATGGTTTTCTGGTTTAAACTTGTGCTGAAGCACTAATCTGGTTTACTCACTTGCAGCTGTCCTCTGTATGTGAAGGTTAAAATGATCTCTATGTGCTTTAACTGTCTGATATAAGGTTATAAATCTTGGCTAAATTGGGTTTGCAAACTGTATGAGATATTGTTTGAGATCCTGGAGATGAAGGCACCCTAGATATGCCAAAAACTGCATAACTATCACCACTTAGCTCTGGCTGAATTCTGATGACCATGTTCATAGAGGGATGTTTTGAGAACACATGTATACTGTTCCTAATTCCACTGTTGGTGATTTTGTATTATGATTCCAATGGATAGAGATGTCATGTCACTTAGTCTGTGTTTAGACAGCATGTCACTAAACTCCCGGTAGACACAGAAGCTTAGCAGTAAACTCCTAGTAACCACAGCTTAGCATCCATTCTTGTTTGCATGATATGTAATAAAAGGTAAGTTTTGTTGAATTGAACAGTGACAGAAAACTGATAAAAACCTTACAGACTAGGAATTAGATTCACCCATAAGATGTTTCTACTGGGATTATATCAGCTTTTCAGTTATTCCTGAATTCTTCTGTACTAAGATATTATGGTATTCAAGACTTTTCCAGTGATCTGAGTAATCAGTTTTCAAATATGTCTGCCATTATTGGCCAGAATTCGGAAATTCATATTATCTTGCTTATCAGTTATGTCCACGTTGTTACCATCAAGAAGGATCTTTGAAGGCTAAATGCTGTGGTGGTTTCATATCTGGGCTGAAGTCCACTGTGCAATATAGGTGCAAACACTTGAAGCTCCTTCTGGTGAAGAAATACTCTAAGCTGGGAAAAAACAATGCAGCACTACATTTCTCAAGCAGCAGGGCAAATTTCTGTCAGTCAAGGTAGATGAGTTTTACAAGAAGCATCAGGCAGGGCTGCTCTGTAGCGGGAGCAGAGCCAAGGGGAACTACAACACAGGGCAGGGCGGGTCATGGCAGGAAGTGGCCCTGATGGGTGAAGTTCCCCTTCAAGGGAACAGGATGACCAGGCCAGGGCCAGCCAGGATTCTTATTGTAACCAAGTGGTCAAGCCAGGGAGTTGGGTCACGATCTGGATCAGCACAATATGTCACAAGGTTCTGGTCCAGCTGCAAGGGCTCCTGCACAAGGTGGGGGAGTGGGGGCATTATTCATAGCTGTTTCTCACAGTTGTAACCCAGGTCCAGGCAGCCTTGTCATGTCAAGGATGGCCTTGAGTGCAGGTAGTAAAACTCTTATGGTCCCTATGTCTGTATGTACATGTACACTAAGGGACGTGCAGGATCCTGACAATAATTGTTGACTTTATTCCAGTAATGAATTAATCACATAATTGTCATTGTCACTGAGTAAGAATTAAAACTTGTTTTAAGGACAAGACTGACTTCCACCGCTTCTTGAGAATAAAATTGAGGATTTTATAGTCTCCTAAAACTGAACAAAATCTTGCAGTAGTATCAGCTGGAGATCTACAGAGAAAGGGAGAAGGTAATTCTTGGAGTGATCTTGATATGTTTAGTTGATGTAGTAATGCCACATTGAATTTTGAGTCATGAAAAGTACCTACCTGTCCTTACACCATTGTTATAGCTCATCATCTCTTTATCCCTTCTTTCCTTCCAGTCTTGCTGTTACTATCCATCTATTGTCTTTTTACCCATTCTTCTCCTGTAGTCCCCTCTGTCCCCTCTTTCTTTGGATTTCTTTCTTTTTGCCAGTCCTAAATTATAAATTTTAAAGGCATCATTCATACCACCCTTCTTCTTTCACCTTTACAATAGTTAGTATTACTGACTTTGAAGCTTTATAATTGTAATAATATTCCAGGGGGAAAAAAGTAGTGGTGGAGAGCTCAGAGACCAGGATGTGCTGCTTGCAGATGGTTCTTTCTTTGCACTGTGTTCACACTCAGAATTTTCTTTGTTGCTCTAGGGAATAAAAGCCAAACAAAAACTACAAAACAAACAAAAAACCCCAAACCAAACTAAAAACAACAAAAACAAACAAAAAAAACCCCAAAACCAAAAAGACAAACAGACAAAAACCAACCAAACAAAAACCCCAAACAAACAAACAAAAACACAAAAAACCCCCCAACTCCTTAATCTCCATTTTTCTTGCACACCTTAGTTAACCTTGAATTCAGTTTGGACTTGCATCACATCTTCAGTACTAGCAGGAGTAGGTGAGTATCTTCAGAACACTTTATACACATCAGTACTATGTCAAGGCTACTAGCTCGCTACATTTTCTTCCTTCACCCAGCACTAGAACAAACAGAGGGTTGGAGCTGATGGGTAGGAGTGAAGTGGAATGACTCGGTCAAAGCAATGCTGTAAGTCTACATGTCTACATCCTTCATTGCAATGAACTTGTTTGCAGGTGTGAAAGAAGTGTTTGGTTTAAAACCCATTTTCTTTACAAAGCACTTGTTTGTAAAGAGCTGTTTCTCTTTACTTTACATCACAGTGATAAGTCTTGTCCTTAGTAACATCACTCACTATACAGTCACCATCTTATATCCACCCCATCCATTAGAGGAAATCCTGCTGGATAAAAGAAATAAAGCTGTTCAAGGAATAGATTTACTGTATACCAGGGCAATGAATTAAGAAGTCTCCAAACTCTCTAGTGCATTCTATATTTCCTGGCCATTTAGCACATCTCTTAGAAAACAAACAAGAAAGATAACTTTCCTCACCCCAACTAGTAGAGGCAAATTGAATCTAAAATAAAAATAGGACGCATAAATTCTTTATGCTGATGCAACATCTCTGTTCTGAATTTTTTATCTTTTCACTGTCTCCTAGCAAGAGAATGCTTCACTGAGAGTAGTTTACGATGTTGTGCTTTCCCTGAATTTTTGTGCATGTCAAAAGAAGTACTATGATAAAATTCCAGAGATGCAGGTTCAGTTCCAGATACTTTGATGGACTTCTTATGTGATCTTGTACAAAGTGACATGATGATAGATTTGATACAGTACTCAGAATTCATTACTAAAGCTAGATTTTATAAGCTTTGGCTTACACTTTTGAGATATAGAATAAGGAAAGAGTAATTTTCCACTTCCTTGAGTGCGGAACTACCCTGAAAACCAGGCCATACATTTTACAGAGCAAGCCATTAGAGACTAATATCTTTGAGTGCTACCAGCACAGAACCTGGTCTCTTAGAAATCTGGCCTTGGCCTTTAGTGGCAAGGAGCCACCTATCATTTTGTGCCTCAGCTTGGTACTCACAAAATGAGCTTCCATTTCACTTTCCATCTCCCTCTGCCTATCTTTTGGAGTCTGTGAGAATCTGTTTTCAGTTAAATGTATGGGCTGTGTCTACTGCAATTCTTTCAGTTGTTGCTGTTAGAGACATCTTTAGTATCAATAATCAAGAAATTAGAAATCTATGATTCTAAAAGAAATTGAATAGTACATATAATTAGCTATCAAACATACAAATATCCTGCTCTAGTTAATCATATTACCTTTGAGAATACTTTAACCTGACAGAAAAAACAGAGTAACACGAGAGGTTTCCACTGAAAAGAAATAGGAAATATTCCTTTTAGAAACAGTAAATACGTTTTTCATTGTCAAAGATACTTTGACTTTTAAAATGTATTGAATTTTATAGACATCTGGGTAAATTAATATTTACATTATTCTTTAAAGACAAACTTAAATTTCTACTTCGTTTATTTCTATTAAGTACTGTATGTGATTACTTTAGTGAGTGAATTAGCAAGATTGTCCAAAATGTGTTTATGGTTCATTTGATTTTGCAAAATACTCATGAAAATGAATTTCAAAATAGAAACCATCAGTATCCACATTACAAAATTTCCTTGAGGATCTAGATTTGAATTATGGGATTTTTTCAAGACAAAAAACTATCTTGCAAGTGAACCTCACACAGTAGCAAAGTTAGTAAATCCCATGCTCTGAGCTGACTCTGATATCATACTTTAAAGCCATTGAAGTCAAGATTTTTGCAGAATTGTTTGACTCAGTCTGGTAAATCCCTAGAATTTTGTAGTTCTGTGATGTACCCTGTACTTTATCTCCTATGTTACGTTGTTCAAATCATGGTTTTTTCAGTCCAATAGCTTCTGAAAGAAAGTAAAGTTTGAACTGACTCCTCACTTCATTGCATACATATTTATTTTATTTACTGACATGTTAATTCACTTGAATGTGAGGGGGTTTTAAGGACTTTAAATACAGTAATGTTGAGGTCTAACACTGGAAACAGGAAATTAAAACAGCCTATGTCTGGGTAATTCATCCAATTCACTTTTCTTTTTTAAATTTCATAATACTCTGTTAGTCTGTTGTGCTTCCCTGTCAAGTTCCTTTAAGTAGATACTGGTATAGTTGAAAATACAATTCTGAGTCAGCTGCATGTGGATATATTTTTTGATTCAATACATAATGGTGAACTGCAGTAGTGCAGTAGTGAACCCCATACCGAAATGAACTTTGATTTGTGTAAAATGATATACTTAGCAACAGTTATGGTTGTGGTGGCTTTAGACAAACCACTGGAGAATTAGAACCCCACACAAGTCACTCCCCTTTTATTTTTTTCTTCCCCCATGCCCCCCAGTAATGAAGGGGCAATATGGAGAAATATAAGTAAAAATATCAATTTACTGAAGGAAATAGCAGTAACTACAAAGATACAGAGGAAAATGGTTTAAACCAACAAAGGCAAAGAAAATATTGCCTGGTCCCCTAGGACAGAAACAAAAAAAACACAAAATGGTGGCTGTTACCAAGCTGGACCACACGGCTTGGGAGAACAAGGAAAGTAATGTGGTAAACGAGTTTCCACAGTTTCGCCAGTCAGAAAACAATGGAGAACAGGGGCAAAGAAAAACCTGGAAAACTATTTTGTCCAAAATTTAGTATGCTGCCAAAATCCTGGCTCCAGTGGTGACAGCAGTGGCAACAGTCCCAGCGGCAGTGGTGGCAGTGGTTCCAGTGGGTGCTGTGGCTTGTGATGGCAAAGTGACGACTCCAGGGTTGCAGCGGTTCAGCTGATGGCAAGCAAGGGGGGGTATTGCAAAACAGCTCTGAAGCAGTTTGTGGCAGCAGCGAGTGATTGAGGAGTCACAGTCCAGGACTGGGACGTGACTCTGGCGGGACAGCTCCTCCTCTCTCTCTTGCTGGGCAAACAACAATGGCTTCTACTTCCGCCTCCAAAACAGGGTCTGTCCCTTCCATTCAGAAACTCAGGCAAGGAAAAAACAGTTACTCCTCCTGTGCTTAAAGAAACAGTCCATCAAAAATTACAAAATGGGATAGAATACGTAACTGGTCACAGCCACCTGACGTTAAACCTTGCCTCCTTTTGCTATATTTAAGATAGTTGCACTGAACATTTTAAATTTTTTGGAAAAAAATATTTTCACAAGACAAGAAAAAATTCAAAGGAGAAGATATTTAGTGATAATAGCTAACAAAATAGAGAACTGATTTAAAAATACTTAAAAAATACCTTAAAGAAAATCACAAAATCAGTTAAAGGTGTTTTGAAGAAGGGAGTGGATGTCTTAATTTTCTCTATGTCACTTTACACTTTACACAAATAAATGCTTCACACTCTTAATTTGTGTTGTTGTTATTATCAAATAGATAAGTTCTCTATTACTAGATTTATGGCTTTATCACTGACCCTTGAATAACTGATTTTTGAACTGGATAACATTAATTTTTTTTTAAACCTCATTTAATATGGCCTGTACGGGGGCACTGTTTGCTGGGTGAAAAACTGGCTGGCTCAGTGAGCGGTGGTGGATGGAATTAAATCCAATGGGCAGCTGGTCACTAGGGATGTTCTCCAGGGCTCAGTATCATGGTCTGTCCTGTTCAACACCTTTATCAATGATCTGGATGAGGGGATTGAGTGTATCCTCAGTAACTTGCCACGTTGGGTGGGAGTATTGATCCTCTGGAGGGTAGGAAGGCCTTATAGACAAATCTTGACAGGTTAGATTGATGGGCTCGGAACAACTTCATGAGGTTCAACAGTCCTGCACTTGGGTCACAACAAACCTATGCAGCCCTACAGGCTTGGGACAGAGCGGCTTGAGAGCTTCTGAGCAGAAAGGGACTTGTAAGTGCTGGTTGACAGCCAGCTGGGTATGATCCAGCAGTGTGCCCAGGTGGCTGAGAAGGCCAGTGGCATCTTGGCCTGTCTCAGCAATAGTGTGCCCAGCAGAACCAGGGAAGTGATTGTCCCTCTGTAGTCAGCACTTATGAGGTGAACACCTTAGATAATGTGTTCATTTTTGGGGCTCCTCACTACAAGAAAAACATCGAGGTGCTGGAGTGAGTCCAGAAAAGGACAATGGAGCTGGTGAAGGGTCTAGAAAATATGTTCCATTAGGAGCAGATGAAGAAGTTGGGGTTGTTTCATCTGGAGAAAAGGGGGTTCAGAGGGACCTCATTGCTCTTTACAATTACCTGAAAGAAGGTTTTAGTGAGGCGGGGGTCAGACTCTTTTGCTATGTCTTAAGTGAAAGAACAAGAGGAAATGGTCTGAAGCTGTGCCAGGTGAAATTCAGATTAGGTATTAGAAAACAAAAATTTCACTGAGAAAGTGCTTACTCATTGGAATAAGTTATCTAGAGAAGTGGTGGCTTCACCATCTCTGGATACGTTCAAGAGGTATCTGGATGTAGCACTTAGAGATATGTTGGAGCTAATTTGATGGTTGTACTAGATGATCTTGAAGGTATCTTCCAATCTTGATGATTCTGTGAATGTTCTGCAACAAATTTAGTGTGTAAATGTGGTCTTTTCTGCTGAACAAAAAGTTTAAGAGACAGAAAGTGACAATGTACTTGACTGATTTATTTTTTTTAACTTAGTGTTACAGAAAAAAAGTAGTTCTTACTGTCAAAGAAAATAGTTGATGTTTGGATCTTGTTTAGTGTTCAGAATCATACAAACACAAAGGAAGAGACTTGTGAAAACTGGAGGAAGAAACAGAAGATTCAGTTCCTCCCTCTGAGGACATTTTAACTTCATCACAGTAAAGATCCCCAGTCATCACTGTATATGGGTCTCTGAGGTACGGTGTTCTCAATTACATCCATTCACATTCTGTTTCACTTTGAATGAATAATTAAATTGTGAACTAGGGAATAGAATCTGGCTATCCCTGCTCCCAGATGAGAGTCCAAACCTCTAGGCTAGAGAATACTTCTTCCCTTTTCATGACCACAAATATTTATTTGTGTAAAGTGACATAAGGAGAAAATGAAGACATCCAATCCTATTGCAAGGCTTTGGGATACTTCCCAGGGAGGTAGGGGAAATCAGAGACAGTAACTGAGCCCTTCTTTAGCACAGCTGAGCTGGTAAGATATATATTGAATAGTGTTAGACTGACAATTTCTATTGACGAAAAGCTCTAGTGGTGATCGTACACAATAATATCTTCTCCAGATTTTTGCCTTTTCACTGCTTGTTATAAAGCATTTAGTAATAAATAAGAGTTCACATAAAAAAACCCATTAAAATAGTTTGCTGAATGAGAAATTATTCCTTGAATACCATGATCTTGTCCTTATAGTCCTTCATGAGTTCTCTTGTTCCTTTTTGAGTCTGCACGGAGTTGTCTTTCACTTTCTCGGGGTTCTTGATGTTCACAAACCAAATTGATTAAAGCTTTTTTTTCTAGCTGCTTTTTTAGATACATATCAATGTTCTAGTTTTAGTAGATGAAGACTTGTATTTTTACTCAGATGTCATTTATTCTCTCACTTGTTGACACATACATATTTAACAATATCAGTATGAGAATAAAATAAATGAACCAACCAAAGCCCCCTTTCTGAAGGCATATTTTATGTCCTCTAATGACCCTTTATATTTACTACTTTCATGGGTGATATTAATACTTTGCAAAATATATTTTGTTCCACAGATGAAAGATACATCAGCAAAAGTAAGAGTTTTCTCATATCAGTTCATTAGAATGAGAATTAAAACTATGTTGGAAAATTAAAATATCTAGGCTGTGAAATAAATTGTAAATTTTACTTCAGTTAAAAATTTAATGTCAAAAAAGATCACTGGAAATAAGTTTTTTCTTATGTAATCTACATGAAGTATTGGGTTTCTATGGCCAGGTTTCGATAGGGGTGGTTTCTGTAAGAAGCTAGTATAAGCTTCCCTCATGTTTGGTAGAGTCAATGCCAGCTGGCTCCAGGATGGATCTGCTGCTGGTCAAGGCTGAGCCAATCAGGAGTGGTAATAATGTCTCATCAGTGATAACATATTTAAGAAAGAAAAAAAAAGCTGCAGATGAAAATTGCAACCAGAGAAGAGCAGAGTGCGAACATGTGAACAACTCTGCAGACACCAAGGTCAGTGGAGAGGGGAGGAGGGGAAGTGCTCCAGGCTGAGGTTCCCCTGCAGCTCATGGTGCAGACCATGGTGGAGCAGCTGTGCCCCTGCAGCCCATGGAGGACCATCAGGGTGCAGAGACCCACTTGCAGCCAGTGGAGGAGACCCACGCCAGAGCAGGTGGATGCCTGAAGGCGGATGTGACCCTTGGGAGGCTCATGCTGGAGCAGGGTCCTGGCAGGGACCTACTGGCCCATGGAGAGAGGAGCCCACACTGGAGGAGGTTTTCCTGGTAGGACTTGTGACCCTGTGGGAGACCCACACTGGAGCAGCCTGTGCCTGAAATACACTGCACTCCATGGAAAAATGACCCACACAGCAGCAGTTCATGCAGAACTGTTGCCTGTGGGATAGACTCACACTGGAGAGGCTCATGAAGGACTGTCCTTCATGGGAGGGACCCCACAGCGAGCAGGGGAAGGACTCCTCTTCCTGAGAAATGACAGAAACAACAACTGACTGTAACCCCCATTCCAACCTCCTTGTGCCACTGTGAGGGAGGAGGTAGAACTTCAGAAGAAGGAGGTATGTGGGGAAGGTATTTTTAAGATTTATTTTACTTCTCATTATCTATTCTGATTTTGTCAATAATAAATTTAATTAATATCCCCACTTTGAGTCTGTTTTGCCCGTGGCAATGATTGGTAACCGATCTCTCCTGGTCCCTATCTCAACTCATGGATTTTATTCTATATTTTCTCCCCTGTCCAGTTGAAAAGGGGAGTGAGAGATCAGCTTTGCTGGATACCTGGTGTCCAGCCAAACTTGACCCACTATATTGGTGTACTAAGTCTGTGACTGGAAGCATTTGATAAAATATTTTCCATCCTCAGTTACAAACCACATATCAGAATACAAGAAGAGCTTTCTGTCCTTCTCTTAGAGAAACTCTGCTCAGGCAGTGTGAATGGAATTCCAATGCTCATTGAACCTCTTTTGAAAGGGAAATTTATAGTTAGTAATAGGACTTAGGTTTTTTTTTTCTCACTGAGGATGTGTAACAATTAAAATACACCTAGCAAAGGAATAATCTGGTTAAATAAATAAACAGACCATAGTTCAGAGTTGTATCTTTAAGAGATCATTATTGAATCTGATACTGTGTCAGATGTTAACTATTTGTACAGAAATAAACACCTTTTTACTTTTTTGATATGAATAAAAGGTGGAGGCCACAGTGTTTTAAATAATTCACAATAAAATCTAAAAAAAAAAAAATTAATTATTATTTCATTAATTCTATGAAATTCAATCTTTCAGAGCATTGCAGTAGAGAAGAGATTAAAGGGAGAACATGGTAATTGTTCCAAAGAATAAAATAACTACAAGCAGTATGCTCATAGAGTGTATTTTTACCCTTGAGAAAAAGGATAGGAAAAAGTGCCAAAAACTTATTTGTAGTATAGGGAGCGGTTATTTTTATTTTTTTATCTGTGTCAAGCAGATTGTTAACCAAGAGTCATTTTCCAGGTGGTTTCTGTAGTCTATAAAAGAGACTGTTTTCCCCCCTCAGCTTTGTATTTTCAAAACCCCAGAGTAATCCATTCCTTCCAAAGAAATATTCCTTTCAAATGACTGATGAATAGAGGCATCCATCAGCTTCTAAGTAATTGACAACTGGACATTTTAACAGAAGCAATGCATAAAGCAGCATTATAGAAGAGCTGACCAGTTCAGTAGTTTGTGCCACTAGTGATAATTAGATGTTACAGCTTAGTGGTGTGCTGAATTGCTCGACTCCAAAAGGTATTTCACCAATACAATAATTCCAGATACATATCTCTCATGTGTCCAAATCATTGTCTGCACTTGTCCCTCCAGAAAGGAGTAGTGCCAGAAATAAACTAAGGAAGAGCCAATAGAATAAACTCAAGAGATTAGGAGTCATTTGCATTTGAGGTGGATTGCCACAGAAACAAATTTTTCTAAATTCTTCCTACTTGCAGTGCTCTTCTCAAAAATGTGGGGAGAGGAATAGGTGGGTTGTAAAACTATTTTTTTTCCATTTTTTGTTGAAGTAAGGATAGACAAAGCCAACACGACTAAAATGAACAACTTACTGTTGAAATTAGGATTTCAGTGATTCAGGAAAAGATTTACCTTGTCTTTTTAGTTGACCAAGGGTGTGAGCAGTCATCTGAATCACATTTTTTTCCTATTTTCTCATTTGGATGACTCACTAGCAAGTGAAGAGGTTAAGAACAGATTTGTTGGTACAGTTTTATCTACTTGCAAATATGCAACATCAATATAGGCTAAAAAATATTTTAAAAGAAGGTCAAAAAAGTTTCAGTTTCTCAGAACTCAAAATATGTTGTGAATGTTACTTTTCCATTTTTCAGCATATTCTTCTCCTTAATAGGCCCCTTTGGAATAGCTTAGATCTCCAGGTTAAAAGTTTCATGGAAATGTAGGATTTTAGCTTATTTTTTTCTGGAACTTCAGTTCAAGGTTCAGTTAGACTCTTGAGGGATGACTAGCTACTTCAGTTCCTTCAAGTGGGCTCACTTTTGTGCCATGTTTTGTGTTGCAAATAATTTCAGGTGGAATTTGTTAGTCTATGACATTTTTAACAGAAAAGTTACTTGGAATTCTACTTCCAAGAAAAATGTCACCACTGTCCCACAGAATATTTTCCATGTTCAGAAAGGCATGCCATAAATTAAAGAGCAACAAAACAATAAAACTCAAAAATATTTTCCTTCCTTTACTGTTGTACTTTTGCATTTATTTCTTTGAATACACTCCAAGTACATGCTCAAGATTCAGAACTGACATTTGCTCATATGTTTGTAGAGTTACTAAGCTCAGCAGGGGCTCAGTTGCAAAGTCATACCCCATTTCTTGTAAAACTTTTAAATAATGATAATAATAGATAAGAAATGTGCTTGGTGCCAATGTTGCACGTCTTTTGTTTGTTTGTTGGTTTGTTTTTCCTAAAGAATGTAGACATTAGTCTTCCTGCTTTGCAAACACAGATACTTGCCAAAGATACCTGTTATGGTGATAGGCACTCACTAGCAAACGGAACTCTCCCCACTTTTGAAATTTAGTTTATGTTTTCAATCTGGACCTTTCCCATGGATGAACTTCTTCATTTCTTATATGAGTCACATGGTAGTGAAACAGTCCAAAGTGCTTTAGACAAAATGTCCAGAAGTGTGTCCAGAACTAAGGAGTGTGTACTTACTAAACTAATGACTGATTCAAGAAAAAACAAAGTGTGGAAAGCTTAACACAGTTTAAAGAGCAGGTCTACCTATCAATAATAAGAACCTAGTCACAAGTAAGGTTCCGACCTACTACAGAAAAGCACAAGCTGTCTCAGACTACCTTTTTTTAATAATTGTGTTTCCTTTGTTGTTAAATAGAGTAAAATTTTATAGAAATTTGATCCACTTACATCACGGTAGCTTACACCATGCAAGGCTTATACTAGCACACAGTCACCTCACTCTTCTCAAGTGATCTATCTCTAGCATTCTGCCAATTGGCCAGTTTCTCCAGAACCAATTACTCGGAAAACATCTGTTCTAGCTTTTTTTGTCTGCATCAGCATATGTTGGCCAATGAAGCACAAAATTTGCAAATATTTTTTTGAATTTGAATACACAATTGTAAACCACGCTCTTTTATCATCTTTCCTTCCCCTGCTCCACCCCGTGTTAGTATTCAGTTGCATTTTGTAGCTCAAATTGAGAGGAGAAGAACGAAAACTAAATATTTCACTTTGAGAAATTGTTCTCCATTACTAAGATTCTCTGGAAGAATATACACTAATATATAAAGGTGACATAAACTCTAGTAGGAAAAAGGTACTATATACAGACAGTGTAATTAGATTCTTGAAGCCTTGCCTCTAGTTTTATACTTGATCAGTTATTCCTTCAATGAAGTAATATTCTACCTGGTTAGACAAGGTCTTTAAAGCAATTACAAAAGGTTAATTGTACCAAATTAGCATATCTAATATGATATTAATGCCACAATATGTGGTGAATATGAGTAGTTTTATCCACCATATGTGTTTAATTGCCATATCTATCTGTCAAAGTATTTCTGAATGCAATGACCTCCCGAATATGTGCAGCTAACTAGTTTAATTTTTTTGTAATCATTATTTTCTTAAAGTAAATTGTGAATATTCAGTTTCCTTCTCTCCTTCACAAACCTTAACACATCTATCAAGCTTTCTTTTTATTTCTACAATAAAATAGTACAGGTATCTGGCCATTACAGCTTTTTTGAACCTCTTGAGTATACATTCTTTAAAAATTGCAGCTGACCTGCTTATTAATTTCAGACATGGCACTAGGCTCAGTGAACCAAATTTCAAAATGCTGGAACTTTTATGTATCCTTTAGCATGTGCTCCCTCTTTTGCATGTTGTTTATCTTAATCAGAAAAAATAAATAGCAATTTATAAAAAAATAGTGGCACTGGGAAAATCCTAAACTTTTCTTTCTGTTATGTTAAGATAATCCACTGAGAATATCTCCAGCAATAGTCATGGCTAAAAGGAGAAAGTGTGGGTTAGATGTGAGCAGGAAAAAATGATCAAACATAAACCAAGGTTTAATTTTACAAAACCGTATTAGTCATACAGCAATGCTAGCTTACCACAAAGGTTCCTGGTTATAATTTTCACCAAAGTTTGAAGGATGATGAAAAAGGTAAAATAGAAAATTATTTGGATCACTAAAATTATTAGGAGATGGAGGGGAGGAGACAATAACAGAGGGCTTTTCTTTAACTGGGAAAAAAAGTGCTTTCACAAATTGTTTTCACAGATATCATTGGTGGTATGAGGGAAAAGAACCTAGATGAAGTAAAGTCAGATCAAGTAGAACATGACTGAGAAGCAGAGAGAGAGAAATTAAGTTTAAAAAAATTGAAAGAAAAGAAAAAGAAGAAATAAAGACTGTAAATAAAAAGATGACATTTGAAATAATATCAGAGGAGTTACAGAAAACAGGGAAGGTAGCAAAATGAAAAGCATGTTCCTTTAAGTGAATTTTGATTTAACAGATGCTGAAAAGGAGAAAATAAAGACAGCAAAGAGTTGTTCTCAGTGTATACTGAATGATGTAATGAAATCAGAAAAGTATTTTCATAACTTTTTAGAAGTACATTTTGTAGCTGCTGACAGCTGCAGCTTCATCAATGATATTTGACATGCATTGTCAACAGGAATGAACAGCTATAAATACCACTTTAAAATGTCTGTACTTTCACTAGGAAATGAGGGCTACTAAGTCACCTGTAACTGTTAATAATGACAGTTGTGATCTAAAGAGTAATCGGACTTTTTTGACAATTCTTTTGCCTGATTCTCTTCTGAGCAGACTGATGGAGCCATAAGGGTGCCTAGATCCTTTTTCACCCATGGTTTGTGACTACTGGGAAGGCACCAACACAAAACAGTCTCGTAGAAATTGTGGGTACAAACAAGAGTTTCTACAAATAAGATTGAATAATAGATTTTCAGCTGTGTCAAAATTTGTTTAAGTCCACTCTGTGTCTTTAGTTAAGGTATTTAAAATGTAGCTTAGATGTTTTAGATGAAGGTACTTATTGTGAAATACAAGTGATTTTTTAACTATATTGCGTATAAGCAGCAGGGCAGGACAGGAGAGTAAGGGTCATTGAGAACAAGCTGAAATATAAGACACTCATGCTGCATGTGAGGAAAAAAATCCCTCCATACAGAAAGGTTCCTTCCAGCTTTAGCTATCCAAAGACTCTGTTTTGCTTAACTGCTCAGACATTTTTTACTAGTCTTTGTAAAGTTCCAAGTTGTGATTAAAATTATATGCTTTTAATCACATTTTCTGAAAAAGGTTAATACTTATTCTTTGAAGCCATTTTATATGAAACAGAATTTACTTATTTGCAAAAAAAAGAAATTTAATGAAATTAAAAAGTACTGATCTTTGTAAGTACACTTACATGTTTGTACATTACATTTACATACACTCTGGTCATAAAAGAAGTGCCGGTACCTAAATTGAGGTTAAAAGTTCTAAAAGTCCTGTAACTTTTGAGTTTTATGTTGTGACCAAATAAATGGGATATGGACATGATGGGTTGACAATAGCATGAATGCTGAACTATTGGGTGGATGAAAAGGGCTGTGATTAGTGTAAATTGAAAGAAATGGGGGAGATGTACTGATGCAAGTCCAGTGGAGGCAACCAAGGTTGGGTTTTTTGGACAGGCTGTAGAGCTGAATTTGTTCACCTGAATAAAGTCAGCTTCAGGGAGGCTTTATTACTTGTTCAAGTTATTCAGTAGGGAAGTGTGAAGAAGATATAAAAGATAGAGTCCTCTGAGATTTGTATAGAGGAATGAACAGGCTGTTACTGGCTGAATTTCCTATTGAAAGGGAAATGTGGAGGTGATTGAAAATGGCAGTTCTCAGAGATGGACTAAACACAGACCTAAGCCACCTTCTCTCATTGGACCTACTTTTAGCAGGGCTGGTGTTGGTGACCCCTGAAGGTTCCTGCCTACCCGTACTACAACTCTGGTGAAATTTAACTTGCAAATTCCTATAACTGAGAAAGGCTTATAGCTTGCATTATGGACCAACTATCATACTCTCCAAAGCAAAATCCATAGTTGCATATCTTAATTATTTAATTTACCTCTAGGTAAAGTTTTTTTCCATGTTCAATAATTTAAATTAGCATATTTATTTTGAGGCTTCTTTTCGCTTTGGTAATTACTTGGTTTCTTATGGTAATGTGAATGTAGATGTACAGAAAAGCATTTTTATTGACTTGTTTGTTGCAAAAGTTACTTACCACTACATTTACACTATTACATTTCAGGTAAAAGGTTAGAATAGTTGACATAGCTAGCCTTGATAGCCAGGGAATATTAGACAGGTAAAGAATAGATTATTTTGGAAACCCACAAAGCACCAGAGGATGATTTTTCAAAAGACGGGAAAGCATACTCAGAGGGAGATACTGCTAGCTCTGATGGTAACAGGAAATATCAAATGTAGAAATCTGACTGTGTATATCATACAAGTTAATGCCATTCCTGTCATTCCACCAATGTAAATGTGATGACATTGTGACACATATAAGACAAGCAGCAGATACTCAACCACCAGACCGTCAATCCAAGGGGTCCTCCATGTCTGCATTATCACTGTGTTGATATTAATTCAATGTCATTAGTCACTTTAAAAAAATTTACTGTGAAAAAACAAAACAAAACAAAACCCAAACCAAAACAACCTAGGAAATACACACATAAACTTTTGTCAATCTTCTTTAAGTTTGTACTAGGAGCTTCACCTGACATGTGAACTTTCAAAACTAGAAGTAATATATGGTTCTCTACCACTTCCTAGCAGACGTGTTCTGATATGCACCAGAAAATAAAGTGCCTAGTAAATCTTATGAGTCAAGTCTTCATTTCACTCCTTCATAAAGAGGTCTGATCAATGGAGGAACATAATATTAATATGGTTTAATAACCAGTACTTATAATTTGATCATGTTATGATAACCTTTTTAGTTTTTCTTTAATTCTTATGATCTTCCTGATGTTTTGAAATCAGTTTGAAAAATCCTATGCAGGTAAAGTCTAGGTCTCTAGTTATATAAAATAGTAATGACTCCTAATCTTGCTGAAATGATCACAATTTTCTTTTCACCACATTCAGAAGAGAATACAGCCCCATTTTCAGAGGATGTAAAGTAAACTATCCTCATGGAAGCTAGATGACCTCTGTTTTTCAAGGTTAGGAAGCTAGTTAGATAACTGTTAGGCATCAGAGATATATATAAAGAAACCAAGGGAAATGCAACTGATTTCAGGATGTCTAAGTAATTACCCAGAAGCACCTGTGCCTTCCTGGAGGGCTAGCTTTCTATATTTATCCCCATCATTCAAATATATCTTTTAAATCCCAAAGAGAGTGGTCCACCAGTGTACCATGTAAGTGTTTCCCCGAGTTTAGTGTGCTGCTGTGACAAAAATAAAGATTGTCTTAACAAAGTAGAGACTAAGGGTGAAGAAGGGAATTAGGTTTCTGCAAATACAGAGAGGATATGGATGAAGAAAAAAGCAGGATAATATGAGTAGCAGGACACCTTAAGAATAATGTTCTGTAGGAGTATATAGAAGATAAAGAGACTACAGATTACTTCAAAGGTAACAGTGGTGGAGGAAGGAATGATAAAATAACAGAATGGTAAAAAGAAGATGCCAGCCCAGTTTCCTGTCCCAGTTCCCTGTCCAAAAAGTGGAATTCTCCTTTGAATATGATGTGAAAGATGTATTTGATTCCAATTCAATTTGGATTGTATCACCTTTGTAGACTACTACATCTTAGACAAAATGTAGCAATCTTACACTAAGGCATTCAAAAGTACAACTTCATTTAATTACCACATATATATGGGTGAGTTTTTGTTTATTTATTTGTTTGGTCATGGTGTTGTGTACTGTCGTGATGGGGTAGATTGGTATCTTTTCAGGTTTTTTTTCCTTTTTTTTTTTAATCCAAGAAGATTTCACAGTGGTGTATAGTTTGAACTGTGGCAGTGATACTGCTCTTGATATGTGCAACCACAAGTGCCTCTGAGTGTAATAATGAGTCAATGCTAAAGGAACTCATGGAATATTGTTAGGATATTGCCTCAAGAATCTAATGCCCTAGGAATCCATTTACAATTGGAATCCACTCCATCACTTATGTTTTAGCATTTATTAGGAACTTGAAGATCAATTCATCAAATGCAGGCTGCTGCTGCATTAAAAAAAAAAAAAAAAAGAAAAAAAAAGAAAAAAAAGAAAAAAAAAAGAGGACATTGCTTGAGGTTCTCTGCTTTATTATATTGGGACATCAGCACTTAAATGCCTGCAATATAATCTGAGCCTTGTAATTAGTAATCATTCATTACAAGCTGAAAACACCACATAGAGCCCTCACAGCCCCAAAGGACTTGACTGTTAACTGCAGCTAGTGTTGTTTTATGATTCCAATAACTAAAATCTATTGACTGTGATTTTATTATAGTTTGTAAAGAAAGAAATTTAGTGTCTCTTCCATTTTGTTCTAGCCTGAGGCATTTGCTGTCTGTCTTATTTTCTGTTACCATTAAAACTGAAAATCTGGAGAGAATTACATTTCTTTGTATTAGATGATCAATGAAATCAGCAATGTGCAAGCAATTGATGGTATTAAATTAACATATTTAATCTTGAGTATCAAGCTGTAATGCCCTGTTCATTAATATACTTAAAACCATATGGTTGCTTTTGGTTTTGGTGTCAGTTTGGTTGGGTGGGCAATACCTAGGCACAACATAAGATACACTTATTGATTCTTAAAAGGTCTTTATTCACACTTGAGCCAAAGCAGCTGGCAGAGGGCTAAAGAGCACTCAAGTCACCCAAATCTCTGGATATTGCTTTCTGCTGTACCATCTGTATCCTATTAAATATTCTTGACTTTTGCCAAGTTTGGCCAATTTATATGTTAAATCGGTTGCTGAAAACAGGATCCAAGATGCTTGCACAGGAAAAAAAATAGTATTAAATTGCAAACTCTTATACATTAATCATTTGTTTTGGAAAAATCCAATTCAAGTTCTGCTGCACAAATAATGGTAGTAAGATGTCAGATTTCTGAGTCTCTGAGACAAAAATAGGATGATAAGTGTAATTTCAGCACATTTTATTCCCAAAGAAGGGTATCATCTTCAGACTTGAGAGGAGATGTCATTCAATTTCTTGTTGGAACAGTCAAAATCCACCAGTCCTGTGAAGCAGGTGTACAATCACTTGCAAATGCTTTTCCATCCAGTATATGCTGTAATCAAATGTGTCCTAAACTGTCTAACTACTAATATTTTAGTGCCTCATAATCAACTAAATACTGAAGTAATCCTGAGCACCATACATTTAGTGCTACTATTTAATGGTGATAATCTTTAAGAAAGCCAGTGTTTTAATCTTCTATTAGTTTAATTTATTGAATTAGGAGGCAAAAATCTCATCTCTGGCTGAGATATTTTTCTTATAAATCAAACACCATCTGCATTTTGTCAGTGATATTCCATCCATTGATTTCATGTCAGTCGTCTCATTACAGAAGTTTGAATTTGACCATCTCACTAAAACCCCCTGAATGCATTAAAAGTGTCTTCTATTTTTGAGAGGGTGATGCTTTTTTCTTTGTATAAAGACCTATTGATTCCTAGCAAAAAGGGATTTAAAAAAATGCTTAAAAGATCACTGTATCTGTTTTTGTGTACTTTTTCTCTTTCAATATCTATTTTTATTTTTTATATATTTATATATTTATATTTTAATTTCTGTCATCGCATACATTTACACTTTGACTGTAGGATTTGTGTATATATTGCCAGCAGTAAGACCTTGTCAAATTTCTGACAAAATATTTTCAAAGTCCCATTCTCTTCCCTCAGTGCAGTAATATCATAAAGCCTAATTTTTTGCCACTTCTCATTCTCATCTTGAATGAATGTTCATTCATTTCAATGTGAATGTTTCCCTGCTGAGATTTGATGATGTGACAATGTAGCCTAACTTCAGTGTTAAATCAGTTACTCCAAAAAGTGAGATAAATAACAATATAGACAATTTTTAATACACACAAATGTTTCAAAAATAATTATATGTTAAAATATTTTGGTCTGTTGCACATTCTTTCTTCTGTGGCTCTCTATTTTACATGTGACTGCTATGCGAAACAGAACATTCAGGTCTAAAACCTGAGGCTACCATTAATTCATTTTAAATAAAATTTCTATTCGATTCACTTAAGTACTTAAATATTTCTTCATTTTTTACTACTCCCCCCCCCTCTTCCAGGAGATACAAAAGCTTTGAAAAGGAGGAGTGAGAATAAAATGTTATATTTCAAGGTTTGTTGAAAAAGAGATAAAAATACATGGTTTTTTCTATAATGAAGTTTCACAAACTCTTCCGAAACCTACAAATCAGTCAAACGTGTACTTGATAATACACGAATGGAGATGATCTGAAATGTATCATCTTTGGTTTTTTCCTTGCCTTTTTAACTGCCTGTTTTGTTTATATGTGTGTGTGTGTGTGCCTAGTGAAAATGTTACTGAGCTGCCTTTTTTAAGTTTGTACTTTTCTTGTAGAATATGGGTAATAATCTCATTAAAGGGCTAAGGTCTTCTTTCCAGTGTTCCTGATTTAATTGGAGCAAGAGGTACACAGAAGACTTGTTTTGCCTATTCGATTTCTGCATTGCTCTTAACAGATTCCTTGTATATAACTCATACAGATGAGAATATAAATCTTTAAAGATAGTTGCAAATAATGGTTTCACAAAATATATGAGTAACTTATTTATTGGTAATTAAAATGCATTAAATCTACATACAAACTATCAGTAACCAAGACGGGTTAGGGAAATAAGTTAGAACTTAGGGAAAATGAAATAAAAATTAAGGAGTAAGTGTTGAATTACTCATTTGGCTTCCAAGTGAAAAGTCAGATATTGCACAGGTAATGCCAGTGCCCCATGTTAAGTGTTATATCAGAATTCAATAGAATAATGCCACTACTTCATCATTAGATCTCAACCACCTCAATTAAATTGGAGTTGTCAGCTCCTCTGTTTAGGTGATGATGGCTAATTTTCCCAAATTGTTCATAACCTCTTTGATATTTATTGAAGAATTAGGATGTACTATATGAATGCCATCTCCAAAAGAAATCATGCTAGGGTTTCTTATCTCATGCACTTCTGCTGCATGGATTTTCATTATTGATATTCATTCATTTTTTAGAAATCATATAATTTTCTCACAACAGAGGAGTAGAGGAATCATTTAAAATCTCTGTTTCATTAACTCTATGGGACATGGATTGGGCTTGGCATGAAGAAACTGTTAACACCTTATCATCTTATCATTATCTGTCATTCAGTGATCTAACTCACAGTACCTGGATTCAAGTAATATTCACTTGTAGTTTGTTGTTATTAGCTTTAGGTGGTATTTCAACTGATGCTAGATATTTACCTCAAAATAAACAAACAAACAAAAATAAATAAAGAATCACAAAGAGGTCCTAAACTATTGTTGTACAAAAGCCTTTTTAAAGTCTGAATCTTTCAAAGTAGACTTCAAAGAAAGCAAATAGATGAAGGATAAGGGTTTCAGCTCAGGATTATCTAGAAAAACCTTCGTTTACCAAATACCATAAACATAAATGGCTTTGAATTATTTCATTTTTGAGAGCAATCCTATTCTGTGTGCTGCATACCAGTACTTTTGGAATTCCACAGCACCATTGTTTAAATGCTTAGGTTTCTTAGTACTTCAGTAATATTCAGAAGAAAAATGTTTGAAGAGATGACTTAGTGTTTCTCTGTCACTCAGTGGTAGTAGAAACATGGGCATTTCAGATTACTATATGAGGTAAAACTAGAAAAATCAAAGACAAGATGTTATATATTCATATACTGTCACAGTATCAGGAATATCCCAAATATGTTAGGTTTACTGTGCATGTGTAAAATCACCTTAACATCTCTGTCACAGCTGCTTATTTTCATGATACTCAGAACTCAGAGTGAGAAGGCAATGAATTACCACTAAAGAAACTGACCATTGTTGAAATTAATAACCTCTGAAGGTCAGAGTGGGTTTCCCAAAATGTAATTTTGTAAGGTTTGATTTTTAAAACAGGAGTATAAGCAAGGCAGAAATGTACAGTTCTTTCTTGAAGAAGTCATGAATAAGATGTCTTGCCTTACAATTACAATTGCATGTATTTTGTTCTGTATCTCTTTCCTAGGCCTCTAACAAATTTAATTGCCTCATAATATTTTTTTTTTTTTGTATTTCCAGAGTTTTGAAGTTAAAAAATCCATGTATCAAGGGTCCTTGACCTAAAAAGGTATTTTTAGAACACCTGTCTTCATTTAGGTAGCAATAGGACCATGGGATCTCAGGCTTTAACAGTGAGAAAAGGAAGAAGGCTTTCACACACACAGTGATCTGTATTAGGCTGCTTCATGTTACTGAAAGCTGCTATATTTAGGAGCTGTGAGAACTACTTACATTCTCATAATAAAATTGTGAAACATTCATATCAGTGTAAAGAGCCATAAGAAAGTTATCACTATTATGAACATATTTATTTTATTCTAATATCTCTGCTGCACTGTACAATTGCCAGGGGCTGAGCAAGTGTAGAAGATTGCTTTTCTCAGTTGGCCTTATGTTTTGAATTGAACAATTGTCATTATTCCCTGCGTGTATGCTCTCAGGGTCTCTCCATTTCAGGCTCCAGTGAATTACACACATAGCCAGGGTACTCATACACACCAGCTCGAGTACTGAGAGCAGTGCAGAAGTAACACATAATGTACAGTATAACTCATCTACCTGTTGTCATAGCTATATTTCTCGTGAAACTTACACTAGTTAACCTGTTTTACTGCCACACTGCAGTCCACTGGTTAGATACCTAACTACCTCACAAAGATTAGCTGCTCTGCTAAGGTGCTCTAATTTCTACTTGAAGTAACAAAGTTAAAAACCTCTAAACCATCAGCGACTATTAAATATGAGCCCTCTTTAAGGTTTATATCTTTCCATCTTTTTCTAGCTGCATCTGTTCTCATTTATCCTTTGGATAGAACAGAAGCTGTATTTGTCATTCATTTTCCATGATAACATTTTCTTAATATTTATGCCCAACCCTCTATGATCTGATCATAGGTAGCCACAAGGGAAAACGGCAAACTGGCACTCATTCAAACTTCTTTCAGTTACCATTCAAGCATGGTAGAGACAGAGAGAGGGAAGTGTTGCCTAAAATCACCACTTAAAAGAAAACTCTAAGACTCAGTTTGTGAGTTTTAGCAGGTACTCATACTGTTTATTACACCACACCACATGATTTCAGCATGCCGGTTGCCCTGGGAATTAGTTCACCGAAGTGCACACTGAGATATCCTTGTTACAGCTTATATGTTTGCATTATCTGATTATTCATTTTTGTTCCCTGCATTCCTGTTACATATTTATGACATTTCCCAACACTTATTAACACATACGTGTTAATAAGTCCTGATAAGGTCTTCGAGGGGCTTCATCAAGGGTCTCTGGTGGTCATCTGTGTCGGGACACCCCAAAATCCTTAGTGACTATATTATGAATTTTTTTAAGACAATACTCCTGGTTATCCATGAACCCAGCATTGCCTGCTCAGCTGCTTCATCTCCCTTCTTCATAGTTTCCTCTCCTTACTTGGCTGGTTTCTTTAATTTGGGGCTTTGGTTGCACAGTAATTTCCTATGGTACATTTCAGTTGCAAAAACTATTAGTTCTTGCTAGATATCTCTAAACCCTGATATCAGGAGAAGAATAGCTGCTCTAAAATTATATCCTGCTTTTCTGTGTTTATTTCCTTCACCAGCTTTCATTTGTAAGCTAAGCCCAGATTTTTCTGTCAGAGATACATGCTTGTCCTTTCCAGAAGTCAAGCTGTGTTCTTCTTGTCTCCTACCTCATCACCCACAATAAAGATTCTGGAATGAAAACTAAACAGGCAGATTGTGATAGGGGATAGAAAAGAATAACACAAGGTATTGCCTTTGCAGTGCTTACAGAACTAAATTTTTTGCTAATAAATTAAGGTCTGCATTTCCTGAGATACTGTGCTGAATTGACCTTGGCTGAATGGCATGTGTTCACCAAGGCATTCAGCAGGACAGGCAGTGAGCAAATAAGATGGAAAAAGCTCATGACTCAAGCTAAAGTCAATTTAAAAAAGAAAAAAAAAAAAGGTTGTGTCCAGAAGCAAAGGAAAAAAACTCAATATTTATTTTCTACTTCCCTTCAGTAGGTATTTTCTGCCACTTACCGGGAAGTAAGACTTCAGTATGCATACTGGTTGCTCTGGAAGGTAAATGTCATGGTAACACAGCCACTTTCCTCGCCCACAACCCCCAGTCTTCTCACTTAGCTTTTTTTGCTGAGCAGACATCAAAGGGTGTGGAATATACCTTTGGCCAATTTGGGTTGTGTCCCCTAGTTGTGTCCCCTCCCAGCATCTTGCCCAACTCCTGCCTGCTGATGCACAGGAGGAATGTTGAAAGACAGCGCTGATGCTGTGCCAGCCCTGCTCAGCATTAGCCAATGCAAAGCACAGCACTATGAGGGCTGCTGTGGGGAAATGAACTACGTCTCAGCCAGATGCACTTTGTCATGCTACTTTCTTTTGACTCTAACTGGGAGACAGTTCAATAAACATATCTTGTGCCCTAAAGTTTTTCTCAGAAAATACTGACCCCACATGTGAATATGTCAGTCCTGCTTCACTCCATTCTTCAGTATCATAATCAACTGCAGATGTGAAAATTGAGATCTGACATTGATCTCAGCTAGAAATTTTCTAGAAATTTTCCTTGATTACTTTGATTCTCAGAGTTTCGCAGAACATATTTTAGATCACGTACAAAAGTTGAAAACAAAGCAGCATCTTGATCTGCTGGGGAAAAAAAAAAGCTGGAAACCCAGCTTTTTTGGGAGTTTGTTTTTTTATAAATTTAGTGAGATTCTTAAGCATAATTATGAGTCCCAAGTGATGAAAACAAGGTCCAGTTTAAAAGTTTAAACAGTAAAATAAACCTTAAGGTAGAAAAAAATTCCGTAAAATAGAAGAAGGGAAATCTATTACTAAAAATGTCAATGACTTATATAAATGATAAAACACTTATAAAGAAGGAAGCAAACTAAAAGTGAAGGACTTGAGTATCTATGATGAATGAGAGAGTAGGTCAGAGGAGATAAAGGACTCATTAATTACTTCTACATGGAAATGAAAGTCTAGAAGATCCAACGATCTAATTCATTTAGCCATACAAATAAGGTAATACACTCTCAGACTTCATTGGTGCAATCCAAAGGTAATAAATATACACATACGGCAAATAATCCCTGAATTAAACAAGTATGGAACCATATAGGTGCCATGGTATAAGTTCTTTTACTGAGCCACAACTGACATCCAGATTTTTGCATGAAAGTTTTCCAGACACTTTTAAGATTTTCTTGGTTATTAGTAGGGGAATTATCTTCAAACTGTTATGAAAGAATGGGATGTAAGAGTTCTATTTACCTTGTTTTTAACAAACAGTTTAAACTTCTTACCATTAGTCATATCCAAAGGTACATCAGTCCTCCGACAGCGTAAAGAGATCAACAAGATATTTCAGTTTGAAAACAAGTATTTTTTTTGGAGAAAGAATAAGAGAGGCCTTCTTCTCCTGGCATACATTATGCACAGTGGTCTGCGAGGTTGCCCACAGAGTTTTCTCAGTGGCATTTTGAACAGAAAAGAAATGTTAAGAAAAAAGAATAAAAGATTACAGAGCATGAATGGGAGATGGGCAGGGTGTTATGCTGAACAGCAACTGTAAAATGAACATAAACATAGCATCAGGAATAAAGTGATGGATGAAGTGGAACAAAGTAGGGAAAGGTAGTTGAAAAAGAATTCTGTTTAATTGGTCCAAGTGGAATATACATCATCAAGCCATGGTATCTTACCTATCACTACTTTCTTTCTAATTATACTGGTATTGGCTGGCACAGAGCTAATTTTTTTCATAATAGCTCACATGGTGCTGCATTTTGGATTTTTGATGAAAATAGTGTTAATAACATAGTCGCGTTTTCATTACCGCTGAGCAGTTCATACACAACAACACAGCATCAAGGCTGCTGGCAGGGCACAGGAGGTTGGGAAGGGGCAGACCTAGGATAGTTGACCCACCTGACCCAAGGGATATTTCATACCATATGGCATCAGGCCTGTTATGTAAAGCTGGGGATGAAGAAGAAAGTGGGGCATGTTCAGAGTGATGGTATTTATCTTTCCAAGTCACCCTTTGTGGTGGTTTGAAACTCCCAAGGATCTAATTTTTAAGTTCAAGCCCCCCTCCCACAGTCTGCCCCTGTGAGAGGGTTTAGTGATGGTATGAACTTGATATCTTTTTCACTTCATGTGGAGAGTTTTCAGACAAAACACAACCATTCGTTATTGGGGGAAGGGAAAAAATATTTACAAAGGTTTATTTACTCACACCTATATATATATATTTACATTGAATTAAATTCCTCTTTTCCTTCAGTAAAAGTCCAAGAAGGAAAGAGAAAAGTCTTTCTGTCACTGCACAGGCCACAGTTCCTTCGTTTCAGTTTTTTGTGGCACTGGTTAGTGTCCTTCATTTTCCTAAGGCAGCAGATGTAAGTATGGCAGTCAGGAGTTTGGTTCTTACTTTGTGGAAATTCCAACCCCGAGCCCGAGCCTTCGGGGATCTCCCTGTAGATCTTCACTCCTCTTGGGGTAGAACATTGAAGGCAGCTTTCAGTTCAGTCTTACCAAAGCTCTTTTGCTCTGTCTCAGACTCCCAGCACAATAGAAGCAGCAGCAGCAGCAGCAGAGGGCACGGGCACCTCCTCTGCACTCTGTCCTGGTTCAGTTCTCAGGACGACTTCGGGTTTCTCAGCTCTTTTCTCCCTCTCTCTAGCTGCTGCTGCATTTTGGGACTCCCTAAAGGTTTGGAAGTCCACCTCTACTCCTCAGCAGGTGTCTGGGTTTTGGGAAAGTAACACAGTCTTACCCCAAACCAGCTCCGTTGAGCCTTCCTCTGCCTCGTTGCAGCTCTCCCTCCTGCAGGAACATCTCTGCGTCTTTCAGCCGGCTTCATGTTATCTTGTTGCTACTGGCTATCTCCTTGGCTTTCAGCCATCGCTGTGTCTGTTCAGGACTCCTCCACTGCCGCTTTCAATGTTTTCTGCCGCTGCCAATAGCAAGGAAATCTTCCCACCTCTTGATCACAGGACCCAGTCCAGCTTTGACACTACATCGGGTCTCTCGTAGCCTCAGTTGGGGCTGGGGGCTCTTGGCCCCCAGAGTGGGCCCATTGGCCCCCTGCCTCCTCGTGGTTCAGATCATGGCTACCCAACTACTAAAAAAACTACCTCACCACCTTCTCTTCTGTTGCTGTGGGTATGTAATTTCCGTAGGGCGCATATGAACCTTTGATTGGTCCAGTATTATCAGTGGGGCAAACCATTACTGCCCCAGAGAAAAGGTTTTTCAAACCACCACACCCTTATGCATGGTGGAGCCCTACCTTCCTGGAGATGGCTAAATACCTGACTGCTAATGACAAATGGCAAAAGAATTCATTACTTTTGCTTTACCTATTAACTTATTTGCCTCAACCCATGAGTTTTCTCAGTTTTACCCTTTAATTTCTCTATCCCAACAAGCTAGGGGATAGTAAATGAGCATCTCTGTTGTGTTTAGCTGTCAACAGGGCTTAAACCAAAGCAGTATTTTTTAGGAACCCAATAGGGGGTTCAAGGGTTAGAGGTAACAACAGATTGCATTGGAGTGTGCTAGACCAAATTTATAGCTGTCCAGCTATTAACTGAAAGGTTCCTGTGCTTGCCATAGGGCTTGCTTGCTTGACTGTATAGAAAAGCCCAGCATTTTTTAGTGTTTATTTTGTTTCTGCTGTTTGCTTATTCCTTGCCTTCTATTCTACTGCATCTGGGGCCATTTTAAGAAGTTGTTGCCTGCACTGGCAGATTACTGGGGCTATGCTGCTTTTTTGTGTGCAGCTGTATGGGGCAGGCTGGAACTCCATTGTGGACTGATGTTGAAGGATACGTCCACATGAGAAGAGGTGCACTTCAAAGTACCTCTGACCACGGTTATGCACACATCACAGCAAGCACACCTCTGCAAGGATTGTTATCCAAGGATAAGTCCATGCTGGAACCAGTACAACTCAAAGTGTCTATGCTAAAACACTGTAAAGTTCCTGCGGCCTTGGAAAACTCTGTGCCACAGTAAGTATGTCCCTGAAATGACTGTCATATTGGAGTTCTACCAGATAATGTGACAAACATCAGAAATATTTTATTGTATTACGCCATGACTGATAAGGAATACACAGCATTCTTCCAGTGGACATTTGTGATTAAGTTTCTTGGTTTGTACTAGCTTTTTAACTACTAAAAGTCAAGCACAGCTACAGAGTGCTTCAGGAAGCATATTAGATTTTTTGTAAAAATTCAGATACACCACATCATTCATGTTACCATGGAAGATCAGGCAATTATTTTAACAACCAAATATGCCTAAGGACATATTTGATAAAACAATTCACTTTGGTATGTGACCTTTTCCCACATGACATTTCCTGAAGGTGAATTTGAAGCATACATAATGGTTTCATCCTTATACTTTTTTAAAAAGCAACTTTGATAACTTTGTTTTAAATGATACTGAATTCATTTGATGACTTAATGCAATATGTAATTGCTAGATATGGCAGCAAATTTATCATCACTAAGAAGTTTCTACCTTATCTGAGATTTTAGTTTTTCATAGTGTTTTTATTAATTGATTAATTTTATTAATTAATTAAATTTTCCTCTAGATGCCTTTAGTTCTGTAGTGTCTTTCTTTTATTTTTGCAATGTTTATCACATTAGCCAAGGATATTTCATTTATAGAATGGCATTTAGGTTTTTCCAAGGGAAAACTCCATTTTGCTGTACCGTTGGCTATTCTACATTTGCCTCAGCATCTTTTTTAATTTTTTACAAGCTAGAACATATCACATGATTGATTCAGCTGACATTTATAGAAAAAAAAGATAGAACATTTTTATTGAAAAGTTATTGTCCTTTGTGAAAAAGAATCCATTATTATTTTAAGTTTAAAATACTTTACATTCCGCCCAATCCAGAAACCAAATGCTTAAGTGATGTAATTCAGCACAACTCCACTAACTTCAGTGAAGCTCTGCCAATTTTATATCAATTGTGAAACTACTTTCTGCATTCCTATTGAGTGTATTTAATGGGCATTATTGTTAGTTTCCATTGTGAATGCTGAAATAGTACTTATTGTCCCTTTTAGCTGAATGTTATTGAGCACTTCTGCTGCATCTTCTCTCTTTTTGTCATTTGTTCTGCTCAAGAAAATCTGGTATGAGGAAAATAATTTGTAACTAGTGACTATAAGAAAACATTTCTTTTAAGAAAGAAGCTCTTAGTGATCTTGAGGAAGAGACTTCAAAAAGATCACCGAGTTTCAGCACATATAGGCTGGCTTTTTTAAAAAGGTCTGAGGGCTGCAGCTCAGAAATGGACTATTTATAATATGGAGGAAAAGTGCATTCAGAGAGAGAAGACTTTTAGGAGAAATTAAGGATTTCAGAAACCACAGCAAGAGTCAAGGGTTATGAAACAATCTCTTACATCTCACTGTAAGCCACGGACAAATGAAGAGGACAGTCTAATTTTTCATACAGAAGCAAATGCAATCTTTTATTTTAAATGTTTAATATTGAGTGTGAAATTGACTATAACATTTTAGAAACAAGGATACACAAACATAAGCATTATAAGTCCTGGATTCCAAACTGCTAAGAATAATTTAATGGAAGTCTCATACAATATCAAATAATCTTAAAGTCCAAAGCAAAAGACACTTAACGTTGAAGGCACATGCAGAATCACGGTATTGTACACAGAAGAGGTGCCTTTTTAGTGAATTATTTTTAAATAAAAGTCTCTAGTATTCAGATGAAAAACAGGAAGGAAATTATTGAAACCAATAGATATGCCAGCACATAGCAGAGTGTTCTGTGACAGACTATATATTATGACTTAATTTTTGGACTGGTCCCAACAAAACAAGATGAATAATGAACTAATAAGGTCCCAATTAGGCATGATTATTTTATGTGATTCAAAATGAATAGTTATTTATGCGTTTCCTTCTGCTACTTAATTACATGAGGTGAGTGGGTTTTTAGATGCTTTCCCTTTGGCATGATCATAATGAAAGCAAATACATTTCCGTTCCCTCCATAATCATACACACGTTGGCAGAGTATTAAATTATTATTTCTGTACCAAATGAAAAGACATTTCTTCCTTAACGTTCTGAAGGAAAGAATTGTGTCATTCAATGATCACTAAACTGAATTAATACTGAAGTTTATAAATACCTGACTGATTTATGGATGCAATTGTCCTTCAAATTCCAGTAGCAGTTGGTCATTCAACCGCTTTTTATGGATCTGCACCTCAGAACTTATGTGGTTTTCAGGTGACAGACTGTACTCTGTACTCTGTGTCAGGCTTTGGACACATGAGATTCCTGTTACCAGATCTTCAGGTTCTCTTAAATGATCATATTTGGGAACAACCACACAATTTCACAGGCCAGTCATTTATTTGCATTACAGGCAATGTTAATTTTCCTGTCCCAGGAGCTGCTAACGTTTTTGGAGTTTTTATTCGTGTTTGTTTGGTTGGTTTTGTTGTGTTTGGATTTTTTTGGGTTTTTATTTCTTTTTTTTTTACTAGGCTGTAAGGAAATAGATAAAGAAGGGTTAAATTAAGGGCATAATATTTGAAAATAAGACATGAAGAGAGACAAACAAATCACAAGCACATAAGACAATAAAGAAACTGCATTTAAATACAGAAGAGCAAGAGATTATAATCTCCCTGTCGGTTTGCTTTAACCTTTTTACTATTGACAATGCTTCTTTATTAAGACTAGTTTACAGTGCTTTTCAGCAGACATGCAATCCTTTCTGGTTTTGCATGACTCTTTTGGGTGCCAATAAAAACTAGGTTTTTCCACACCTATTGCTTCAGAGGAGCATGAGGGAAAGCTCCAGTCAAAGAATGACTTCAAAAGCTTGAGTTTTTTGTCTATGATGGAATGTACCTGAAACATGCTGTCAGGCACCTGGTTTTTAGCACGTCTACCATACAAAATACCATTACGTTAGTGCTGTATTAATTATTTATTCTAAGACAATTGAAACTGGTTCATTTCTTCAGGTAGCAATAGCAATGCTGCAGCTACGGAACTACAAAGTAAAAATAAAATATGAATTTAGTCTGTAATTAAAAAACCTATAGGAATAAATGCAAAAATCGCATAATTCTGATTGAGTTTCTGTATCTTTAATGTGTTTTTCTCAACATGTTTTTTCTTTCTAAATGACTGCCCTATGACATTATTTATGAATTATCCCTTTTATTTAACAGATTTCTACAGCATTCTGCACTGAATACTTGGTGACTATCACATGAGTAAGAATACACTATCTTTAAATAAAAGAAGTCAATCTTACCTTTATGTTGCATTCGCATAGAATTGACTGCTTCCATTTTCGAAGACAGTAAATGGACTTTCAGTCTTTGCATTAGAATTTTTTACCTTTCTTCTTTCAGCCTCATCTTTGCCCCATCTGTCCCTCAAGTAATGCCAATATTTTATAGTTTGCATAATTTGTAGGGAGTTTGTTGTCTATTTAGCTCATGTGTAGTTGATTCGAGTTTGAAAGTCATTATTATAAATAACATTGACTACACTGATTGTAATTCAAGTCTATGAATTATGTACTCAGACACTATTTGGTTAGATAGGCTTCTCTTCCTTATCAGATTATTAGCTGTTTCTGCAGTTAGCTCAAATGCAGATAATTCTGGGTTGTGTGGCCATGGTTGATAGACTCTCTGCTTGCATATCTTCTAATGCTGCCTATCCAATGATTGGTAATCCTTCCTGGACCATTTTCCCAACATATGGTCCACAGCAGCCTTTCTGTGCCCATATGGCACAGGTGTTCAGGCCATTTCTGATGGCTTCCTGCCAAATTTTACTGAGCTATACAATCAGATTAGTCAAAATCATTTCAGTGTTGGAGTTCTTGATCCCTTTTTTCTTTTTTTCTTTTTTTTTTTTCCCATTAGTATAAGCATTTAAATGGATGTAAAATCAAAATCCTTGAACACTATCCACAGAGATTCCCTTACTTTATTTAATCTTCTTTCTGACACATATATCAATACGCTTCACCTACAGACACGTCATAAAATTCAAATATGCAAAAAAACCCACCTCGAAGTTCCATGTCATAGAAGTTAATAAGAGGTTTGGCTTTGATTTACATCAGCAAGAGAACAACAGCTTCAGAGATTAACTGTAACAAAACAGATTCCAGAAACTACACATGTATAATGTGTCATACATATATGCACAGAGCACATTAATGCATTACCAGGTATTTCAGTTTTTTTCCATACAGTCCCATCCTGGATGTTCTTGTCTTGCTTAGGCCCATTGCATTACACCAAAGTAGCTATACCAGGTTACTTGTTCCTATTCACAGGTCAGAGAATGCATCATCTTTAACACAGTTGACTGCTGTTCTTTTAGTGTCTTGTCATTCTTTGATTTTATTTGTGTCTTTTTTTCTACTTGCTCTGTCTCTCTATTCACTGGCTTAACGCACTTCCAGGATATCTGACTATGTTTTACGTATATCATTCAAAGGATTCTGTCTTTCACTTACCTGTACACTTTAGTAGTAGGAATTTTCCTGCATAGAATTAGCTGCTGTTTTGTGCCTTGGATCAGGATTCGGAGTGGTTTTGGTGGTTTTGTTTGGGTTAAGTTTTTTTGAGTTTTTGGGTTTGGTTGTTTTTTGTTTGGTTGTTTTGTTGTTGTTTTTTTTCCCTGCAGCAGAAATGAAACATCATTTACTCTAATAAATCACAATGGTTTCAAAGCAGGTTTTTTTTCCACTTCAAAACAAAACAAAAAACCAACCAAAGTCCTTTAAAAAGATTTCAAAGAAATACGTAATACCTGTCCATCTGATATATCAAATAGAGTAAAGGAATTTTTTTCAGTAGTAAAATTTTTTTACTTCAACACTATTACCTATTGTGGAATGGAATATTTGAAATTATAATTAAAAGTGTTACTGATAATTTTAATATTATTAACCTTTTTTTGGTGCTGTTCTTTGTGTTTGTGTTAGGAAAAACACATCCTTTTCCAATATCAATCTTGTGATAACATTAGAACATACCTAATTCGATGGGGGTGTTAGAACAGGCTGTGTAGTACTAGAAAAATTATTTACTTTTTCTGTGAAAAGATTTTATTTAGCTAATATTTGTGACAGTACTATTAAATAGAAATAAATTAATGGGGGTCACTAATAAATTAAAATATCTTTTCTTTAACCTAATGACAATATATAGCTGCTTTACAATCACTGAACTTCCTTACTAAAAAATTAAACACTTGATGAGGTAAAGAATAGTAGAATTATATTTTTTCTGTGGAAAACTTCATACTTATTATTCTATTCTTATAATCCATACCAAATAGTTTTTACTACATTCTGGTTTTTTTCCAGATAAAAGAGTGAAATTCTACCTGTGTTGATAACATTGATAAACCTTGGGTAAGGATTTTTGTTTCCAATCCGAATTGATTGGCAAAGTATATACTTATAGTTCAAGTACCTAATCTCTATTTGTTATTTAGAAACTAGATATTATTCTTTAAAATATTACTTTTTTAATCTCAGAGATTTTATTAGAAAGTAGTATGAAGGAAAAAATGAAAGTCACAGGTCACTGTTCAGTTGTATGATGTTAGTTTTCTGCTCTAAAATATACTTTCTCTAAGGTGTGTAAGGTGTGCTCCTTTATGCTCACACGATTTTTAGTCATATTCATGTTGAGGTACATGAATCTGTTTCATATCACTTCAGAGATAGCTTATTCCTTCATTTTAGTAGGATCTTTGTGAATTAACTTAATCTCCAGTATTCGACACCCAACATGACTTCAAAATGCAAAGCAAAATAAAACAAAACACTTTTGTCCCAATTCTTTTGCCTTTATCAATATACAGTATAAAAGTAAAGAGATTTTGTACAATAAGGTACGCATTATACATATTTTTTTTTATCTCAGGCCATATAGGGGGAAGAAACATCTTGTCAGAACAATCTGTTCTTTATGTGATATCATTCAGTGGACTGGATTACTACTGAGGTAATGAATTTCTGAAATATCGTTTTTCTTTTCACAGAATATATGCTACCAAAACTTTGAAAATAATCTGTAACAAATATTAAGAAATTATAAAAGAAAATAATGCAACACTTTGTGCATTGTAGTTGCTTTAGAACTGATAAATTTACATTATCATAGTTACCTCTTTTAATTCTATAATAGCAAAGTAGCTCCTAAGACTACTTACAGATATGCTGCTGACAAATTTATTAAAAATCAAGACACTCAAAAGAATGGAAAATAAAGATGACAATTATAATGTGACCTCAGGAATAGTACTTGATCAACCTCCTCCTCTGGGAATTCTCAGAATCTTGTCAGGTGATGCAATTGTTGGTTAGCAATACCTTTTCCAGTTACCTCTTTAGCTTTCTAACTCTGTAGGATTCAAATTTGTCACTGATTTAGATCTCAGAAAACTGTCTGAGTATATTCTGTAGCTATCCCTCTCCTACAATCTAAAATCCAGGGAGGAAATACATTCTTTATTGTGCATGAATGCTTTATTGTGCTTGGAATAAGCATCTCTAATCTCTGATGATTTGGGCAAGTTCTTTCCAGAATTTCTTTTGACTATTGTAGACCTTGGTCTTCTGGACTTATTTTTCCAGAAGCCATGTAAAATATCTGAGAAAACAGATGTATTCCAACCTAGAAAAGCTTTTAATAGAGTCAAACCCCCCTGATAAGCAGTTTTACTTAGCTGACAAGGATCATTTGGATCACATAAATGTATAGAAAAGCACACGTTTTGTGTTGCCTTTTAATCTTTGTCTGAACAAGATCCTGGTGCAAATCCCACCATTCTGAAAAGATATTCCCAAATAAGGTCATTCATATTTCTTGGAATATCTGGCTTTTTCTTGCTCATTCTTTAGTTGGGGAGCAATTACAAAACTATTCCACATAATTTTTAGTGTAAGAGGGCTATACCTATTGAATTACTATTTCTCAGAAAGAACTAGGTAATTATATGGCATAAGTGCAAAAAAAGCTAGCAAGATCAATCTAAGTGTTCTTCTATGACGAAAATAGTATTAATTTTCCCTTTTTATAATCTTCCCTACTCACAACTGTTCCTTACTTGTTGTGATTATAGTATTTGTAGATATATACTATTGATTGTATTCAGTACAATAAAGAAGTGGGTTTTAGTCTTTTCTGACATAGTATTCTGAGCAGTTAGTGAGCTATGTTGACTCAGAGAGTTGCAGATTCAAGACAAAAAAAAAATTAGAATTACAGAGCCACAGACAGCACCAGTAAAAGACAACCTCTCTCTGCAGATGTATTAGATTGACTCAGCCAGCAACTGAATCCTTAGTATGAAGAAAAACATGTTTAAAAGCAAGTGAACAATGTAAAAGTAAAAGGTCATACATACAAAACATCACTGACAAATTTGATAAGGTAAAAACAGAGATCATCATTTCATATACAATTCATAAGGCAAGATTTTGCAACATTTTAAAAGGAAAATTCAACCATGTATCAGGAAATAATTAAATAGTGTTGACTAACTGTTTTCTATTGCTTGCCAGCTGATATCCTATCACTTAAAAATTTTGGAATTAAATTAAGTCTATATGAAAAAAAAAGGAAGTCTGCTACTGATTGGTCAACTGTGATTGGCACTTTGTGAGGCATCTACATGTCATTCTGCAGCATAACAAAAAAAGTCTGCCATTTAGTCTTTACATCTTTCCTTGTCTGAATCCACAGTATAGAACCTTCCTTTTTATACACCACTTTAAGCATCTCTGGGAGTGATGTTACTTACTATCCATGCAGTACAATATATACTGCAATCTTCTGTCACACTAACTTCAGGCACAGGCAGTGCTTTAGTCTACTGGCAACTAAAATATATCCACTTTGTGTTTATTTATTCCCAAACAATATGAAAGAACGTTGTCAAATTCATGCAAGCTGCTATTTTTTTCATTCAAACATTTTTTCTTTATACCTAGAGTTTAAAATAGAGATTTTTGTTGTTTTGCAAAAGCTTCAGTGTAAACAATAATCAACATAGCATAAAAATATAAAAGAGAAAAAATTGGCACTGCATTTAAAAGAGATTGAGGTGTTTATTGAATTCTGAAGAACTTGTTATTTCCCAGTTTACACAAAGGCGTCTCAATTATCACCCCCTATATATCCAAATTTTGTCATTTAATCGACCAAACACAATGAATATATATTTGTTCATTCTTCTTATTTCAGGACTGTGAAAAAGAGGAAGGGTGAGACATGGAAAGTAGTCAAAATTAAAGGGAATAAGACAACTAGATGTTACTTCTACAAAACGCAAAACTTCTTAAAATTTAAATAAAAGTGTAAATGCAGATTATATATTCTCTTCCATTCACTATTCCTGACACCCCTTTTAGCACATCATCTGGAGAAGATGCTGATATAAAGGCATTTGATGACTTTGTCACATTCTTTCATTCCTTATATCAGTCAACTGGATACTTTCAAGTGGCAGCAAAACTAAAACACTGAGATAAGCAGAGGCAAGGAATGCAGAAAGCAAAAATATTGAATAATTCTGCAATATTATGGGAGTCTGATGTACTGATTTTCTCTTCAAAACTTGAAAACTAAGAAGAAACATTGCTTTAAAATTACTAATAGTGGAATGCAGATGTTATCTGCCCCTTTAATACGTGGATAAAACTGACAACACTTTCCATAGACAGATTACACAAGTTTAAACTAATGGTTATGAGAAATAAAATGGTGTTTTATTTTGTTTGGGTGTTAAACAACATATAAGTAAGCAATGACTCCTGGCCCTGGTCCTAAAACACGGAATATGGAACAAAGTCGTCTTTCTGTCAGAAATTTCTGATTTTATTAGTAAAGGCCACTATTAACTCAGCCGCAAGATAAAAGCATGTCCCTCAGATCCATGTAAAGAAATCAGCAAAGGGTGATCTTTTCTTGGAAGGCTTTGGTAGAGGCTGGAAAAGAAGAGTGTAGTTATTACCAGTAACCTCTGTTTGGACCCTGGTTAGACTATAACGACATTCAAAAATAGGGAAGACTGCCATACCTCAGTACAATAAAGTGTAAATCAATAAAAATAAACTTAGAGAAATACATTTTCTCCTGCTTCAATCCTAACCAAGATTAAATAAATCCTCAAAATAAAGTCTGTGAATGCAAAATACACATCTCCATCCTGAGTATTTATTTCATATTCCATAAACTAAACTTCTATTCATAGTGCAGTAAATACGCTTTGGGGCTTTTTTTTAAATGTCTGTGAATTACTTGTTAAATATGATGAGTATTTGGTATTCTACCTGTTCCTCAAGGAAAATAAGGCAGACTCCCAAGATGTAGGAGAATAAAAGGACTGGAAATCCTACTTTGTTTTCCTGTCAAAAAGTCAATCAGATCATATTGTCAAAATATAAGTTATAAGGTATTCTGATACTCAAAATTTTCTCCAGTGTTCATATGTTGTAAGTAAATATATTCTTACAACAAATGTTTTTAAGCAAAAAATTTAAAAATTTTAATTTGCAGTTCTTGCCTCAAGAGTAAAAGTAACATGAAATAAAACATAAAGAATTAATAAACACTCCTTACAATTCTTTATAACAAGATTTGGGTTTTATTTACTTGAAGTATACCATAAACAACTTTTTTTAAAATCTCTGTGTATAATTGACACAGTATATTGCCAGATTTCTTCTAAAAATATGGGATAGAGAAGGAAATTACGACTGCATCTTGAATGTGTTCCCACATGTACAATTATATATGTTGTACAGTGGTATAAATTCCACTTTCATGCTCAACCTTTAAACTTCTGGTATTAAGACTTTTTGCTTGTTGTCTTTTGAAAGAAAAAATGATCTAAAGGTGTTTTTTATTCTTAAGCATTAAAATATGCAAAGCAAATATTTATATTATGTTAATTCTTAGAACAGTGAAAAGCTTTCTGTTTTAAAATTGAATATTGGGCCAAATTAAGCCTTCACTGAAAAAAAAAACCAACAAAAAACAAACAAAACAACAAAAAAACCCCAAACAAAACATTAGCACAATCTTCAAGCAAAAATACCTTTCTATTTCTCTGAGTTATGAATATTTAAAAATCACATATGGCAGGATTTTTCCTAAGCCCTTACTTAGGGCTTAGCTGTTTCAGTGGAATTAATGGTAAGATGTTAAATTCAATGCAAGCAAATTTAAAGCCAAGATTTTTAGTTTCACTCTCAGACTTATTCAGAAGCTACAAGTAGATTTTAAAATGCTGCTGTAAAACAATGGATTCTCATTTAGAATGAGTTGGATTCAATTCCATCAGAGTTGGTAGCATAACATCTGCCCTTCTGTCAGTTTAAACCAGCGGAAGCAGTTTAATGATTTTGTGTAATGAGACAACTGAAACTATAATAGCCATAAGTGAAAACACAAGCTCACGTATTTAGGTAGAAACTGGAATATACAATACAAAAAGCTTTTGTAAGAAGTAGGGCAGCAATTGGTGAGATGAAGTTACTGATTACACTAGGAAGAGATGACAATCTTTTACAGAATGTACCAAACTAGAAGGAGCAGGTGATACACTATATGTGTGCACTGCCTTTCAGATGGATCTAGAAGGGCTGGAAAATGGACAACCACATTAAATTTGACTAAAGTGACACACCCTGCAGCTGAGAAGGAATAACCCCCTGCATCAGTACATGTTGGTGGCCCATCAGCTAGTGTGAAGCTTGACAGAGAGACACTCTCTGTTTTGGTGAACAATAAGTTAACCATGAGTCTGCAATGTGCCCTTGCAGCAAAGAGGGTCAGAACCATCCTGACACATCAGGAAGGCCGCTGCAGGCAGATCAAAGGAGGTAGTACTAGCTTAAATGAGACTCATCTGGGTGGTGTGTTCAGTGCTGATCTGCCTTGCACAAGAGAGACATAGGTACATCTGCCGGTAAAACTAAAGGGAAAGAAGCAAAGGCATAGTCAATAGAAGCATAGACAAGTATACTGAGAAGAGTACAGGGACGCAGTCTGGTTGTGTAGCTATGGGGGAGGAAGGCCAAGGCAAAGCTGGGGCTGAATTTGGCAAGGAATGCAAAGCATAACAGCAATGACTGTGCTGTGTCTGGCACCTCCAATACAAGAAGGACATGGACCTGTTGGAGCAAGTCCAAAGTAGGACCACAAAGACAATCTGAGGGCTGGAGCATCTCCTGTATGACAACAGGTTAAATGAGCTCCAGTCACTCAGCCTGGAGAAGAGACAGCTCCAAAATGACCTTATAGCAGCCTTCCAAAACCTAAAGAAGGCCTATGAGAAAGCTGCAGAGGGACTTACAATAAGGTCCTGTAGTGATAGAATAAGGGGCAATGGCTTCAGACTGTAGAAGATTTGATTTAAATTTAGTATAAGAAAGAAGCATTTGACAATGAGGGTGGTAAAGCACTGGCACAGGTTGCCCAGAGAGGTGTTACATGCCCCATCCCTAGTGTTGTGGTTTAAAACCGGCGGGAATTCAAACTTAAAGCAACCACTTTGCTTCTTCCCATCCCCTCCAGTGAGAAAGGGTCAAAAGGTAGAGATTATGAGTTGAAATTATGCATTACAGGAAAAAGAGTAATGAACTAAGGAAAACAAACAGTAACAGCAACAATACTAATAAGAAAAGTATACAAAAGATGGGGTGATTTATATACCAAAAAGTACTTGCCACCCCAACCTCACTTTGTGTGGCTGTCAAGACACAAGAGATGATGGCAAGCGTTACCACATCCCAATGGTCACACGGCCCTTTCCTGAGACAAAAGAGAAAATGGTGGATGCTACTGCAGTCTGGCAGTGGCATGCGGTGTCTCAAGACAAAGGAGAAAATGGTAGGTGTTACTGCAGCCAGTATCTTTTTCCCCGCAGCCCGAGACAGCGAAAAACAATGACAAGCTGGACAGTGCTGTGCCACATTGACCACTCCGCTCTGCCTGCAACAACCGCTCCGTTCCCCATCCACTGCCCCAACTGCACCCAGACCACACCAAACAACTGCTCCACTCCATGCCTGCATTGTCCCCCACCAACTCTGTTTTCCCCTTTGCTCTTCTGGAATAAAAAAAGGAACAAAAACTGACACTGCTTCTGCTGTGCATTTGTCTTTTCTTCCCCACAAAGCCACACACCCAGTAATGATGTGGGTGGTATACAACAGGAACCCAGATGTGCCCACATGGCTCTAGGCTCTACCCCCTCTCAGCAACTGTGAGAAAGCTAGAACACCTACAAATGTTCAAGGTCAGTTTGCTTGGATCTTTGAGCAACCTAATCTATTTGAAGATGTCCCCACTCGTTGGTGGAGGGTTGGACTAAATGACCTTTAAAAGGTCCCTTCTACCTCAACCTATTCTATGATTCTTTACTGGAGAGAGGCCCCTGGGGAACCGTGGAGATGATAAAGTGACTGGAGCATGTGTCACATCAGGAGAGGCTGAGAGAGCTGTGAGTGTACATCCTGGAGAAAAAAAGGCTCATGAGGATGTTCTTCAGGTATATACGTACTTACAGGTCTGAATTAAGAAGAAGGAACCAAATTTCTCAGTGATGTTCAGAGACAAGAGGCAGGTGACACAAACTGAGATATATGAAAATAATTCTGAACAGAAGAAAAGGGGATTTTATTGTGAGGGTTATCAAACAATTTAATGTGTTTCCTCAAGAGGTTGTGGTATCCCTGTCCTTGGAGACACTGAAATCTGCCTGGATTTGTCTAGAAAACATGAAGAAGTGCTGGTCGGTATCACTCACTCTGTGATTCTGTGGTAGGTCAACCAGGAAAACCACCACCAAAAAAGTAACCAGTAGCAGAGAGAGTGAAGAATTACAAGGCATAGAATCATGGCTTCAAGAATCTGACTAAAATTACTTATAAACTTCTTTTTTTATAAGATATAGTTGAAGTCACTAGTGAAGTGAATGACACCTGTTACTTGGTATTTCACGTGTTGGTGAACCAGGAAGTCTTAATTCACACTTAAATGCTGCCCACTTTACCTAGAGACGTAGGTATTCCACCTTATTTTTTTATTAGAAAGAAAAATTTTACAAACCTGAAGTAATTCCTCAGATCAAGGGGCGATAAGAATATTTAGTTTGTGTCAGAAAATGTCAAAAAATTAAACAAAATGGAGATTTTGGACAGATCAAAACATGTTTGATCTACCTTCATTTGCCTAGCTGACATTCAGACTATTGTAACCATATTTGCTGTGTTAGATCTGTAATAACCTTTCTTAGAAACGTGTAAAATTATGCCTTTACATTTTCCTCTGTCTATTTCAATATTCTCATGTTTTGCTTTTTTGTTTCTTGAATTGTATAGGAACCTGAGATGCAGAAGAGAAGGGGAAGAAAGCAATATGGAGGACATTACAGATGAACAGATGGTCTTTAAGCATTTGTTATAAAAGCATAGAATTCTACACTGTGCTGTTAGGCTGGGTGAAGTGTATTCATTAGAATTATGGAGAATTTAAAATATGCATTTAAGATAAGCTGTAGTTGTAATTTCTCTATACAATGTTTACCAGAAGCTTACATTTACCTAATTTCTGAGAAACTTTTGGCAATTGTATTGGAACAGTGTGCTGCTTTGTTTACCTTTAGCAAATACTATACTGACATGTAGTTTCAATAGCTCGATAATAAGCAGTAATTTCTTGCAAATGTTATGATGACATCTATCAGCTAACATTTATTTCTGAACAAAACAGCATGGAAATGACCTCCTCAATTCATAATACTTTATCAATTTTTAAAATATAGGTCATAGCTTCATTTACACTAGCTGATAATTCAGTCAGTTCACATTATAAGGAGGTGAGGAACCTATTTCTATCCCATATTCAACAAACAGTACATCAGTTTGGAAAAAAATATCTAAGCACAACAGCATAATCTCTTGACTTGTTATGGAATTTCTTTTTTCTTGAATGTTCTTTTATGTAAGCTTTTTAACTTCACACCTTACATACCAAAGACTAACTTGGAAGACTTTAGGTGGTATTTAAAACAGCACAAAGTTTATGCAAGTTTTTTTTCAGACCACTGGTCACTGATGGCATTTTCAGGAGCATTTTTACTTTTTTTATGGTTTTTTTGGTTTGGTTTGGTTTTAGTTTTCATGACATAAAATATTAGCTATAGTTGATGAAGGCAGAGATTCTAAACATAATTAAAATGCAGACATGCAGGAAATATTTTAAAATTTTATTATGCTTTTTGGGCAGAAGTACTATGAAAAAATACTGTTCAAGTTCTGATGGGAAAAGGCATTCTTGATGTGTTCCTTTTCCTCTGTCTTCTAATTTTTTCAACCTCCCTTAGGGAGCCAAATCTATTGGTTTTCTATAAACATGGGTAAAAAATATCCAGTGGCTCTAAACTGTTAGGATTTTTCCCTTTACAGATATGGTATATTAAGACCATGAAATGCTTTTCCTATGAGCAGTCCGAATTTTTGAATTCCTATATAAATCCACAGACAGTGATACAGCCTTCAGTATAAATTATAATGAATATGGACTCCCTTTGTGATGCAAAATAATCACCATCACAGGGCTGCTAAATGAAGATGTCAGCAGCTTCAAATCACAAGAGGTTTGTCCTTTGGTGTAAAGTAAGAACAAAGCTATGCCGAAGTTTTGAAAGAAATTCTGCATAAGGAAAGGGAAATGCTTGAAAATGTTACTAAACTGTTGTGCAAAACCACCAGGGAAAACAGACTTCTGCCACAAATAATTTTCAGCAGATATATCTCACAGCTTTTCTTCTGTCTCACAGGCTGCTGATGAGTAAGGAGAGAAGACACCGGAACACAAGGTGATTTAGGTTTGTGTTTGACACCACGTATCTTTTATTCAACGAAATAAGTAATGAAATACCCTGAAGAAAACTTTTCAATATCACATTTCAATATGGAGACACAACAGTGATGCCATTGTCGTTTTCATTTCATTAAGCTACTTCCAGAGAGAGAGGAAAGACAGAGCGAGAATGAGAGAGAAAGAGAGAGAGAGAGAGAGCAAACATCCCAGTCTTCTAGCTTCCAGCAGCAAAATACAACTCTCAGTGTTTCCCCTGCAACAGAAGTAAAAGTTCCACTTATTCTGTATGTATCAAAAACTTGCAAAGTGAGTTAACCACTAATTATTTTGTCACTGTTTCTTCTAATGTATCTTACATTTGATTAATTATAGCATACAGAGTTTGATTCTGCCCAACACTTCCCCCAAAACAGACTTTATGGAAGCAAGAAAACATAGTGAAGAGTTATTGTAATATATAAATAAGTTGCACACAGTGGGACAGACCGGGGTTTCCCTCCCCTCCCATACGCATGTATCCTCTTGTCTTTCATTCTTTTTGTCTGCCTAATATCCTTTAATCCTTTAAGGCCTCATATCCCCACCAAATACCAACATTTTCAAGTTCATTTGTTTTATGATACTTCAAAAAGCTCCTTGACAGATTTGGTTTGATTAATGGCTGAAAGTATGTTGCAAAGTGACACCCAAAGGTAATCATAGGAATGAAGAGTCTATGTGATCCTATTTCAGTTGAGCTGTCAATACAGAAATCAATGAATGGAGAGTTTAATTACAACTTGGGGAATTCATTTTATGTTGTACAATGATTTTGACTTAGTCTAGATAGGATTTTTCAGACCAACTGCCTTGCAAAGTGGACATAATTGTCTCTAGCTGGAAAGTTTATCTATGGTTTCATAGTTTTTAAATCAGATTTTAATTTCGGTAATAAGAAAATAAACTTGTAATGCTACTTAATAACTCATAAATATTGTGAGATACCGAAAATTTTAAACTTGCGGCATTGTAGACAATTTTGTCTGCCCCATTCTTGTCAGGAAACTAGATATTGAAATATAAATGCATTTTACTCTATTTCAAGATGATTAATCTTACTATTTCATTATGAATTCACATGATTAGAAAACATCCTGGGTATTTAGGGTGTCATTGACCTTGCAACAATCAGGCAGGAATGCCTGAGAAAGTATGTCATGGAATAAACCCCATAACATTTAAAATATGAACAAAACTAGACAAACTGTATCTCCAAGGGAGTTCTTTCTTTATTTCTGAACCCTATATTGTGACCGGTTTTAGTCCCAGATGGATGTATGCACAGTAGAGGCAGCTTTTGAAAGAGAATTAAGAGAACAGTATTATTTGGAAAAAAATAAAAATATTTTGTGGTTGTCAGATGTAGATGCAATTCCAGGCAGTGTGACATGTTGCAAACAAGCTATAAAATAAACACACTGGAGATAACCCTCCTGTAATAGAGAACCATGTAAATATATGCTTTGGAAATTATTTCTGGTGGTCATCTGGTCCCATGCTCAAAGAAAGCACAACTAGATCAAGTTGTTTAGAGTTTTTTCCCGTTGATTTTTGTATGCTATCAAGGGTGGAGGTTGCACAGACTTTCTGGCTAACCTGTTTAAATCTCTGACTACCTATAATGTGCAAAAAATTCTTTTGCTACCTAGGTGAAACCTCCCTTTTGTATGTCCTCTCTTATTGTTTCACTGTACAGCTTCGTCTTCATAGACTCGCAGAATGGTTTGGGTTGGAAAGGATGTCAAAATTCTCTAGTTCCAATCCCCTCGTCTCTAACCTTTCACTTGACCAGGTTACTCAGAGCCCCATCCAACCTGGCCTTGAACACTTCCAGGGGTGGGCAGTCCACAAGTTCTCTGGGCAGCCTGTTCCAGTGCCTAACCACCCTCACAGTGAAGAATTTCTTCCTAATATCTAATGTAAACCTACTCTCAGTTTAAAGTCATTCCCCCTTGTGCTGTCATTATATGTCCTTGTAAAAAGTTTCTCTGCATGTTCCTTGTAGGCTCCCTTCAAATACCGGAAAGCCGCAATTAGGTCACCCCAGGATGAACAACCCCAATTGTCTCAGCCTTTCCCTGTAGTAGAGGTGCTCTCTCTAAATAAACTTGCTGACCCTTCTCTGGACTTGTTCCAAAAGGTTGATACCCTTCCTGTGCTGGGGAGCCCAGAGCTGGACACAGTACCCCAGGTGGGATCTTCTCAGAGAGGAGTACAGTGGCAGAATCACCTCCCTTGACCCGCTGACCACACTGCTTTTGGTACAACTGAGGATGTGGTTGGCTTTCTGGGCTGTGAGTGCACATTGCTGGCTCATGTCCAGCCTCTCATCCATGAGCACCCTCATGTCCTTCTCATGAGGACTGTTCTCATTCTGTTCATCTCCCAGTCTGGGGACCCCTGGTGGTCTAGTGGTTAGGATGCGGCGCTCTTACCGCCGCGGCCCGGGTTCGATTCCCAGTCAGGGATACTCCCCCGGGCAGATGGAGCTCGTCAGCCCTGTAAGGCCATCCATCTAAGAGAAGGTCACTAAACAAACCTACGTCCTGAGGACCTCACTGCCATTGTCCAAGCTCGCTTGGCCCCGGCAGATGAACCTTAGGATTAAAGGGTGGGCTCAGTTCAGCGCATGCTGTGTCTCACCTAAAAAATCCATTGCGCAGGCTGGAAAGGTAAAAAGACCTTTTCCAAAATCTTCGTTCGCAAAGACTGGCCATACATACATCTCCCAGTCTTTAACGGTACCGTGGGTTGCCCCAACCCAGGTGCAGGACATTACACTTGGCCCTGTTAAACCTCATGAGATTCTCATGGATCCTCTTCTTAAGCTTGTCCAGATCCCTCTGCATGGCGTCCTGTAGTTGAGATGTGTCAGCCATACCACTCAGCTTGGTCTCATTCGGAAACCTGCTGAGGATGCACTCGATCCCTTTGTCTATCTCACTAACAAAGATGTTGAAGATCACTGGTCCCAATATGGACCCCTGAGGGACACCATCTGTTGCTGAAGTGCATCTGGAACTCTAAGCCTTTGACCACTAACCTCTAGACGTGACTGTCCAATCAATTCCTTATCCTCTGAACTGTCCAGCCATTGAATCCATCTCTCTTTAATTTAAAGAGATGTATGGTGTGGGGGACCATGTCAAAGGTTTAACAGAAATCCAGATAAATGACATCCTTAGCTCTTAAATCACCTTGCTGTCCTCTATGTGCTTTAGCATAGCTTCTGTGAGGATCTGTTGCATGCTCTTGCCAGACACAGAGGGGAGACTGGCAGGTCTGTAGTTCTCATGGTCCGCCTTTTACGCTTTTCAAAGGTGGGTACGATGTTTCCCCTCTTCCAGTCACCTGGAATTTCCCCCAACTGTCATGACTTTTCAAATAACATGGAGAGTGTCTTGACAATTACGTTAGTCAATTCTCTCAGACTCTGGGATGCATCTCATTGAGCCCCTTAGACTTTAGAATATTCAGGTTCTTCAGTGGTCATGAATCTAACTTACTACTGTTCATGCACCTGATAAGTGCAGAATGAGAAGTTATCTTCTCTGTACTCTCATATCAGATACCTGAAGATAGCAATCATGCTCCCTCTCACCCTTTCTTTTCCTAGAGGCTGAACACATCCAGATCCTGCAGTGTCTCCTTGAATGTTGAATGTTCCAGCCCTGATTGTTTCAGTGCCCTCTATAGGACACACACCAGTATGTTAGGGTCTGTGTCATGCAGAGGAGTCTGAGTTCAGCACAGGACTCAGGAGTGTCTCACAGGGTACAGACTGCTGGACAAGATCCCTACTGAGACCTGCTGGCTGCATTGCTGTTTGTGCAACCCCAGACAGGAGGCTATATTGCTGCACGAGGACACTACCAACCTGCTGTCTTCAGAGACCGTTCTGCAGAGCTGCTCCCAGCTAGTTACCCACAGCCTTTTCTGCTGCAGGGTTTTGCCCATCCTAGGGGCTGGAATTTGTTTGCTTTTGCTTAAATGATTTTCATGGACTTATTTCTGCTTGCTTCTCCAGCCCCTCTGCTGCCCTCTGCACATTAGTCCTATCCTCCAGTGTATTGACCACTTGTCCAGACAGGTATCACCCACAGTTTTGCTGAGGGTGCAGCTCATCCAATCATTTAGGTTGTAATTAAAAAAATGAAATGGATAATTAAATACTAATGAAATAATACTGATCCCAGGCCAGCTCTGTGACAGAGTCCTACTGTAACTGGCCTCCATCTGGACTGTGCCACTGTTCATAGACCTTTGATCCTCACAGTCTTGCCAATTCTCAACCCACATTACACTCTATCTACTCTAATGATATCTCAGCACTTTACTTAAAAGTTACTATGTGATACTACATTGAATATATTAAATAAACTAGGATGTTCCATTTGTTAAGCTTCTCATTTTTTGACAGCTTAAAATAATTTAATCTGAAATAAAAAAATAATTGGGATATAGGCAGAAATTTCATGAAATATGTGCAAAAATATGAACTTCTAAACATCTGTATAATGAGTCCCACGAAGGACTTTCAATATCATTGGCAGAGGAACTATAGAAGTTTATGGTTTTTTCTGTGGTTTCTTTTTTTTCTCATCCTTCATATACTGGGAAGGATATTCCTGTTTCTCTGAATTCGTCATAGTTGTGCCTCATGATTGACTTTGTATTTCAGAAAGATATTTCCTAAAAGATGGGCACTGAAAACACAAACTTTACATTAAAATAAAATTAAATGCTGACAATGACTAAGGGTGTTTCCCTTTGTGACTTTAACCTTCCATTGGCCTTTTTTAGAAAATGGTATTCTGAAAAATATCTAAACAATTCAATTCATTTAAACAGCCTTTAAACTGCTGCCTGACCCTTGGAGTAATATCCTCTTCCATGAAAATAACCTGTAAAGTAAAGGGAAACAAAATGCAAGATAGTTTTATGGCAAATTTAACTGGAAAATAATTCTTTTCTACATAGATAGAATTATTCAATAATCTGTTACTGAATTTCAAAGTAAATATAGCATGTTAACCAAGGTAGTTCTGAATAACAGAACCAAAATGCACTGTAAGTGGACAATGATAAGGCAATCTAACACTAAACCAATGTTCCTAGAAGATGTGAAAATTATTACATGTTCTGCCCGAGCTACTAAGTGGAGAAACATTCTGTCTCAGGCTTCTCTAAAGCATGTCAATTTCCAGTTTCCATGTTTTCCATTTTCAGTGCACAACCTGTTTAAGAATGTCGTTATTTGAAAACAACGTCTGCTAACAACAAGAGATCCTGAAAATGTGGTCCTAAGCAGATCCAAATCCTCCTGTGGAAAAAATTATTGGTAGAAAGCACCATTCATTCCCTCAGAAGTCACAAGGAACCAAAAAAGAAAATATCTTAATGAGTCTGCATCTTCCTAACTGTACGCCTTGCATAGACGATGTACCATTTGCATAGACATTTGCTCTGAGCTACACAAAGTTTTATGCTTAACATGATCCATGCACTTCTGTCATGGAAATTAAGCCTCCCTTTCTATGAGAGACTACTTCATCCATTCTGTACAGATCAGGTTTTTTTATAAAGGAAAGGATTTTAATGCCTCAAAAAAAAGTATTGTATCTAATTTGTGAAAGTTACGTTTGACAGAGTTTAAGTTTAAGATACAGAGAGATCAGTTGTTACAGTTCTGGGAGAATAGTTCTTAAAAAATTTTGCCTATTACAAACCAAGATGGTCAGTTACGAAAGTGTGTCCTTCTGCCTGTTTTCAGTGAAGCCAGAGTTTTCATATTTGTCTAGCCAACAAGAACACGTTATATTGCATAGGGCTGGGGCAAGTAGTTTTCTAACTTCAGGTTAAGCATTACTACAGTTTTGTATTTCACACTATTTGTATCCTTTGCTCCTAAAAATTACTTTTTTTTTTCATTCCTTTCTTGTTTATTAGGGTTGTAACAACATGCATGGTAAATTGACAATATTCCTCTTATATATACAGTGTCAGATTTCTAACTTGCTAGTCACCCATACCTAATTTCTCTTATTGACATTTCATTGGAAATTGTCATTTCACTGGAAATTGTCACAGTTACAGTATGAAAAGATGAGTGATGTTACCGCATTCTGTCTCTGAATCACACAATAGAAACTGACCTTACACTGAATAGTACAAGATGCTCAGTCTATCTTGATCCAGGGCAGGTCTCTGAAGAGGCTAGGCCGTATTAGTTCGATGGCTAGTGTGTGGGTCCATGCCAGAATGATTGCATGTCCTCATTTTCCTTCTGTTTTAAAATTTTGTTAAAGAAAAAAAGTAAACTTCTGTTCTTGAACATGTTAAATGCTTTTCTTCTATAATTAATCTTACTTCTGAGTGATAATTAATCTGAGAAATAGTCTTGCAGTACAGTTAGTTTATTGTAGTGTGTAAATAACTATGACATGTAGAAAGGAAGAACTTGGATCAGAGTAAACATGCCTCACCTATTTCATCAGACCGAATGTAAAACGAGCACATTTAACCTCATCTCCAGTAAACAGGCAATAACTTGTTTCAACAAGCAGTGTTCCTCCTGTCTCTTCATTGCTGTTCTGCTCCAATACTTAAAGAGCAAAAATTCCATTCTTTATACTGTCTTCCTGGATTCAACGTTGTTTACATGTGTGATGGTTTAACCCTAGGCAGCAGGCAAGCCACATGCAGCCATTCACTCTTCCACCAACGGGATGGGGGAGAAAATTGGAAGGGTAAATCCAGAGAATTCATGGTTTCAGATAGACAGTTTAATAATCAAAGCAAAAGCCATGCACACAGGCAAAGCAAAACAAAGAATTAATTCACTGCTTCCCACGGGCAGTTAGGTGTTCAGCCGTCTCCACCAGAGTAGGGTCCCATCACATTTCACAATTACTTGGGAAGAGAAACATCATCACTCCAAACATGCCCCGTCTTCCTTCTTCTTCCTTCCACTTTGTAAGTGAGTATGATGTCATATGGCATGGAATATCCTTTTGGTCACTTGTCCTGATTATGTCTCCTCACAATTTCTCATGCAAAGCATCTCGCGTCACAGTACAAGAAACAGAAAGGCCTTGATTCTGTGTAAGCACTGCTTAAAGATGACGAAAACATCTATTGTCATTATTGTGTTCAGCACAAATAGAAAACATACACCCATACTAGCCACTGTGAAGAAAACTAACTACCCCAGCCCAAACCAGCACAACATGGGAGCAAAAAAATGAGGTAATTGTGACTATAAAGTCACAATTGTATTATTTGGGTGACCAGTTTGTGTATTTCTCTCAATGTATATTTGCAGAGTTTGAAGCGTGACTTTTAAAGCTGTGCAATTGCTTACAGGATCTGTATCGCATTCTCTCCCCCCACACCCATTTATTTCCACTATCCCTAACTCATTGTTTGTCTTTAATTAACACTGGTGTCAAAACCCAAGATGCTCCTGGTAATGTATCTGTAAAGAAAAGAAAAGAGATAGAGGATCTCTTAACAGTGAAAAACTCTGCAGTATATAGTCTGCATAATACAGCATTAGACCCCTGGACTTCATGGAGAAATTGAACAGAATAGTTATTGTAGAATATTTTGACTTTTAATAGCTAGTCCAATAAATGTATACATTTTAACTCCTTGTTCAGGTAGGTTTAAAGCTGTCTTTTATTATCTTACATTGCAAGGTTATTTCTGTAAATTGATTAAATGTATTGAATGCTTTCATGAATAACCAACACGTTTTTCTTCTTTTTTTGGTCTCTAAATGCAGCAGGAATTTTCTTCATGAAACAGTAGCAACTGAAAAATACAGAAATGCAAATTAATACAGAATTATATAGGTTTATGAAGGACCTTCACTTTTTGATACTATTATTTGTCTTATGATGATTCTCAGTTTGAGAATGGTAGGTCCATTCACTGCTTTTAGCCATTTTACACTCTATTTTCTTCCGAATTTACGGATTGCCTTCCTATGTAGCTGGACCTCTCTAGCCCACATGAGCTTTTTGACTTTGATTAGTATTTTCTTTAATTTGGATGTACAATATGAATTCTTATTGGCCTCATGGTACTTTTCTCTGCAGTATTCCACCTGGCCTAGGATTTGCCTTCTGAGCTGCAATTGGAATAGCTTTTTCTCACTCAGTCTGTCAAATATAGCCTTGTGGGAAGTAATGACACTTTTAAAGTAGGCTTCACTGTATAATGCCTATATATTAGAGAAAAAAGACGCAATAAATATACACATAGCACTCTCCACTTACTGGGTGTATCATATAGTTGGTATACAGTTTTCAAACTGAAAGCTTCCCTGCTGCCCTTCTGTGTGCACTACTTCAGAATCATGCTATCTATTTTTTCATGAAGTTTGGCACACCATAGAACACAGTCTTGCTCTTGTTTGCAAGTCCTAATTACTTCTATTGTTTCTCAAAGACTGCAAGATACTGCACTTATTGTTCAACGACAGTAATAATGTATATGTACTATATTAAAAAATATATTCTTAAATTTATAGCCATATAGTACAACATATTTACTTCATGGGAAGGCTTATTTCTGTCAGCTAGTGCAGTAATTAAGACCATTGGCCACAAGTAAGCAGTTTATTTTCATATAGCCACTAAACAAGTATAATAATAATTGCATGTACTATGCAATTTAGGAAGCCTCTTTTATTTCCCTTGTGTACGTTTCAATGTTATATTTGTTTGAAATGGTTTACTGTGCATTGGTTAAGGGCAAGTAGGCAGTAAAAGTTCTTCGGTTATTTAAAAAAGAAATTATTCTTTTGTCAGCTATACATTTGTTTCAGAAGTTTCACAGTACAAAATTTTACTAATTGACATAGAGGAAATAGAGCTTGGCTCTGAGATGTTGGCAGTTGCTCACCTACCGGTACACAATGATTTTTGTTTGCTTTGTTTTGTCCATGTCAATGTGGAAATAACCAATAATATTAACCAATCCTGACACTTTTATCAGAATTAAAATGTATTTTAGTAACCAACCACCCAAACCCCCTCTGTGCCTATTCATTAAAAGAGTAGAATGCATGGGTAAACAAAAACAAACAAAAAACCACAAAATAGGCATATAAAAAAGATCAAACTGAAAACCACCCAATCTTCCACGTAGTTAGAGATTTTGCAGGTGAAAGACATGGATCTTTATGAGACTGTGCAATACTGAATTCAAAAACCTGACCAGACAATGCTCCTGAGTAGAGAATTTTGAGTAGAGAGTTACCATCTACCAATGCAATAAGAGTACTAGAACAGGCTAGTATACAAGAATAATGCTAGTTATACAAGAATTCTTAAATACCTCATCAGGATTACAAAGAAATTTTCAGAGAATATGCATAGCTTGTACATGGGACCTAAAATGATGAGCGTGCTGAAAATTGGGGTCCTGATATTAGTCTATTAAAATGTCATATATCATAAAATATCTGTATTCATGATCACTTGTTCATGAGGAAAAGACTGCACTGTCATCTAAGCAATAAATAGCCAGACACAAATAGAGACATGAAGCTGGTTAAAAAAATACAAATCTGTAAGGCTGATGATAACCTGAACAGCAGTTTCCACAACAGAAAATGATTAAGGCTTCTCAACTGTTTTTACCTGGGAGAATGGACTGGTCTAAATCAAGATATCTGACAGTCCTTCATGATTAAATAAATAGTCTCATTTCATAAGTGGATTTAACAGTATTACTATACACTTGAGGGTTGTGACATTTAATGTTTCATTTTGCTGTTCATTGTTTGATTTTTCCACTATTGTAGCTGGGTTTCACCTTTTGAAAGTAATAGCATACAATGCAACTGATTACTGACAAAGTTAATAAATTAAAAAGAAACATATACCTGTGGGTAATTAAATTAGACTTGACAAAAGTTGTAGAGATTAATGCATGCAATCAAACTATGTGCCTTAATCACTTCCACTGTCAGCTGTAATTTATGGCAGAGCCTCTTTACAACAATTCACTTTATCTAAAATTTAAAGGCATGTATATACAGAAAGAAAGGATACTGCAATTTTTGTTGGTGTCTAGTGCATTTTGACAGATTCAACAACAACAACACTTAGCACTGTCTTATTTACCATTACCAAGCAACACTGAAATTCTGTGGTTAAGCATTCATCTAAATGTACACAAATTCGACAAGGATCCTGAACTAGTATGACATCTAAGGACGTTGAAGTACAGATATCTCGTACAAGACCTGTTGGGAGTCATTCAATTCACAACAGTTTCTGTGCAGTGCAATTTACTTACTGACTTTTCTTTCCACAGTTTTTGTTCAACCTAACCTTACGCAATTGATGTATAGGTAATTCTGCCAGAAAAAAAAATAAATTGATGGGTGACATAAATATGACAGAAAAGGAAGTTTCAGCCTTCTAGAGTTAAAACACCTTAATCTGAAAAAGAATTGTCATGGAGAAGCCATTTTAGACACCAATAAAGAATATAATTAATTTATTGAAATCTGCAGGTAAGGTTCCATCATTTTTGCAAGTGGATTCATGCACAAACACTTCTTTCCTACAACTGTTTTAATAGAGATAAAATAATTAGTCACATTTATGAGAATGAGGTAAATAATCTGCAGAATTTTGACACTGAAAGACTGGAGAGAAAAAGATGTATCTTCACAGCTCTGTGACAAAAATATTTATCACTGCAAACAAGCTAATGTAGAACAGAATTTATATACTAATATATTTTAAAGCTGAGACCTGGACATACAAAGGTTTTGAGGGAAGTAAGATTCACATAGTGGTTGAGACATTTATTTCCCAAATTGTGACAAAGACATCTACATTAAAGAAGCAGATTTAGCTTACCAGTTCTATTTTCATATGGATGCTTACTGCAGGGGATATTTAAACTCAGGACAGAAATAGGATTCTAAACATATATTTTTCTCTCCTTGAAGTTTTCATATCCTTTACTGAATGCACTGGTTTTCTTGATAGGTATGGCTTTTTTCTATTATCTATGCAGGAAACATATAGATATATAGATCTACGAACTCTGCTTATTTGACTTAGTATTTCGGATTTAAAGCTATTGCATCCATGCTATACCAATAGGTACAACCACCTCACTTAATCTGAACCTAGGTTTGTACTAAACTTTAACTAAAAACTTAATGTTTTCTATTTCAGAATTTTTGTTTAAGGCATTGTGGTGGGCTGACCTTGGCTGGAAGCTCTACCATTCCCCATCCTCAGCTAAACAGGAGAGAGAAAATACAACAAAAATGTCATGATAAGGACTTAAGAGATCAGTTAGTGCCACAGACCAAACTGATTTGACTTGCAAAAATTAATTTAAGTTATTGCCAATCAAATCAGAGTAGGGTAATGCAAAATAAAAACAAATTTTAAAACACATTTTCCCCCCTAGTCACTTCTTCTCAAGCTGAACTTCACTCTCAATTTCACTGTTTCTTTCCCCTCACCGGCACTGGGGCATAGGGAATGGGGGGTTGCAGTCAGTTCATCACAATTTGTTCCCACTTATTACTCCTCACATTCTTTCCCTCTTCCAGTGTGGGTCCCACCTCCAGTCTTCCAGTAACTGTTTCATTGTGGATGTCTTTCCAGGTGCTGCACTCCTTCAGAAACAGACTGCTCCAGTGTGGCTTCCCCACAGAAACACAAATCCTGCCAGCAGCCTGCTCCAGCGTGGTCTTCCTGTGGGGTAACAGCCTGCTTTGGGCAAATTTGCCAGCTCCAGCATGAGGTTCTCTAAGGTTTGCAGGTGGGTCTCTGCACTCCCATTGACCTCCATGGGATGCAGGGGACATTCTACTTCACCATGGTCTTCTCTACAGACCATGAATCTGAGCACCCTCCAATGCCTGGAGCACCCTTTCCCCTCCTTCACTGGCTTTGGTGTCTGCAGAGCCATTTCTATCACATATTCTCACTACTCACTTCCAGCTCCTCCTGCACAGCAGTTTTTTCCCCCTTCTTAAATGCCAGCAGCACTACCATCATCACTGATGGCTTATTCTTGGTCAGTCACAGTCACTGATGGCTTATTCTTGAAGCCATCTGGCACTGTCTGTGTCAGACGTGGGGGAAATTTCTGACATCTTCTCACAAAAACCACCTATACAGCCCCTCACTACCAAAACCTCTCCATGTAAACCCAATACAGTCACTGAAGAAGTCTGACAGCAGAAGGACAGTTCATGTTCAGTAAAAGGCTTGAAAATGTGTATTTCTTACTTAGTCTAAATATCAGTTGTTTGAATTGGATCACAGACTCAAATCAAAGTCCAAATAATCACTCACACAGTACAGCATCATTTGACAGTTTATGTTGCAAAGATATACTTTCCAGAAACCTGAACAAGGCCTACTTAGTTTTGATGGAACAGATGCTATTCAGTACAGTTGGTTTAGGGGAAAGCTAATTCTGAAAGGTTTATTTACTGAAGTAACGCTAACTGTAAGCCATCCCTGACTCACATCCATTTCAACTCAGCCAAACAAAATTCTGACCTTTGGGAATTCAAACACATTGAAAACTTGACCTCTCGCCTGCTTGGCTTTTTTGTTTGTGGGTTTGCTTTTATTTTAATAAAAAAGAGGAATTTTTTAGTATCTTCTTATCATCATGTGCCTTTTAAAGACATGTTATTTTTTATTTGCTTAAAAACTTTTGAAATACTTTTTATGCTAAAAAGGTTATTTTAACATGTTCACGAGAAATTCAGTATTCAAAAAATGTGTAGTTTAAAATAGAATATTCAAATATTATGGATCTTTGGAATCTCAGTTAATAAGGCTTTATTCCTCTTAGTTGCTGTTAGGATTAATCTCAAAACTGTAAAATGAGATAGGTTTTCCTAGTACAAGCCTTTGCGTTTGAATAACAATTTTTAAAATGAAAAATAACAAAGAAAACTTTTATCTCTTTGTCGATATTTCTTCCAATTTCATGCCCACTCATGAGATAACAATTACTTTACCCTAGAACAGATTGAAGATCGCATTGTTCTCTTAATGAATTTTGTGTACGAAAAGAAATTGACTGATTAATCACTGCACTGCAGATTTTATTTGGCAAACCCCACTTTGATATGAATATGCAGTTGTGCACTTTGTGCTGAGTGTGGCTGCTCTTATCACTGCTGGGACCATCTAGTATCTCAGAGCTGTCACAGCACAGAGGTTACTTGAGATAAATCACTTAACAGCAGCTGCAGGCCCTTCCAAAGTAACAGATTAGATACAGTACATGCAGGGTAATGCAGAGTGAAGCAGACTGACTGAATATTCTGGAATCTAAATCAGTAGCATCCTCCTCCTCAGTTAAGGCTCAGACCTGGCAAAGTGTCACAGAAACTGGTGAAGATCATTCTTCATAAGGTCAATGTAGTCTGGAATAAGAATATATTGAGCCAGCATAGCAAATACATTGGCATTGTGGGCATTTTTTGCTGCTGTTTTCCTTTTCTGACAGGTCAATTTTTTATCCTGCTTTCACTATTACACCAATACAGCTGAGGATCCTTTCCTGTGTATAGCATTACTCTCTAACAGTAACTGCCACAGGAAAAACCAAAACTGAATTGTGAATAAGCCTTTGATAGCTCAAATCCAGAATACAGTTAATTTGATGCAGTTCATAATGATTTCATTGCTGGTTTGAGATGAAGGAAAGAAAATATATTCAAATGAGATTTACAAACATTAAAGCCAAGTTTCCGCTGATGATTTAACAAGGAAGAGTAGATCATAATACATATGGTTTTGTTTAGAAACAGATATTACTGCCTAAGAACAGGGCACCTACATCACTCCCTTCTTGTCAACAAAATCAAGAGAATTTGTCGATACACCTACCTTGTGTTCTGATAAAGATGCAACACATAACTTCTCAGTTACTGCTAAGCATGATTATAAAGGGATGGGAAATCTTATTATCTGGCTTTTCAGTGACGTGTACAGGACTGCTATTCACTTTCCTCAATCAGTAATATCAAATTTGCTTAACATCACCTAGCTCCTCAAAAATTTTAAACCTCTGATTTTTTTTAAAACCAAATCACCTTATCCACTGTACATGTACTCAATGACCATGTACAAAAATACGTCTTCTAAAACTAACCTTCTAGAACAAAAATGGCCATCAGATTAGGAATAATTGTGGCAAGAAGTACAGTTAATAGAGAATTTTCCCTCTAAAAATGAAGAGCTTGCAAAAGAATGTGGAAAATAAGCTACCTTTACACTACAGCAGAAGACAATGGAACTTAAGGAAAAAACATGGTGTAAGACCACAGAGTCCAAGCTACAAGCTCATTGAAGGAGTTTTACTTTAAAAATATACTAGGTTCCAAAAATTTGCCCACTGAATTTATTGGAACAGCACTCAGTTTTTTTAAAACCTTAAGAGATAGTGCAAAGGAGAAACACTTCACACATTTTCTCAGGAGTTACCTTTACTGGTAAACTTTAGAAAATAAGAGAACTTGGCAAAAGTTTAAAGGGCAACATACAACGAAAATAGAGCATTCCACAAAGCATTGACTTAGCACATGTCAACCCATACAACTTAGTAAAAGCCAACCCACCCAGTCCTAGACTACCCAAAATATCAAAAAGGGAAATTAGGAGAGGAAGAAGAAAAGGAAGATTAAAAGAGAGAATTACGGCTACTAGCCCTAGATCCAGTGTATATCCAGCTACCAGGAGTCCATGAAGGTGATAGGAAACAAACATGAAAAGCACATTTTGCTGCTTTTATTGCTTTGGTGCCCTGTGGCCACACCCTTACCCCTATGTCAGACATCCAGAGCCTCAGCCAATTCGGGGCTGGGTCAGGGGCTCTGGGACGTGGTGTTGACACCGCTACCAGTGTCCAGTGACTAGCAGTTGCTCCAGTGCTGCCCAAGGAGGCTCTGGGGGACTGGGGTGTGGGATAGGGAATCACTTGAACTTTGTGAAATATGACCTTTCACTTCCTCTGTCACATACATACTTGAGTTGGTGCAAGTCAATAATTAATATAATAAGCCAGTGTCTTACATGTGGTGACTTTTGTAGGGCATAACCTAAAACTGAAGTACAAAACCAAGAAGAGACATTTAGCACAATATAAGCGGTAGGCATAATGATGTTTCTTGTATGCTATAAGACTATAAAAAAAGCTCCTGTGCTCTGGAAACATGTTCCCTTTAGAATGTGAAGATGCTTGTCTTAAGGCTTGTGTACTGGTTTTGTCTGGGAAGAGTTAATTTTCTTCATAGTAGGTAGTCCAGAGCTATGTTTTGGATTTGTACTGTAAGGACTGTTGGTAACAGAGGAATGTTTACATGCAAGATAAGGAGGTGATCTGAGACAGCTAACATGGCTTCCCTAAGGGCAAATCGTGCCTGACCAATTTAGAGGACTTCCGTAACGGAGTGACTGGAATGGTTGACCCACCAAGTGAAGACCCACCTAGGTTTCCTTAAGGCCTTCAATTTTCTATTAAACGACATGTCCTAATTAGAGGAACATGCATTTTAAGAGTGGACTATTCAGTGGATAAGGAATTGCATCCAAAGGAACCTGCTACAATAAAGAACCTGGCAAAAATACATATTTTTGGTAAGAAGAATGACTGGGTTATCACAGTATTCAAAAGAGTATTTTTTTTAAAAAGTCAACTCAAGTGGACATACTGCACAATTCCAAAGGGAATTTGTGAAACTTTAGCTACTTTTTAAAATTTACTACTAAAAGTTAATGTTTTTCTGTCTTAATTAGGAAACTGAGACCAAAAAAATGTTAAGCTGGCATTGTCTAAATGTCTGTTTTTCTCACACACAGTAAGAAAAAATTTGTTTTATGCAAATTCTGTTTGCCTGAAATACCTATGCCACTTGCTGTAACAGAAAACTATGTCTTTGATATGTCTGCTTGATCTGTTGGAGAGTCTTAGAAAACGGACCTTAATAGAGCATACTGCAAACCTTTTGTGCTAAAGGACCTTGTGCTAGACAAATATGTGCCTTGGCAGTGTCAGTCCATAGACTAAAGGCAGGAACAATATCAAAATTTCACATATTCATAGGATGCAAAAGCCTATAAGGAGTAGCATGATGGGCTCTAAAGACAACAGTGATTGAATACTTAGATATATTTCATACTGTAGATGGTAGATGGGTGGGTAGGGGTTGTGGGTGTGAACTTGGACACTGACACTCTTACATGTGTTTCTGTGGGTGGGAGGGAGAAATCAGTCTACCTCAGTCCAGAAAATAATGCAATCATTCCCATGTAGTAATTTATAGTTATCTTTTTTTGTTTCCTGTGCAGCAGAGAAGTGTACCCTTTTCTGTTATTTTCTGTGAGTAGATGGCTTTTCCCTATTTCCCTTTTCCTTTTTTTCTCTTCCTCCCAAAAGATAAATGCTCTCTCATTTTCACATGCACTTCTGCTCCCAGCTCTCATTACAGTCCTGGCTGAGCCTTACATCTGGCAAGCTTAACATGTCACTATCTGTCCTCAGAACCAAAGTGCACTGGAATACTCAATAAACCAAGAGAGTTATCTGACCCATATTACCCAACAGACCATGTGCATGTCATTTCTGTAAAGCACCTTGCATGCTTCTGCCAGCCAAGAGCCTTCACATATTCCATCCATTTTGAAATAAGCATCCCCTGTGTAGCAGCATGTGCACCTTTATGCATATTTTACCATCTACTCTTGTTTTAACTGAACCTAGACAATGTTCTTCTGACACTTGCAGACTTTAAAATATCTTTGACTGTCAAGAGTCTCAGGGCTTTCAGATGCATAGTCATTGTGATGCTCTAAAACACACACAAAAGACAATTGCATGTGTGCAGTAAGTGGATTATAAATTTTGGAGATTTTTCTCCAAGCACTTCAGCACTATCACAATTACAGACTGTTGTTTATTCTACTAGCAACAGCTCTCCCTGAAGCACTGTAAGTAGGTTTTATAAAATTTAAACTGATTTCAGATAAGTTTAAAGTGACCTGCTGCCGCAGAACAGTGGCTCTTGCATGAAGTGGGAAGCCACAAGGAACCATCTTTTTTGACTAAACAACATGGGTTACTAAAACCAGGCAAGCCATAGAAAAAGGATACTATAAACAGTGCATTTCCATTCTGTTCACCTTTGTTAATATGATTTCTCTTCCTGTCCTTTAAAACAAAACAAAATAGAAAGTTAATGTTGAAAGTTTTTAATTTTTACACATCTTCCTCTGCCCAAAGACCATGTTGCTTTTGGACGCCGTGCCTTCTAAAACCATGTCAGACTTCAGTTCAATCTGCACTGTTCTTGAAATTGTGGGACACAAACTGAGAGTCCTCTAGCTTCTCATGCTTGGCATTAACACAGTGGTTAGAGAGGCGCAGGGGATTTGGGCAGTGTCACTCCAGTTCTTTTGACAGAAGTGCTGAAAAAAGGCATTTAAAAAAATTTTTTTTTCAAATTATATTTTTGAAAAATATGCTCTCACTCTGAGGTGTGATAGGGGAGTAATTAAAATGTATTAGGAGTTACAGTAGTTAAGCAAATATTCTGTGACTTCTTTCAAAATATTAAAGCAAGGAAGAAAGAAGCTTGAAACACATATTCTTACTTCTTACCTTTTTTTTTTTTTTAGCTTTTTCTCATAAATCACTGCAGGAAACAAAATTTCAGCAGGTTTGCTACAAATGTTTCTTAGGTAAATTACTGTTTCAGGTAGCTTAAATCACAAACCACGTAAAAATAAACCATCAAGAGATATAACTAGCACAGAAATTTGTAATTACTAATTCTGTAGCAGAGGCTTGAAAGTATATTTTCTCTGCCATTTTGCCTAGCCTGCCCTTGAAAACTCATTTGAATCTCAGACAAGGAAAAAAAAAATACTAAAGAAAACAACAGGCTCTCCTAATTTCCTTTATTTTACTATTTATTTTTCAATTTTAACTTTCAGTTTTAGGAGTGTCTTATGTGTTTAGAAAATATTTAGCATTATTAGTTAGATAACTATACTACATGTCATAGTGATTAAATCATTAATACTGAACAGACAATATTAATTAGCACAATTATGTGTGCCAGTTAATTTTTGAGTTATAATTGTTACTCATTGTATTTTCTATCCAAGATGCAAAGATTACAATCAGAGAGACAGAAAATAGGTGTCATTGGACATAGTATCCTCCTCTGCCTTGTCAAGTTCAGAAAAAATTGATAAAGTACATATTCCTATTGGAAGTTGGGATGTAGCTTTCATCTATTCACCTGTGCAAGGACGCCCATCTCTTCTGCTTTTTTTCCTGATCTTTTGCTAGTCAAAATTTAATGCAACACCCATATGACACAATACTTTTTATTTGTCCTTCCCCATACATAGCAAAAGAACAATCTACAGCCTTTTCAATAACATCTTTTCTAATATACTGAAGAAATTATAAGTTCGTATTGTCATACACACTACTAATTTGATTTGTACTTATAAAATCTAATTATAATAGCAGAAAACCCTTCAGTGCTTTAAAGGGCTATTTGTGTAATAACACCAACAATCCCACCACATTAAAGTCCATAGCAAATCTTTCTTCTCTCCTCATCCTATTTCCCACCCCAGATACATAATTTCAGGTAGTTCTGTTACAAGTTTGGACTTCTGATTTGTGCACTGGCCATTCAGATAACCAAATACCTCCATTGAACCTGCCTTTATTGAGAAGTTTTCAGTAGACAGAATATTAGAATACAGTAAACTTCCTTGTAGTCTTCGAAGAAATGCTAGAATTGTTCTATCAGTGTTTCTGGATGGGCATCATGAAAATCTTAAAACAGAATTGGATACCTATAGCTTTGCATATACCTAGTTCTCCCATAAACATTTCTCAGACATCCTGCTCTGCTGAGGGCTCTCTGTTTTGACTTTAACCTGATGAGTTAAAGTGAGGTTAGTACAGAACAGAATAGAATAGAATAGAATAGAACAGAATAGAATAGAATAGAATAGAATAGTACCAGAGCTATGATGATCATCTACTCTAACTGCCTGATCACTTTAATGTTGATGGAGAGGCTCAGGAACACATGCAAATGATCAATGTGATCAGGCAAAATATCCAATTTATTATTCAAATAAGTTAACTTTTATACAGTTTAGTTTGTTTTGGGCACATGCTTACAACAAGGTGATTGCATAGCTCAGTCTGTGCATGCGTCTCATGTCTCCAGTTCATTGGACCTGATGTTCTGTCCACGCGGCCTGAAATCATACTTGGCATGTAGAGGCCTTCATAATTAGGAGCTTTCCGAAATCTGCATGTGTACCTTTATCTCTAGTTTCTCAAGGTTTTCTTACTATAAACTTACTATGTTCTCAAACCTTATAACTAGACACACAGCTAACAAGTATAAACATTGCATATTTTCACACAGTCTATAAGTATAAACATTACAGCTTGCAACCTCTAAAGTCATGTCAAGCAAGGCCTACAGAAAGCAGGAAAAATTGTTCAGAGAAATCTCTTTGCTCCAGCCACACTTTAAGACTGATCAAAGTTAAAACATGTTATCAAGGGCATTGTCCAAATACCTATTGAACTCTGACAGGCCTGGGCCATTGACCACCACTCTAGGAAACCTCTTGATGACTCTCTTGGTAAATAAATGATTCCTTCCATGTGTACTGTCACTGGATACCAGGCTGAAGACATCAGTAATTCTCTGTTTTTCCTTCTTAGGAAGCTCAAGAGAGCAATAAGGTTACCCCTCAGGTTCCTTTTCTCCAAAACAGACAAGCTCAAGTGAATAGACTTTGTCACTCCTCATAGGACATGTCTTCCAGCACTTTCATCAGCTTCGTTGCCCTCCTCCAGGTACATTAAAAGACCTTAACATCCTTCTTAAGTTGTGGGGCCCAGAACCACACACAGCACTCAAAGTGAGGCCGTGTCAACACTGAATACCATTAATTCTTTTGATCGGCTGGTGATACCATATTGCAGGTACCCTAGGATGCGGTTTGCCCACATGGCTGCCTGGGCACACCACTCACTCGTGTTGAGCCTAATGCTAACCAGCATCCTAGATCTGTTTCTGCAGGGTTGCACTCCTCTCCCATTTTATATTTGTATTCAGTGTTACTATGTCCCAAGTACAGAATCTGACATTTATTCTTACTAAATTTCATGCCATCGATGATTAGCCAATGCTATGATCTACCCAGATCCCTCTGCAAGGATTCCTGTCCCTTAAGCACCTCCCAGGTAAATACCATCAATAAACTTGCTAATGCATTTAGGTCCTGCATTTAGATAATTGACAAAAATATGGAACAGAACTGCTCCTGGAGCTGAGACTTGAGAAACACCACTGCTGGCTGGGTACTGGCCAGATGTACCCAGTTCGTCACAGATGGACAACTCATTCAGAAGATTACTGTGACAGACATTATCACAAGGCTTACTGCAATCCAGAAAAACTACATGCACTGTCTTCCCCCCATCCACTAGCAGGTGGCCTTATTATAAGAGGATATCAAGTTAGTCAGACAGGATTTTCGCTTTGAGAGCCCATGTTGACTGTTCCTGATGTTTGTCTTGTCCTTCAAATGCCTTTCAGTAGAACTCAGTATGTCCTTTGAGAGATATACAGTTGAGGTAGATAGGGTGAGCTCCTCAGAAATTACTATTCTAGTCTCTTTGTCTACACCTTTTGGTCTACAAATAGTCAGACACAACCTGACGTTAGAAAATGTTAGAGTAAATTGCAAATTTTTCATAGCAGCCAGGTCTCTTGGAGAAACAAAATCTAAGCAACAGATGTTTAGATAATTTATATCACTAGATTTGGGAGCAGGCTCTGGGCCTGAAGCTTTAACAATTACTATGTTGAACTGTATCTTTAATTATTCTTTGTTGCTGTTTCCTAAAGGCCCTCAATAAATTTTCTGTAGGAATAGATTTTGAAGCACTATTTATAATAATTTGTTGAGTTTTTAACAAATTGAAATATTTTTGCTTAAAATTTAGTTAGCTACCAAATGTATTTGAGGCACTGCAATTTTCAAATGTTCACAGCCAGCATACCACAGCTCTTATTAGTCAATAAAATGATTAATTTATATTATTACTATTGTCTATTCAAACCATAATGTTGTGCATGATGCTTAATTCCGAGGATGTCAACGGGTTAAAATTCTAAAGAAATGCTTTCTTTTCTCAAGGCATCAAATAAACATAAATACCGGTTGTCCATCATGATATTCCAATAGGACTCTTTATAAATTTTTAACATCTTTAGAGAGGAATGAAGCTGGAAGAGATATTAACCTGAGCCGACAATTTGAAGTCACCTTAGTAACTATATAATAATGAATAATAATAAATATTAGTTACAAATATAAACAAGTTGTTAGTTTTATGATTAGGAAATGTTTGTAAGTGCCTTAAAAAGTAAGACTTTTGAGAGGTTAGAAATCTATTGCAGAGATTATAGTCTTCTCTTATAAGAAACATTTGCTTACTTAGGTACTCTCTATATCTGACTTTCATAAGTCCTTGAGTTAGGTGGTAGAGAGTATGCCTTCTGAAAGTGAGTCAGATACTTTGATTTATGAAAATGTTGTAGAAATAAAAAAAAAAGAAGAATAAAAATGGGACATTTGGAGGAATGATACACAGCAGTGTAAATGTAGGGGGACAAGCCAAATGTCTTGAAATATACATCATGCTCTGAGATAAACAGTCTTCCTGTTTTTTCTTAGAGATGAAAAAATACAGTGCAGCATCAGCTGATCCATATGCTTAGCATACCAGCAGCATTGCTAATGTAACTCAGGTTGAGTGAGACTGACTCCACAGAGGTAACATTTTTCTGTCTCTTGGATTTGAAGTAGCATCCTGTGGACGTTCATACTACGTTGGGCTTTACTGTGGAACAACAACAAAAAAAACCAAAACACAAAAAAATCAAAATTGCTATGTAGAAAAAAAGTAGACTTTTGTAAGTAGAGATTCAAGCCGAACAAGTATAAAGTCTGTGTGATACCTCAGTGGTGAGTAAGCCTTGCTTCAGCTGTAAGCCTTGGAGTGAATTTCAACCTCAGCAAACAAATGAAGAATGGGCAATGTCCTATAATTGGTTTTGTGTTTTAAAGATCAAAATGGTAAGACACAGTTCAAGAGTGAAGTACACAAAATGTTGCTATCCAGAATAAAATTTTAGAAAAATGAATATTCACCAAGGGGGCCAGGAAGAAAGTGGATCAATAAAGGCACAGAAATTACACCCTGTGTTGCTCTATCTCTGTGTGAGGCATTAGATTATTATATGAATTATTGGCTTGGATCAACTCAAGTGTGTGTGTGTGGTGTGGGAAGGAAGAGGTCAAATTTCACAAAGGTGAGGTAATGTCTTGTCCCACACTGCAGCTCCTTGGAGATTCCTTGGTTAGCCCCAAGGCAGCTGTCAGTCACTGGACACTGGGAGCACTGCCCATACCACATCCCAGAGCCCTTGACCCAACCCCACAAAGGCTGGTACACTGGATTTCCCACCTGGGGGGATGGCCACAGGGGGCCAAAGTACATAGAAACAGCAACATGCGATTTCCATGTTTGTTTGGACGCTGCCACCTGGACACGTGGAAGCTGGACTTATGTGGGACTCCAGCTGGTAGCTATAATTCTCTCTTTTTCTCTCTCTTTCTTTACTTCTTCTTCTTGTCTTAATCTATTTCTTTAATATTTTGGGTGACTTAAAACCAGATGGGTTGGATTTTGCTAAGTTGTAGGGGTTAGCATGTGCTAAGTAAATGTTTTGTTAAATTCTTTACTTTGGTTGGATATTTCCCTTTAAACTTTTGCCAAGTTCCCTTATTTTCTAAAGTTTACCAGTAAAAGCATGTTATTTTTGACCTCCTGAGAAATGTGTATGGTGTCCTCTCTTTTGTGCTCTCTCTTAAGGTATTAAAAGAACTGAAAGGCCTTTTTAAAAATTTGGTGTCTGAGCTTTTAGAGCCTTATATATTTTTAAAGTACAAACCCTTCAGTGAGCTCGTAGCTCATACCCTGGGGTCTTACACTACCTAACCATAAAAACACTGCTTCCAGGGTTCAACCTTTCCAAAATAAAGACTCCAAGATGATTGAATCACTGACAACTAAAATAAGAGTGACTGTAGAAGCACTGACAGCTTTGTATTTGTGAAGCCTTATTTGTAAAGTCAGCTCAATATGTGAATTGCAAAAGTATGAATTACCTCATCATTCACTAAAATGAAAAAATAGCAAAAAACTTATTTCATTGAATCTAATAGTTGAAATGATGGAATTTTTTTGCACATCAGAAAACAGAGAAGTTTTATATCTTCTTTCAGTCATTAAATCAGCAAAATTCTTATGTGAAAGAGGCAAAAATGAAATTTGAAGCCTTAATTAGGCTCTCCTGAACTCCAAGTTCTTTGGGCATAAAGAAGGTAAGGCATTTATCCCTGAGCTGAAATTATGTTGTATCTATTTTGAGTCTGAGTACAGAAATTTGAGCCTTTCCGTGAAGAAAAGGCTTTTATATTGCAGCAATGTTGTAGGAGAATACCCATCTAAAGTGAGTCACATTTAAAGTAGTTGTATTTGCTGATGGTTGAAGTGAGTCAATGAGTAAGGATATTTACAATATGTCCTGTTTTCTTGAACTACTACAGAACCACCAGAAAGTTGTGGCAAGCAGAGATGCAAACACTGGCCAGTGTAAATAAGACATATCACGAGGAGCAAGGTTGTGAAGAAAGCATTGGAAACTGTTGTCATGTAAGAGATAACTCATATCAAGCATTTTGTCAGCTGAAGATTCTGTGATGAAATTCGGGATTCAAATCCAAACAGCAGTAAGCGCTGCAACTTATTCACCTGGAGTAATGGAGTGAATCATGGGTATATTCAACCCTTATCACTGTGTAAAAGATAAGAAACATTGTCCAGAGTTTTGCCTCAAACTAGAATGCACTGCAGAACCAAGAATATGTCTAAAAGACCCCTACTAGATAAAGCATCATTCTTTACTTACTTGGACTGGAAGATTGTCTTATACTAAAACCATATTGAAAGGACTGTGTTATTTTCTAACCATTAGAATACTTAAGTATAATGTAATAAGTTTTCAATGAAATACTCTTCATCATCTGTTTTTATTAACAGATTTACTTGACTTTTAAGATTTATACATTGCAACAATTCAGTATGTACAGGACATCACAATGGAAGAGGGCAATCATGAGAACAACTGCAGTGAGAGTAATAGTGTGCTTTGGGGAGTATAAAACTTGAAACCAGTGGAATATAAGTAATTTGACAGAACTGAAATTAGTCTATCCTATCTTGAATCAGTTATTGAAATCTAATTGCTAGAGTGATCACTGACCAAAAATTTACTACGAAAGCATTTTAGAATTTGCCACCAGTATACAAAAAATCATGTTCAAAATTCTGAGCCTTGAAAAAAGGAAAATATGTAAAGACAAATGAAATGAAGGTTAGAAATAAACTATGTCTCTATTTTCCAAGAATACTAGCTAAAACATTGGAGAGTGGGAATGCGATTTGTCCTTGGGTACTGTATTTGTATTTTCTACTTCTGTTTTATGCTTAATATTGTCTCTTTTAAATATTGTGTTTTCCATATCAGTAACATATCCTGCAACTTGCTGAATAATCTGACACTTAAACATGTGTTTGGTACAATGAAAAAAAGTATTTTCAGCAGCATGAACAAAACAAACAAACAAATCAATGTGCTAAACCTAAGAACACCAAACAAAAGCTCCAGCAGAGCCATCGAAAAATCCCGAGAGGAATGGAGGTTAAAAAAAACCCAACCCAAACCAAACCAATCAACCAATCAAAAAAAACCCAAAAAACCCCAAAACAATAAAAACCAGTGCTGTGCTACTTTTTGTAAAGTGAGAAAGATCAGTTAGGGAAAAAGTAAGAACAGATAACAGTGGAACTGACTATCCAGTGCTACTTATTCTGTCTGGATTGCAATGTATCTGCCTGGCTCAATAGTACTGCAGTTTAGAAGTCCTGCATGTCCAGAAATTTAGCCTACAATGGGACACATTTTGACAACTTACATCTAAGAACATTGCAGCTAAAATAGTGGTTAATTGGAGAAATATGTTGTTGTAGTTAGGGTATATTTGGGAAAAAGTCATTAAGAAGAAACTATAGTGAGAAACTGCTAAAATAAGATATAGATTTGGGGAGGTTGTTTTTGAAGTGTCAGATTTATTATACAAAATATATTACATATAGACTATAGTACATTGGAAAACAGGAAACTGATTCAAGTCAGTCTGTCCATTCTCTATCCTAGTTACTGCTCAATATCCACTTACAAGTGTTAAATTTTGCCTTAGGTGGGGTGACAGATAACTTACAGCATATATAAAGTAAAACATATATTTAATAAAAAAGTAAAGCAGTATCGGCCTTTCAGATATTTAATGAAGATGCAAACTACTTATAGGTAAGTTTCATAATCTGAAGATATCTCAGAGTATAATTTGGATAAGTATCATTTAAATTTGATCACAAATTATGCAAGTATCGAGTACAAAACAGCTTTCATTTTATTATACCTGCATGTTTTCAGATGTTGACTTCATTTTCAGCTGACTGTGAAAGCACTGATGTAGTGAGCTGATGGCTAGTTGCCCACCAGACCTCTCTCTCACTCCCCCTCCACAGCAGGATGGAGGGAATAAAAAAGGTGAAATCTCATGAGTGGAGGTAAGGGCAAGGAGATCACTCAGCAGCTACCATCACAGACAAAACAGACTGAACTTGGGGAAGATTAACTTAACTATTTGCCAATTAACAACAGAGTAGGATATCAAGAAATAATAAAAAACCCCTAAATACACCCTCACATCATCCCCACCTTCTTCCCAGGCTCAAATTTAACCCTTCCCTCTTAATTCCTCTGCCACTTTCTCCCATGCAGAGTGGTGGAGAGTGGGATGGGTAATAAGGGTTGTGGTCAGTTTACAGCACTTTTGGTCTGCCATTCATTACTACTTGGACTTTTCTCCTGTTCCACTGTGATGTCCCCCCCATGAGCTGCAATCCTTCAAAAACTGTTGTAGCATGGATGTTTTTCCATGGGCTACAGTCCTTCAGGAAAGCCCTTCATGGGCCCCTAGAAGTCTCAGTTCCTGACAGAAAATTTTATCCTACCTGGACTCCTCTCCACAGGACTCCTCCTCTGTGGGTTTTTCATGGGCTGCTGATTCCTTCAGAGCACTTCTACCTACAGTGGCATGATGTCCTCCATGGTCAGCTGGTCTGAGTGGATATTTGCTCCAACATGGTGCTGTAGGGGGATAATCTGCTTCACCAATCTTCTCCACAGGCTGCAGGGGAGTCTCTTGGGCACCTGAGTCCTCTCTTCTCCCTGTTTTACAGACCTAGATATCTGCAGAGCTGTTTCTCTCTTGTTTTTCTCCTCTACTGAAGCTGTTGTGTACTGTTTTTCTTAAATACGTTATCACAGGGGCTCAGCTGTCTAGAACTGGACAGGTCCAACATGGGGCAGCTCCTGCTGTCCTCTCCCAGGATCCACTCCTGCAGCTCTTCATTGTCTGTTCTCCTACCAAAAGCTTGCCAGATAAACCCAAGAAAAATAGACAACCTCAAATAGATTTCCAATTTGATATTTCATTTAATTCATTTGATCCCAAAGTGGGAACTTAAACTTATACCTTTGATTCATCTGAATCAAGGCAGACTTTGAGAATACATTCCTTCTTATGTTACATAGGGTGCTGTACATAGCAGTAGGCCAGTATGTTATGCAAAATATCAGTTTCCAAAGAAGCTGAAAAGTATTTTTCATCTCCTTGGTGTGCAGCAGATTTCCAGGTAGCAACATTGATATAGGAAAGGCTGAGGTACAACAACCAGGGAGATACTGGTGATAAACATAAGGGGATTTTCACTGTTTGGTTCCATCTCTTGTGCTATGCGAGCAATATAGTGCCATAGGTTAGCCAACATAATGGAAATATTGTGTTCTTAATCTTACCAGTGCTTCGCTAGCAAATGAGCAAATCTATAAACTTTAACAGAGCAAATGCTGGATCTGTTTCAACAAAACTATGAAAGCATGATTGTTGAAGTAACTATTGATATGAATCTAGATCAAGTGGTTATTTAGAGAAGCACTATTTCTTAGCAGTATTTAAGTATTTGCAGAAGTATAAGCTAAATTAATGAAAGTTATTACGCAATTCTACACACAAGAAATTTTCAAACATGGAAAGTAGACAGATAAGTATTTTGAAAATGTAGCCATTCTTGAAAGTGACAGCTGCAGTACAAAGAGGAAGGAAGCTACTATAAAGCCCCCGGGAGACAGCTTCTTTGAAAAGGTTCTTCATAAACAGACCTGGAGTGCGGCACTCCAGAAAGCAAAAAGGATATGACTCGAGTCAGGGTGTTTGCGACTTTCCGATGTGGCTGCAAGAACATCTTCTCAAACAGCAATGGGAAAGAAAGTACTTGAGAAAAGGAATGAGTGGAAGCTCTTGTATGCAGATGCCATTTTTCTGACTCAGATAGTAATAACAGTTATCAGAGGAGTGCCCGCATATGGTTACTTGTAATTCTTCAGAAACCATACAGTTTGTTGTCAAACAATCCTGCGTTTTCTGGTAGATTTGACAGTTTCTCTGAGGAAGTTCTGCAGAGTCCACTTAAGAAGAAAATGGGTGTCATATCTGAGCAAATGGGGACTCATCTGACTCAGAAGTTGATTTTCTTCAGCAATATTTCCAAAACCCGGTAGTCTTCATAATGGATTTCAAACCCATGAGTAATGTTTATGATGACAATTCCTAGGAACTAAATCACATGCTTCTAATCTATAAGAAGCGGTACCTTTGAGGTAAAGGATTTTTAGTCAATTTTGAAATATTTCGTAAGGCTACTGAGCAGAAGAACCTGTGCAAATAATTGCAATAGCTTTGGCTTCATTTTTCTAAGTATCTTTCCCTGCAGACAGGATAATCTACTGTTGAGCAATGCTTTTAACTAGACTAGTGAAACAAAAATACACTGAGTTTGGAACAACAATATTTGCTAATCAATCATAGTGAAGTAGATAATGCAAGAAGTAGTCAGAAAGAAGTGTATGTTTGTGTGTGTGTATGCTTTGATATGAACCTGAGCAATCAGAATTTTTTTTTCCATTTCTGAAGTTTATGCCTAAGACAATCCTAGAGTGTAAAGTCCCTTCAGGTAAAAGGGTAAAGGTCTTCTCTTCACATCACATTCTTATTTATTATATGGAAGGTTTGCTGACAGTGTACCCATACTACATTGGTTCATAACTCACCTTATTAATTCCTCACAAAACAATAATAAAAGAGAAGTTGTTTGATCATTTATTTATCCTAGGCACACAGTAGCAGTGGGGTGGTTCGAAAAGGGAATACTATTAGCACAAATCCGATCAGTATTTGTGTAGAAAGTTTTTCAACAACATGGGGCAATATATATATTTTTCTCTCTAGGTAATATATATTCATATACACATATACAGAGACAAGTAAACATCAGTTTACTTTTTAGAGAAAAAAACTTAAACTTTATTGATAGGCTGTGAATTGTTAAGTCATTGTCCATGTAACATAAAAATATGTCTCTTTCCCAGCTCTCCCATTTCTTTTCCAGGGATTTAGAATGCTTGCTGATACATTCTTGTATTTTTCTCCAGGGAATTTTCTTCTGTAGACAGGAACCCAGTTATAATCATGATCACTTGTAAATGTCTGTATCAGTACAACACTAGGAATTCATATTGTAAGATCATGGTTTAAGCAAAGTTGTCCAATTGTAATCTGATTACAGATGTAAACATTAAGTACCATATTTTCGGGCTGATTTTTTTTAAAATTGACAATTTTTTTTTATGAGCACTTTTTTGGAGACAGCCGCTACAGCGAATATTTTTCTATTTTTATATTATATTCTTACCTAAGAGCTCCAAATTAATGAAACAGTTTACTTTTCTTCCCATACTTATAATTCTAAACTACCATACAAATACAAGCATTGAAAGGTGGAGAATGAGAAGGTATATGTCACCAGGATATGATTTAATTGATTTTGTTGCCATAGTTACTACCCTTCTGCTTATAATGTTTTAAAAGTAGTGATTCAGTATACCCATTTTGAGAAATAGGATTACTAATTCAAAAATACCTAAGCAATCTGTTTTTATACTGAAATTTTATGGTGCAATTTTAAGTAGAAAAGCCTGGTTTTTAATTAGAATCATACAGAAAATATCCTTTTGATCCAATCTTCCTTAATGTTTACAATTTTAAGTACTGTTTTGATAGCACAAGGAAACAGAAAGCAAAAGAAAAACTTTCAAGATCTCATAAGTTCAGACTTTCTACTCGGTCATAACAACAACTGAATTAAAGAAGTGCAACTCTCCTGTTGAGGTTCTTTCAGAAAGTCACCAGAAATGTATGAGTCTTATTTTTGCTGTCTACTTAGCTCTCACAGTTCTTGCAGGTCAACCTACTTTATTATTTCCATTTCTGCAACCTTCTCAGCTCTGAGGGTGATTCAGCTAGTAGTACACTTCCCTCTCAATCAGTAAACAAACCAAGTGATACTCACTGTGCAATTCATCTTTCAAATGAATAATATGAGTAAGGTTGTGATCTCTTGGTAGTTTGTAATACCCCACAGAACATTTGCAACCCAGGAACTTTGTTTCTTTTATCTGAGGCTTAGTTTGCTAAGACTGTAATCAATACTGAATTTTATATAACATTTTGTAAATTTTTACTGAATTGAAATGACAAAAATATTTGTATTTGTCACCATTATATATACATGTCATCTGATCTCCATATTACGGTGGCACATATCTGAACAACTATTTTTCCTGTAAAAATATTCACAATCAAATTATGATTTATATTCACCATATGCTTTTTATGGTCTTTTGACTTTACACTGAACCTGTTCTTTTTCTTTCTTCAGAGTACAGTAAAATATTTAAACCATAGCAAAAGTGTGTTAGTTTTGAAATCTCAGTAAAAATTCAGTATTGATGGTTATTATTTGACTATCCAATACCTTGTACTCTTATAATGCCTGAAACAGTTTAGTTATCAAAGGGCTTCAAGAGCTTTGAGTAAAGACATTAACAAGTTGAAACCAGATAGTAATGTCTTCAGGTTAACATGGTTCTGTAATATGTTACACTTTTCTTTGGGATTGTATTTTAGTTTAACACGTTTGTAAGGCAGGGAAGTAATCTCCATTATATTGACACAAATGAAACCTCCTGCTCAGTTACACAGTGACATCAAAATCTGAATAATTTCATCTGGTCTCAGACATAGCTCTCCTTTTAGTTTTAAACTTCAGATATTTCCCTTCAATTCTGTCCGTGAATTATTTGATTGCATACCAAAGCCATTAGGTCAGATTCATTTATGACTCTTCTAGTATTGTAAAAATGAACCTTATTTTACCCCAGAAGCAGCATCACAATGACGATGGGTGAAGTGACTTTTTTATTGTATGTTCCTTAGACACTAAAAAGCTAAAAAATGTGTTAATGGTTTCATTAATTATCTTGCTCTAAAAGAGGTTTCATATTATTCTCACATCCATTTTCCCTCTCCATGTTTTCCCTTCCATGTTTCCACGACATTTTAAAAGTATGTCAATGAAATAGCTATTTCAATAGTGTTTCTTGCAATGCCATGAATTAAAAACAACTCTGTCATGTTCAAAGCTCTCCCTTGCTTTTATAGAAGAAAGTCACTGTAATACTTTTGAAGTTCAGATTTTTCCTAATGTCCTTCTCAATACTAGAGCTTTGACTAGTGCTTTTCTTTCCTGTTCTTCACTCCATTTGTACAATCTGTACTTCAAGTTTTCAGATCTATTCTTTTCTTTTTTTAATATTTTTAGTGTGACATTGGCTAACCAAAAGGATCCATACATTATTGGGCACAATTGGTAATTTCAGAGCAGATGTATGATCTCTCTGTAGTGACTTGATAAATAATTCTATAATTTCTTAATCAGATTTTTTTCAATAACAAATATTTTATTTTTCTTTCAAATAGGGCTTCATTATATATTTATAGAATTTATATGACAAGCAGTCCTTGTGAAACTGTATGTTCTTGTCAGCACATAACAATACCCTCCTAATCTGTTCACAACTAAAATGTTAACATTTCTTACTATATTCCTTAAAACACTAATCAGCTAATGTTTAGACAAATCCCTACATCTTTGTATCCATATTATCCTCATCGAAGTGAGGTTTTTCCATACACATGAAAATTCAAAATCTTCAACTGGTATACACAGGGATAAATGGCAGAATGGGGATTTTTTTTCCTACCCTTGTTTTGTAATTATTTAAGCACAGAGATACCTCTCCGCTTAAAATTAGAACAGATTTAAAATAATAATTGAGGAAATTTTATTCTAAGATGTTAATAAATATTGTTAATGATTTGCCCTTAGATATGTCTTTTCTTGAAATTATCTTGTAGCACATCCCTTGCTAGGTAAGTATCTACTTCCCCATTGTTTTAATGTTAATCCCAGAGGATGCATCATCTGTCATTTAGTGTTCAATATAAAACAGCTCATTTTGTTTCCTTTCACTCACTGTAGAAACAGAGCACAAGACAGTCCCTCTGGTGTGTTCTTCAAAACTGTGATCTCACTGATTAAAATGCAGAGAAACTGGCATTTTTCCTTTATCTGCAGTCCATCATAACTTTATTGTTTGAATCTCATTAACACTGTGTTACTTCTCTCTCTGTAATATTGGCATTTTTGTTTGGGTTTTGGATTTTTTTGTTTGTTTATTTGTTTTGCTTAATTTTTCCCCCCTCTTTACAGGAAATTAATTAAAAATAAACATCCAAAAATACTGCATATAGATTTATTCGGTAACCTTCTGTGATAGCATTTGAATCATATCTTCAAGTATTTATATAACCTTCTATCATAATTCAGTGGAAGTACAAAATCTGATGTAATTTATAACTTCATGACTGTTATGCAAAAGTCATCAGTTCTTAAATATTTTTAGATGTAGCTTAACTTTTCTTAACTCTTCAGACTTTATTACTAAGATTAGAATTTATTAAAAAATTATTTCTAAGCTTCTGCATTGCTCTTGTGGATCTACCATTTTTTTCATGGGATATTTGACATAATGCTCTTATAAATATCTAAATGGTCAACTTTTCTTGCATATTTCTTATCCTTCATTACAAGAAAGACAGCAAGGCACTGGTACAGGAGAGAAAGAGCTGTTGAAGGGTCTGAAGCACAAGTCTTATGAGGAGCAGCTCAGGCATCTGGGTATGTTTAGCTTGGAGAAAAGAAGGCTCAGGGGAGACCTTATTGCTTTCTACAGCTATGTGAAAGTAGTGACAAGGTGGGAGTCAATAATAAGTAACAAGACAGAGAAGAAATGACCTCAAATTGCTCCAGGAGAGGTTTGGATTAGATATTTGGATTAGATATTTCTCTTTAAGATCCTGAATTCACTACTGAAAATGGGAAAATAATTGTATTCATTAGAATAAAATACTTTTTTTACGTTACCTCATCTCTTGAACAGTTTGGCATGCAATTTCTGCTATGAATGTGAAAGAGCACATATTTTTCCAAATCAATAAACTTATTCACTTAACTCAGAGTCATAACAAAGGAGTACCTATTGATCAGGAAACTGGACCCCATAGAATTTTCTGTAGCTTTTATACAACTTGGCTTACAGTAGTCCCTGAAGACCTTCTTATCATTAGATAGCAAGAGTTAAGGATCATTAATGAGTGATTTGACTGTCTTCACAGACATTTGTGAAGTAATTTTGTTTCTTATAGTATTCAGAGAAAAAAATACAAAACATAATCTGTAACCTGTTACTTGGGATAATTACTTTTCCTGTATGTATATGCATAGGGTTTATATCTTTTTAAAACAAAACAGTCCTTACTGTGTAAAAGATATTGCGCTGTAGTGTAAATATTGCATCTTGTAGCATTTGGCCAGTGAATAAGAGAGTATATTTTAAGTTAAGCAAACTGTATTGACTACTTACTCTGGAACATCTCTTCCTGTGCAGCTTGTCAACTATATTGGAAAATGTTGTGTTGTCTCAGGAAAGTGTTGTAAGCAGTAAAGAAAGAATTTAAAAGCCTTTTCACCAAGACTGGTTTAATTATTTTTTTTTTGACAAGTGTGACATTTCTTAAAAATTTTAAAGGTCTTCTTTTCTTAATATTATTTTTCTTCCATTAAAAATTATGCATGGCTTTTATAATATTCCTTCTGAATATATTTATTAAAATAAGTTCAAATCTTCATTTCAAATCCAAATGGAAACTGACCCCAGGTATTTAACCCCTAATTTGTATAAGCGTTATACTTTTGCAGATATAAAAAGTGTTTCATAATTTTGTTCAGTGGTTTAATTCCATTCCTACCAAAAGTGCTCATGTACATTAGGAGACAAATTATCTGCAGAAGTCCACTAAATCCTTTGGAGTTAAATTAGCAAGGAATTTAACTTCAAATATTCACTTTCAGTATTTCTCAAATCCAGTAAAGTCTCTCGATTTTCATTTCATTACAAGAATATCTGCCACTTGGACTTTAGCTATAATGACTTTCTTTTTTTCTACACATACATTTTTTTCTGTGAATGTTCACAAGCTGATGACTAAGATCTATGAGCAATACATGAAAATGATAGCATAAACTTAACTTGGGTTCATTTTTCATGAATTCCTGTTGGAAAGCACTTAGCCTTCAAATTGTTATTTCTGTTATGCCATTGTAGAATAATTTCCTCTCCTTCTATCCAGACATAGTAAAAAATAATTGGATAAAAACCCAAGTGGAAATTCCAATTTTGCATGGAAAAAAAAAAAAAAAGAAAGCAGTACATATTTTCTAAACTGGACATGCCTTGAGTAGGACAAAAATAATTTATACTTGTGATAAATGAAGCAATCATGTATCCCACAGTAAGTGAAGGAAGGAACACGAAAATAAACTTACCAGAAGTCTAGAGCCCAGAGCAGTAAAACTTGCAGATATGAAACTTATCTGATCTTCCCTGCTTCATGCTAGACTTAGGACTGTTCCTCCAAATGGAAGGCATGGGAGAGTCCTTTGATTTGGAGGAAAAAAGGGGGTGATGGGGCGAGAAACAGTTCTGATGTCTTGTTAACTCAGTAAGTCAATGCACAGGGTCATCTTATATCACTTCTGGTACTCCTGAGTTGAATAGAAATACAGCTCATCATTTTCCTTTTAAGCCTTACACATAGTATTTAGACAAAGACTTTATAACATTATAACAATAGTTAGGCATATTGGATTGATATTGTGGAGCTAATACTTTTTAACTCACTCCCTAGCATCTTCGTAATGTTAAAAAAAAAGTGGAAAAATGCCCAAATAATAATATACTTCATAACAATAGTGCACAGATGCTAGCTACAAGGCATCCCTTCCTCACATGTGAGCAGTACTAAATTTTATATGTCACTTGCAGCTTAAAAGAGGTATGGACTCTTCTAATCATGGATTCTTCTAATCAATAATACTTCAACATGAAATGCTGGCAAAAGCTATTTGATTTCCTTACTAAGATGATACCAGACTAACTTTTGCATATTACTCTGTAAAGTTTTGCTTAGAAATACCCTGGTCTACAAGAACTGGAAAGGGCAGTCAAGAAAGCCCAGAGGTCTCTTTGGAAACTTCTACTTTCTGAACTTGTCAAGGTATTTGTCATCTGACATAGAATAAATAAAGATGCTTGCAGAAATATAATGCCCTTACGAAGAGTCAGAATGGCTTCTGTACAAGAAAGTTCTACTTTCAACCATACTCAACTGTTCTGAAAAAGGTGAATTACACATACCTAAGGGTAATTCAGTTGATACACCTGAATTTCCAAAAGTTCTGTGACAACCTACCTCACTAAAGCTTACCAGGGAGAGTAAGTAGCCACAGTATAGAGAAGGTAAGTGTTTGAAATATAACTGTTTTAAAGACAGGGAACTGAATTTAAGTGCTCAGAAGGGAAAAGTCTAACCAGTGGAATTCTGCAGTGATATGAGCTTGGAGATGTTCTGCTCAATCCATATATACTGGCCTAAAAAAGAAAGTGAGCAGTGAGGTGAGAACATTTTTCAATGATGTTAATTTCTCCAGGATAAATGAATCTTAAAAATTAAATGGTTGAAAAATTAAATTGCCCATTAAAGACACTGTGATGGACTTCCCAAAGAATCCAAACACTTTCTGTAGGAAGTGGTTGCCTCTGTTTTACCATTTTCACTCAAAAAAACTTGGCAGTGTAATGAATTCTTCCTTGAAAAAGTTTCAGTGAGTAGAAATAATAATTAAAAAAGAAAAACGGCAAGTGAAATAGGGGGAATCATTAGGAAAAGACTGGAAACACAACAGAGGACTTCACCGCGACAGTTTTTATTTTTGTTGGCCTTTTGAATGCTGAGTGCAGCTCTTGAGTTTCCTTTCAAAAATTTCTTTATAGAACAGGAAGATAATCAGAAAAAATTGAAGATGCTCAGAATTATGGAATGGTTTTGTAATAATCTAGGATGTTGCAACTGGTAGACAGCTAAGGACATTTATAATACAGGGCTACAAAACTGTAAATGAAGCAAACAGAAAAAAAATAAAAACTGCTGTCTCCTTGGGGAACGTAAATCATGATGTACCAGATGAAGGTAGGAGGAGCTGAATCTACACAATGGGAAGTTGTTTTCTTGCTCCTCTGTAGCCAGACACTGATCAGGGTACATGCTGATTGCTGGTATGGGTTTAAATAAATGCTGAACTGAGCAGGAGAACTGAAATGCTGCGAAGCTTTCTAAATATACAAACCCCTCATCTGGCCTAGAAAGTCCAACACATGCACTTTGCTAGAGACATGAAATATATATGGGGAAAACATTGTATTTGATTGCCTTATCCTTACTCTTTTCCATACCTTAGTTATGACCATTGTGCAGGAACAAAAATTTAACTCGATAGAGACTTGTTTAATCCCTTAATATTGCATAATTCTTAACTTCATTTAATCTATTGTTAGTCTCATCTTTGTCACAGTATCTGCAAAATCCTGAAACTCCTATTGCTAAGTGTGAGATACTGAAATGTTAATGGTTAATGGCTCAATCAATCAGCCATTTGCAAAAGCAGCAGGTGCTCTGCTGACAATGTGCAAGGGAACAACCCTGGTGCAGAGTGTAAGGACTGCGGGATGACCATGACAAATAAACCTCTGTTAGCAGGAAGCTGGGTTTTGAGCCAGATAAGGGAAGAGGTCGATGAGAAGCAGACTCTGTGGAGGTGGAGTGGTGCTTTCTATCATGCCAATGTCCTCCCTTACGTAACTGGCTCAGTTGTAAAACTCTCCCTGAAGCCGTCATAGGGGAGATATTGGGACATTCCCACATAGGCCTGAAGGTATTCATCCCTTCTGATGGAGCATAAATAGCTCAACTACGCTGACATGAGAGGCCATTATCATATCTTAGAAAGTGCCATAAGTCATCAAAGACCTCCAAAGCGCCCCCAGAAGCGTTTTGGAGACCTTCCACCAGAGGACTGCATGTGATCCACAGTGCCACATCAGATAGTGTAAAACTACACCTCAACAAGTGGAGATATCTGAGTGTTCCCACCTAGCCTGAGTGTATATTTACCTGTTGAACTGTATGTTTCACAAGCTCCCCCCCACCCCCAATAGATCAAGACTGAGACCATCACTTCAACCACCTTCAGATATCTAAATTGAAACAGTGAAGTCTTGTTGCTGGATCTATCTTTCTACTCTTATCTTTTCTCTTTATCTCATTCTTTCTTCTAACTTCTTCTTGGAATATATTATAAGCAAGATTAAAAAAATTCAGTCAGTGCCTTAGTAAGTGTTCTGTTGTGTCTGGATAAGTTAAAAGTGGATAAGCTAAAAGTTTGGTAAGTTAAAGTTTTTGAAGTGCCTTACTTTTGATGTTGTTTTAAAATTTGCCAAGTCCCTTATTTTACCTTAATATTCTAAAGTTTGCAAGTAGAAGTTATGTTATTGAAGCTCCTGAGAATTTTGCTGGTTCTGCTCACTGCCCAGAATGAATCAAACAACCTTCCCCTAAACCTGCCACGTGAACCAAGGCATAACACAAAGGAACACAGAAAATTGAATTTTCATTAAGCTTTGTTTCTTTGACCTGGTCCAAACCCGCTTATTTTAGCCTAATTTCTTATCTTTGCGTTAATAGAAATTAGTGTCTCCCTTTTGTCCTTGGAAAGTATCTACCAGTAAGGATCATAGATTGTAGGCTGAAGCTTTGAACATTATTGCAATAGATCAATATTTAAGAACTTCATATATTTGTACGTGTAAATTTCTCAGAAAATTTTAATGGAAGCATTTTACCACATAGGGCAAAGTAGCAATGTATTTTAGAGATTTTAACATTTAATTGTTAGCATGAACTATGATTGAACAATTGGAGGTAGGTGGGGGGCTTGTTAGTTTTTTTAAACAAATTCTTTATTTTAAATTCTTCCCAGTCATACGATATTTCCATATCTAGGCACAGGTCCTAGAATGGGAATATTTTTCCTTTTTTTTAATATAATTAATATTTTCAAGTGAAAACCTCTTTTTCCTTCTGATAAAACAGGCAGTTTTCTTTTCATGTTTCAATTAAAATAAAATTAAACAAAAAGATAACCAGCCTGCCCACATCCCCAGCTTCCCTTCGTGAATCTATAAAATATAAACTTTCAGTATCCTGCTAAGGTACTGGAATACAAAATGAGATGCTACATATAGTAGACATATGACTGGAAATTTATTCTCCTTCAGTATTTCAGTTGCATTAAGAATAAAATTACTTTTTGTGGAATCCTATGCAAACTGAAGGCATAAAATAATGTCCATTAAGGGGATGTTAAAATTCTAAATGCTAAGTATCTCTTCTCTGTCGTTTCTTTCTTTGCTTGATATCTCAGTGGTCTTGTCACACTGGACCCACATTAAACCCACAATATTACTCATGTTTATCTTGGGTAAGGATGATTCTGTTCGTACTTTATTATGTAAGGGAGAAAAGGTACCCTTCCATCAGAAATTCAACACACAATTTTTAACCTGCAGGAAGTAGGAAGAACCCATAACATATCCTAATGAATACTCTGTTCATTTCTTTAAAATAACTATTAATACCACAGTGTCATAGTGTAACCTGAAACATCTTTCACATGACTTCTGATAGTTTAAATACGAAGCAAATAATTTCAAAATTGAATCTGTATTAAAAAAATTAAAATGTTCATATGTCTTTACTTGATTTTTTTTTACCATTTTACTATAGGCTTCAGAAATTAAGCAACCAGCTTTCAGTATTCAAAGACATTTCTACTAATGGTTTCTTCTCTAGAATATTTAACATTTTCTATCTCTTTTTGGCAATGTCTCTTATTGTTAATTTTTCTTTAAACCAAAAAAATCCTCAGAGCTTTTGTTCCTATTTATATCCTTGCTTTTCATTATTCAGAGCATAGATGTTAAATACAATGGTTTTTTTAGTTTACTTTGAAGTTTCTTACACTGGAAATAGGTGACATATGTCAGGGTCCTTGTCAGTCTTTGGCTAACCCACTACCCATTGTGCAATTTTTATTAAATTAACACAAATTAATAAATTACACATAAAATCTTGAAATTGCCATAGGATGACAGGAAAGGAGAAAGTAAAAAGTATCCTCATTTACAGCACTAAACTCAGAATTCTCAAAAAAAAATGTTAAATGAACATTTATCATCTGAAAATATTTGTTAAAGAAAGTTGCTAGCATTTTTATTCCTAAAGCTCTTTTGGAAATGGATCTGTTTTCCTAGATCACTTCTGAAATCTGCTTTTAATTCTGATGCTGACAGCCTTCAGGAAAGGTATGAATGAACCCTAATCGCACAAAATTTGGTCTCATAGTAAGTGAAAGAGAAGAGAGGAAGTGGATGCAGTGATAGCACTTAAATGCACTTTCCTGACAAGAACCAACATGTTCCTGAAATAAGTACTTCAGCTTTCCTCCACAGACAGAGACTGCCTCTCTTGCTATCTTGAAAGGCTTTTTAGAAAAGAAAGGTCAGAAAAAGAAAACAAACAAACAAACACAAAAAAACAGTCCGAAGGTCACCAAGATCATGGAAGGATTTGTTATTTGAGCATATTGAAAGAAAAATCCTTGGGAAATCATAATTCACATCGTCCTCCCTGTTTTCTCCACACTATCTTGTCCTGTCCTGTAAATCAAAACAGAAGATAGCACTACATTCTCCGCAGTACTAAACCTCATGGTTGCAATGATGGGTCACTGGGAGAGCTGTGAGGCCCCTCACAATTCATTGCACTAATCCATACTGATCCCGTGGAGAGACACTTTCCCACTGTCTTGGTGCATAACACTCCATGTCTGTAGCTGGCTTTCCTTGGGTACATATCAAGATCTCTCTGAATAATCTTTCTATCATTTCCTTAGCCAATGTCCTTTTTCCCCTCATAATTTTCTTCAGGACATTTTTCCTGGGTCTTTTTTCCAATAAGCATGTGGAGCTTTGGTAGGCTTTTTTTTTTTTTCAATATTTTTGATGTGCTTAGTTCTGTCTCCTTGTTTTTCTTAGATTTTTGTTAAGGAAAGCAAATATAATGTTTAAGAAACTGAACTTAGTGTAAAATCCAGCATTATGGGATTATTAGTATTTTAATCAGTCTTTCTGCTACTCAAAGAGTATTTACAATTGCTGTAATAGCTAAAAATTGTGAAACATAAAAGTGACACATTTTACATATAAAAAACTCAGAATCTGTACTTTTTTTATTCTTTCTAGTCATTGCACATTATCTATTAATACAGATGTCAGACTTGACATTTGTAGCACTATTATGAAGCTCATGTCCCTGTGAGTTCTTCCTACTGTCAGCAATACCTAGTTAACCATTCATAAACAAAAATATTTCTTTTCTACACTAAATCAATCTTTTTTCTGCTTTGTAAGTGAATATTAACATTACTGCAGTTAGGCATACGCTTCTTTGAGATAGGAAGTATCAGACTTGATTTAATACTGTCTTTTGCAAACACTTTACCATAGGCAAGTTTTTTGAATTTTAGTATATGTAGAAAATTTTGGATTGTCTTTTGTGAGGCAGTCATGGACTACTACAAATTGCTATATCCTCACAAATTTTCTTTGTTTATAATGAAATCTCTATAAACATAAATTTTACCTTTTGACCAGTGTTGCTGTGGGGGTTTTTGTGGTGGTTGGTTTTGTTGTTGTTGTTTGGGTTTGGTTTTAGTTTTGTTGCCTTTTTTTTTTGGGGGGGGTAGGCTGAGGGGTCAGTTTTGGGTTTTTTTCTATATTTCAGCAAAGAGTTATCAGACCTGCACTAAAACAAGAGTAGTTCATAGAATTTTATAGGAATTGCACCCAGATATTTCATATTTAGGTTTCCCAAAAGACTGTGTCTCAAAGACATGATGGGGAAAGGACAGAGAAAGAGGTCTAACCACATCCATGAATTAGGTATCGAATATTAAGAAAATATGAGAGTTGCAGTCTCATAGGCTTGCACCAATAAGTAGGGTAGATAGAATACTGCCAAATGTCTCCCTCCCTTGCCAAGGGGGACACTGGATAGAATTACGTTTACTCCCTGTGCTTATCTTACACCCTTATTTCAATTACTTGTTTCCTTCTGCACTTAGAAAAACAAACTTGTGTTAAGCTATTGTTTTGTTCTCCTCAAGGCTGCTCTTGAGTCGTATTTGCAATAATATCTACATAGACAAATGGGAGGAAAACATAGAAGATAACGCTGCAACTTTGAATAGAGGTGTTAGGGAAAGTAGGACAAGAATCACAATGCATATGTGCACACACCTCTCTGTGTTAGAAAAGAACTGTAAATGTAGGCATATTTTACTCAGGGACCTTTGAAATGCCCTTTAAAGAAAAGATAACTAACTGGAGAACAATATTTGTATAACCATGGTATTAATATGTTTATTGCTTTAAATTAGAAGAAAATTGCTAAAAAAATCGAGTACTGGTGCCATATGCCTCATTTGTCCCCATTCGTATTTACATAATGTCTCTGTTGGAGATCTCAAATGCACTATGACTTCAAATAAGTTTATGTTAATAAAGAGTTGCAAAAGGTTTCAACATCATGCATGTGTAATTAGCTATCTCACATTTTACAAAACAAGTGAAAGTGAACCAGATTCAAATTAAAGAGGATTTATTAGGTTCTTGTAAGAACATGATTAATGGGTAGCTTATGCTGACCCTAAGGTTTGATGAGAGATACAATGAAGAATAGAAATCAGGATAATCCCATAATAATGACACAGTAGTAACGATAAACAATGGATACGAACTGACATTGGCTGGGAGTATATCATGCTTTAAATATATATTTTTGAGAAGGAAGGATTTGCTAACAGTGCCTACTTAAAAAGGACTATTCAGTGCCTTATTAATGATAAAAACACAGCCCAAGTTAATCTCACTACACAACAGAAAAAAATCATGTAAAAGAAAGAATAAAATTGTCTAGTAGAATGCAAACTAATGTTAGAAAGGGAGAGCAGACAGATATTTGTACTGTGAAAATACTGTGAAAAGCAGAACTTGGTGTTAGACGATTCAAAGCAGACTGATGCATTTGGGATACACCTGGCATGTGCAATTCTCTCACTTTTACTTTAGAAACACTTAGTATCTTTTGTGTAGATAGGTAATCATCAAATAGAAGCGCTACATCGTATCCTATCTAGTGGTGCGTCATCTAAGGAGATTACAACAGGAAAAAATATGCAAAACTGGAAAGTGATGTAAAACTTGAATTCATCAGATATACAGTGAAATACAGAGTAAAAGAGAGATCTGTGCATTTCTTCCTTTTATTTTAGGAAATAGACAAGTTAAGACCATTTTGACATGGACAGTGTAAAGCAATACTAAAATCTAACACAAGCTATAACAGGACATCATTGACTTACTATATTATCAGTTAAACTTTGGTAAAGAAAGTCAGAGCTGTAGCACTGTGCTGACATGATTTCCAATCAGCTTTCTAGAATATGTAACATGTTAATTCAATTGGATCAGGCAGTGTTCAGCATTGAGCCAGCCCACAGCTTGAGTTTACACTCTTCAAGTCTATTCAAGAGATGTCTATGCATATGTACTCTGTGCATAGATATAGAGACAAAGCAAACACTGAATGTGATGTATGTAAACTACTAAATTTCTGCCACAGAGTGAATAAGATAGTTTCTTGTTCTGGGAATCCAGCTATTTGGTTAATGCAGTATTTTTAACATCTACAGACATAATGAAACTTACTGATGAAAATAAATCTTTTGCCCAAAAATCATATTTAAAAAGAAAAAGCAAGATCCATTATTTCATTAAAATATAACTACTCTGGTTTAGTGAAAATTATAATGTCTTCCTTTTGCAACTCACAAAGACACTGATTATTGTTTCTCTCTATGAAATGGATGATTACATTAGAAATGAGAACTAACTTCGCATTCTGCCAGGACATCATGGAGATGCAGTAGTACTGAGAACACCTGCTTGGTAAATAGTAGCTGTGCTTGGGAGAAAAATATCTTAAATATATACAGAGCTTGCTCATAAATATCCTTCAGAAGCAATAATGTCCAAGGTTAGCAGACAAATCTTTAACATACTTAATATTACTTTGTTCTGGGCAACTTACCTGTAGTGGGTCACAAGAAAACAACCCTCCAGGGAGTCAGAAGGAACATTTTCTTCATTTTTGTCAATGATAAAATTACCTCATTTGTAGTAGCCGTTGTTGGAACAGAATTGTGAGGTTAACATATTTCAGCACATGAATACCAAGTTCACATTTCCCATAGAAAAGTTAAAAAGAAAATTTTGAAATTTCCTATAATGTTTCGAATAACATGTGAAATACTTTGGGCAACGATCTAGTGATGAATAATTTTAAATTACTTATAAATTTTAAATAAATATACTGCCAGACTTACTGATTGAGACTATAAGACAGGAAGGTAGCAAGCTCTTCCTGTGTGTGCAGTATTTTGTATTGTTCTTCTCTCTTTTATTTTCACTAAGGCCAAAAGAACTCAAAGAAATTATGATGGTTCTTAGCTTTGTTACCTGATTTTTCTCTTATGGGGAATGTCGTGAAGCATTCTGCATGATAAGGTAAGGAAAGGATAAACTAGACCATAAAAAGAATTTTTCAGATAGTACTGTCTCAAAAAGTTGACCTGCATTTTTAGTGTGTTTATAGTAGATGGAGATTTATTTCAAAACTTTTATGCAGGAGATCTTGTACAATTGATTTACACAGCAAGTGTCTCATGTGTCGAGCTGTCTTTAAGCGTGATATAATTCTGCTGAGTACTTGAATCACTTTCAAACTATGTACAATTATGTGTGAGTTTGATACAGAAAAAAAAATCACACAGTGAATTTGTCACATAGGCAAAATTTAGATTCATGCTGTTGTTTTTATTTTCATAGGATCTTTTAGGATCAAGGAATTACCAGTCAATATAGTGGGTTTTTTGCCATGTGCTATCCAAATGTTCATAGATAATTGCAGCCTGAGAAGTTGAGTCTAGCATATATCATTACTACTTAAACATCATGCTAAAGAACACGCATCACACACCTTCTTTTTCTGCTTTCTTTCATGGACTACAAGGTGTATTTAGTCTACATATTTAATCAAAAAGAAAGAATAAATGACTAAATGTAGAATAATAAAATGAAGACACTTCCTTCACCAATTTGACTTCATGAGTTATGAAATATCTAAAAGAAAAACATGGTGAAGATGACATGAAAATCTGAGAAAATTAGGAAGATATTTCTGGATTTTAGGAGAATGGTGAGTAGCATGCTACAGCATCTATCTAGTGCTTTAATATCAGTTCCTTAGGTCAGACTTTAATTGCCAAGTAGCACAGCTTTCATAAGTCTGCATCTGTGGTAAGTAGACCAGATGGGTACAAACAGAAATAGCAAGCTTGAAAAAAAAAAAAAAAAGGAAAAGAAAGGAAACAGGAAGAAAGAATAAAAATAAAAAGTTTTGATTCTCAGACCTTGGTTTAATAATACTATCAAGCTCTGTTTTGAAACAGATTGGTTGTCCAAGCAGGTGTATCCTAAAGATGCCATCAGGCATTTGAATGCTAGCCAGTGTTTAAAAGTATACCAACCTAATAGCCAATAATTGACAAACTGCATAAGTCCAACACTGTGTGCAGGAAAATTACAGAGACTTTATTCACCTCACAATGAGAACAGCAGAGGGAGCTGTCAATCTTCACAGGAACAAAGACAACTGTATCCAGCATCAGAGATGGGCATGTATTATCCTATCAATTCTAGAGCTTGGGTAGCTGTTTGTAGGCTGTCCATATATACAATAAATGTGGAGTTCCATGACTTCATAGCTTGACCAAGGCTGGCAAACCAACCCACAAAGTTTAAAATCAGCTTGAATTTATCAATACTAACTGTAGTTATTACCCATTGAAATCTATTTTTTTTATTTTTTGACATAACTTAATTTATTGTGCTTTTTTCCTTCTATTTCTTGAGCTATTGATAACTTCCTAGAACTGCCCTTTGGCTGCTTCATGCTTTCTGAGACACATATATATAGATATATGGATATATAGATATATAGATATATATCTCCTACTAATATAAAAAACTCCCCTTGTTTACTTAGCAGTCATTTGTGCTCCCACAGGCATGGTAGTAAGGGCAGCTAAAAGAATACAATATATCAGCAAAAATTACATTAAAAGTAGAAAAATATCATCTTCCAGTCATGAACTTGATAGGAAGAAATGAGCAATGAATAGCTTCTTCAAATTCTCTTCCCAGCATCTAAATAGCTGTATTCCCTTCACTTTTTCTCCTGAAGCAACCTAAGCTAGGAAGGTTTTTTAAGTGAGACTACTGTGCCATTGTGTGGTGCTTCAATTAGAGAGTTTTTAAGCACTGAAAGAAAAAATCATTAAATGTTAAAAGACAGATTTATTCAGTGTCAGCTCTACACTACTTGAGATGTTAATTTGCCCAAGGCAAATCTTTTTTAAATCAAACTTAGTGGTAAAGTACATGATAACAAAAATTAGATAAATATTAAATAAAGTCCTCTCAGGAATAAATAATTCTGCATGAATTTGAAAATAAACTATATTTTAATTCACTGCTAATACTTATTTGAATTAAATATTAAATCGCAATTGTAACACTTTTCTAATGAACGTAATAAGGTTTTGGAAATATATCAGAAGTCTAAACTATAGCCAGAGGGCAAAATGTTAACCTAGTAATCAAAAAATAAGGATTAAAAAGACCATGAACACTAGCAAAACCTAAGCAGAAAATTTTTACTCATATACCCTGTGTGACAGTCTCTAATCTACACTGTATTCAACAATTGCATGTTTTTATGTATAGGTAAGGAAGAACATGCATCTATTTTTGGCAGAGGTGTATGGTTCCGACAATATGAAGAGCTACCGGATTTCATCATCTTCATATTGCAAGGAATTCTATGCAACTGGTTTAATATTAAGTTTATTTTATGAAAGATTTATGGAAAGACCCTTCAAAAAAAAAAAAAAGAGGAAGGTTCATAAAAGGGAAAGATTTATTGTCTCTACAGCTCCTGCTACTTTCAGTGTACAAGAGCAACTTTTGCAAAAAATGTTGTCCTTAACACGTTATGATTTTGATTATTTGCTACCACATGTTCTGACTAACATAAAATAGTGTTTTGAGCTGCTCCCAAAATAATAATTTTAAAGTCAAGAGTGCCACTGCCACACAGAGACTTGTCTGATGTTCAGAGTCATAACACATTGGCAAAGGTCAATTAGAAATGTGACGGACATTTGATTTTTTAAATTGCACAATGACAGTGTTAGTCAACATCTCTATTTTTGCTAACTTATATTTATTTACATAATCAATTGAAATTTTGATGATACAGAGGTTCCTTTGACCATGATATCAGATGCTGTAAATCAATGTTTACCGAGAAGTGTATTACTGCCAAGATATGGATGCTTTTGGAAGTTATTTGTCCAAAACATTTGAGAAACTATTTTTTCTCTTATTTTTTAAATGCAATTTAAAAACAGTATGCTAAGGAGTATGAACTTCTATAAGCTGTGTTAAACTGAACTTCCTTTGCTTTGTTTGAAAATCTGTGCAGTATTTGGACAGTTAAGGTTTTCTCACATTTTAACAAAAAAATCCTCTTGTCAGTGTTCTATGAATTTGGAGCTACTCCACTTTATTTCTTGCTGCTTCATTGCTGAGAATTTATTTCCTTTAGCATTTTTTTCCCTTTCTTTCTTTTAATTTTCCAACAATAATTTTATAGGGAATTCTAAATCTTGAAGAGAAGCAAATTAATTAAAACAGTTAGACCTGCTATTTGAATCAGTATATGAAGTTTGTAATACAATATCATCTATATGATCTATCATTTTGCAGAAAAATAATTACATTTTTTGAAAGGTCTCCAATTCATATTAGATATTCATAAGCTGAAAAAAAACTCCTAAAAACTGGCAGTTCAACATGTAAATCTCAATGTTATCCACATGTGAATTGCTGTAAAATGACGAATAAATGTGATTGAAGCACTTGCTGTAACAGCTACATAAATCAGCTGCTCTGCCTTGGTTCTTGTTGCTTTATACTTTTATCACAAAGAGAAGCAAACTTTTATGTCATAGCACAATCTGAAAACACTAGCTATTTCTTTCTTTCCTGAGTTTTTCATGCACTCTATGTATGTAAATGCGATGTTCACATCTGAAGATTATGTGCTGGTGATATACATTTAGTCAATCATTTCATCCCTGTAAACATGCAAACTTCCACAGACTGGCTGTAATCACCTCCATGAATTGTTAACCAGGAAAAAAGGATTTGTTATTGAGAAGAAAAGGAAAAAAAAAGTTCTTGCATCCAATCTGAGGTTTTTTTTTTGTCTCTTGACCTGTCACTGTGCCTCTATAGGCAATCTTGCCCTTACTGTCTTCTGTCTTACTTGAAAACAACGATGCATTCTTCTTTGAAATCTTCTCAAGATTGAAATCTTAAGAACCCAGCTTCCACAGCCTTTCCTTGGATGCCCTCTGCTCGAGCCACAGCCACTTCACAAGCTTCTGTGGAACTTGCTCCCATACATAGTTGTCTATCTCCTGTGAGAGAGCCCCAGGCTGGGCAAAAAACACAGGTTTGTCTCAAGGACCCAGATCAGAGGGAAAGGAGGCATTCCCAGACCTTCTGGCAGCACCCTGGCTAATGCAGTCAAGAATGTGGTGGGGACTTCTTTGCTGCCCTGGGGTACTGCTCCTTCACACCCAACCTGGCTTTTATGGGGCCCTGGGAAATGCTGCTGCTCTGGTTTGACACCAGTTTGTCCTGCTGCAGTGCTTCACCTATCTTAGGAATCAGACTCTGCTATCTGTTTTGATGAACTACATGAGGTTGCAGCCTGTCCAGATCTTCCTGCACTAATATGCATTCAGAATCATTGTCCATTCCTTAGAGTCATATATGTGATTACACAGACCTGACAGACATTGGTGAAATGCAGTAGGTAAGTTTATATATATTGTGGATGATTCATGTTTGTCATTATTCAAAAAAAGGACAATGATCAGTCAGACCTGAGATCTCTCAACCTTTTCCTGCTGGCAGCAGAGATCATGCTGTTAATCAACTGTAGAATTAAAAACAACACATTTTGGTAGACAGGGTAGATTGTCACTTTAGTGTCCTTTTCCCCATCTCTGTCCGATTACCTCATCTTAAATAAGCCTTGCATTCAAGGAAAAATTTTCTTGAAATATATATTAAAACCAAGTTCATAATACCATCAATACATTTAAGACTGATTAGGTAACTCTCTCACTACAGTCCTGCTGAAATTCATGGGAAGCAGTTTTCTGTCTGTAAAGTCCTTTTGTTGAAGAAAAATCAAGCTGTAGGATATGTCCATGTGGTGCAATATAGTACGTGCTAAAAATATAGATACTATCTGCACCTGAACTGATACAGCTATACGGGATAACACAGATATACTGAGATACTTACCTGATTCAAATCACAGAAGTAGTACAGCTGTGTCAATGTGGTATTGCATCTGAATAATTAGCCTTGTTTCTTTTTAGTGCCAGTTTCAGAAAGCACATAGTTATTCAGGAGGCTTTACATAATACTTTTCCAAATTGTAACATTAGGGATTTCTTTTCCCTCTTTTTTACCTCCTGTTCTATAAACACAGACTCTAACTTAGAACAGAAGCTGTAACATTTAAAAAGTCTCTAAAATATTCACTTCATTTTAGATACTGCATAAACAGTGCTACTTCTACATTACAGGTTCTCTGATTATCTAATTCTATGAGAAGGGAAGGTGTGCGAAGGATTTTAGAAACATTCACTATCATTTTGAAAAATAAAGCCAACCAGGTTTTTAAAACTAATTTGTGAGTTCCTGAGGGTTACTGTGATAGTACATTTGATAGCAAAGGAAGTATACCCACAAAACACATCAGCTTCTTGTGGCCTCAGATGGACCACTCAGTGGACAAAAAATTAGCTGAATAGTCACACTGAGTTGTGGTCAGTTTGATGTCCAAGTGGAAAACAGTGACAAGTGACACCACTCGGGGGTCAGTATTGGGACCAGCATTTTTTAACATCTTTGTCTCTGAGATGGACAATAGGATTGAGTGCACTGGCAGCAAATTTGCTGATGACACTGACCTGTGTGGTGAGGTCGACACGCTGTAGGGAAGGGATGACATCTAGAGGGACCTTGTCCTGCTTGAGAGGTTGGCCTGAGCAAACCTCATGAAGTTCAACAAGGCCAAATACAAGGTCCTGTAACTGGGTCAGGGCAATCAGGTTGATCACAAAGCTGGAGCACCTCTCCTATGGAGACGGATCAAGAGAGTTAGGGCTGTTCAGCCTGGGAAAAGAAGGCTTTGGGGAGACCTTATAGGACTTCTCAGTACCTAGAAGGTACTGAGAAGGCTGAATAGAGACTTTTCACAAGGGCACGTAGTGATGGTACAAAAGGGAATGGCTTTAAGATGAAGGAGGTTAGGTTTAGATTTAGATATTAGAAATAAATTCTTTACTTTGAGGGTGGTGAAACACAGGCACAGGTTTTCCAGAGAGGTTGTGGACTCCTCATTCCTGGAGGTTTTCAAGACCAGGCTGGATTGGGCTCTGAGTAACCTGGTCTAGTGGAAGGTGTCCCTACCTACGCCAAGGGAATTGGAATAAGATGATTTTTGAGGTCACTTCCAACCTAAGCCATTTTATGAAACCATGATTCTGTGACCTTTTCTCTTTGACAATTGGTAGGGGACATTTGGGGTATTGCTCAGAGCAGTCTCATTTCTTAAGGTTTTATATTTCCAGAATTATTTGGTTTCTAGAATTGCCGATTCTCATTTGCAGCAGTAATAAAACATGCCCAGAAATATACTCAGCTTTATGGTACATGGAGACTGTATATAGACTGTTGGAGTTACTGCCTTAGATATAACCACTACTTTTTAACAACTGCAGGTCCAGAACACTGGAGTGCTAAACAGTGTGGCAGTACTTTTTTACTCTTTTTCATGTTAAAGCTCTGAATATTTCCTTAATGATCATCTAATGAAAAGTGTATAGTAAATATGCTGATGTCCCTTAAATTAAATGCCTTACATTAATTTTGAGAACAATTTTCTATAATTTTATATTCATAAAAGCATAAAGAAGTTATTTCTTCAATCTGAAGATATATCAAAATCTTGACAGGTGTAAGTCAATGAGATAATAAAAAAATAAGAATGAAATAAATATAATAATAATTCACATTTACTTTAATGTTTTTATTCAGATTTTACTCCAAAGTTTTAAAATTATCTTTGGTAAGTTTAAGAGATCAAGTTTCTTTTCAGAACAATCTTTGTCATAATTGAGAACTTCATGACCTGTCATTGAGAACATTCTCAGATACTGAAAATTACTTGGAAAGATCTTATCTTCCTTCACCTTCTTTCAGAGTTTACAGTAAAATTCTTTGTTAGAGTCCATTTCGATTATATCTTTTTTTTTCTCAATAAGAAAGATATTGCTATTATTAATAGTAGCATAGTACACCTATAAAATATTACAGTTAATTTTCTTTTAAAAAGCTAGTTAATTTTGATTGTTTTACGAGAAGTATTAAGTTTCACACTTCTAGAATGAGAGACAGCACAAGCTATTTGGAATTCAACAAATTGTCAGAGACCCACAGCTTTAAAATTATAACAATTCCTACAGGAAAGGTGTAATTAAATCCTGAAATAAATTGTCTGACTCAAAATTAAATGTAAACATTTTATGTGCAGATCCAATGCATTACAAAAACTTTAGGTTCATTATAATCAAACATTTCAAAAGAAAATTTGTTCTCCTTCCTTTTTTAAAATTAATTCTACAAAGTTAAAATAGAATAGAAGTTGACTGAATGTACCCTTTTTGACTAGGAGCACTAATATGCCTGTTTGTTTCCTGTGCTAGCAAGCACAGTCCCTTACTTTTAGGCTGATTTAGTATGATTATAGTGTTTCAGAGGCAGAGGTTGAGGTACTATTGAGCGAAGTATTTGACGTGATACAGAATACAATGTATAGGTATCTATTTATGTATGTCCCTTGGCAGTGGCTCATGGGGCTTGAAGAAATTCCCAAGAAGACCCTTCAGGTAACAACATAAAAAATCTTACAGTGGTCCTCACATAAAGAATTTCATGTTTAGCTTTCTACTTCAGTGGGTGAGTTAGACATATAAAGAAGTATAGTTCTGAAATGAAAGCAATCTGTACAGCCAGGCATAGGTGACCTTTTGAATCAACATATCTGTTGATATCTGTTGATATCATAGGAAATAATCTCCACTGAATATATTTTATTTTTACTATTAGAAGACTCTGCACATTTATTTTATGAACTACTAATGGGAGGGTTTTGGTGAATGCATAACCAAACACCTCATAATTAAAGGAAATTATATGGGAAGAAACTAAAGAGAATGTCAGTCAGCAAGGCCATTTGGACATTCAAAATTGCTCTGGCACATAAGGATTCAGACTCTGCAGAACCTCACTTTTGGGAAGATTTCAGAAACATCTTGTCATCCGTCTGTCTAGTGTTGATGCTGTGGTCAAAGATGACAATGGCGTTGCTGTAACAGTTACACCAAGAGAAAAGAAAAAAGCTAATTAGATAGTGAAATCAAAATTACAAGCATAATCCCAGCTCCCATTGATGTCAAATTACTTTACTAGGACAATGAAATAAGACTAAGATGAATGTGAAGGTAATATATGAGTGATTAAAATATAAATGATTTTTGATAATAGATGCTGATTATCACTGGAGAACCAAATTTCATGTTATTCGGCTTGTAACAAATTAACAAAGGTCACTTGGTCTGCAATTCAGAAGAAAGTGTTTTTTGTAGAATGGTAAGAGCTATAACTGTGTCTAAACTGAGATACATGAACGCATCAAGTATTTTCTAATTCACTCAGCTTGATAGGCCAGGTGGGCCTTGTTTTCGTAATTAAAAAAAAAAAAAAAAAGGTAAAAGAGTCTTTTTAAGGGAATTAGTCAAAGAAACTTTTGAAAAACAAAATCCTAGGAAAGAGTCCATGAAGAATCTCAGGCTGTTTGATCACTTAAGAAATCAACAAAACTGAAAGCTGTGAAGGACATAAATGTTCACAATATTTGCTTGTGTCTCCACTCTTAGGTTGATGTTAGACTGTGAGGAACTGGTTCTCTCTGTGAAACACTGATATAGACCTTCAGTAAGATGGAAGGATTTTTTTTTTTATTCCATTAAAATATCTCAAGACTAATTATTTTATTTTTGAGAGCTGAGAATGGCACACATGGGAAGTTGCTTGGATAGTTTCTGGCAGGGCTGTTGATACGAATTTTCTGAGCCCTAGGGGTGATAATCACAGAACAATCTTTCCTTCCTAATGTCTTTAATCTATAAAGGATTATGTGGTCTGGGATAAAATAATCTGAAGAATCAACATCTTACCCAAAGCACACTGTTAAAGCTGCGATGATCAGAAGCATTCCTGCTGGGGCTTCCTCAGAAAAGCTTCCTTCATGACAGACTTGCACTTAGGAATCAGTTTTCCACCCAAATAGCTTGCTCAGTTTTTCTGGCTTTAGAGAAATACTATGTAGAACTTGTTTGTTCTTTTTGCCTTCCTTTTGAGACTCTTGAAAATATGCTGGATGAATGTGGATCTATTTACTGAATTTTTTGGTTTATTGTATTCTTTCTATACATGGGGTGAAAACCTAGAGAACGAAGTAAGTGGTTTCAGATAAACAGAACACAGTAAACTATATAGATGTTAAGAGGTTATTTTAAAACAGATAAAAATTACTGAGATTTCTTGTTTTAAAGCTAGAATAGACTCTCTTAAAAGTATACATATGTAATCTGCTGGAGTGCGTGATCAGAAAGTTGAACAGTATGCCCTAGTTCCACTAATACGCCACAATTCTGGAACTGAGAAAAAAAACAACTATTGAAATGCTTTCAACATTTACTTCTAAATGCTTTTGGATGGCCAAAATAATAATACACATCAAAGATTAAAATAATAATTTGTCTTGTCTACCTACCTGCCGAGTCAGACTTGGGTTTTCGTCGATTCTGTATTGGTTCTCCTCATTTGTTCATCACTGTAGGTTTTGTCAGTGTGCTGTATTTTTCAATGTTGTGCCTTACTGAAGCCTTGTTTTACTTTATCAAGATTTTGTAGTTGCTGCTTTTCTTGGGAAGCTGTTCATCAAAGAAAGAATAATAATTGATGGACAATATTTTCAGTCTGTTTAGCCTTGCTTTCTGACTACAGGAAAGCCACTTTTTTCTCAGCCAGAAAAATCTCATTTTACTGATCAATCCCATCTTAAATTTTGAAATTTCATTCTACCAAACTTCAAAGGTTTTGAAATGCTGTGGGATTTTTTTAGAGCAATTAGTAGCTGGTAAGTAGGGAGATAATAAATATACTCAAATTATCTCATGAATCAAAATTCCATCAACAGCTGGAATTTTCAGTCCTTCTGGACATCTTATGTGATTGGGTAGTCAGCATAAGAATCCTGAGAATTGCAACCTTTTATCAGAGAAAGATTTTAAAATAATCGGTATACTGCAAATGTTATTCCTATTACAACTTTTTATTTGCTACACCTCATCTGTTCATTCACCTTGAGAGCAGCAAAATCTTCTTACACTTTAATAAATATCATTCTCTTTAATTCACTGATTTTTCTTTTCACATGATCTACCATTTATTTTCTTTGGTAACTGCTTGTTTTATAAAACTTTATTTAAACAAAAAAAAAGCTTTCCTTAAAATATTGCTAATAATGCTATTAGAACCTTTACAATGCCTTATTTGAAATCCTGGTTTATATGCATTTTGCATTTTATGTTTTCCTTAACAAACTGGGTTATTGTTTTGTAGAACAGCATGATAATACCATTCTTGCTTCATTAGAGATGTATGAGTATTCTAATACCCCCTTCATTTTTATTTTCTGTACATAAAAAGTTCATGTTACCTACAAGTGGATTATGTCATTCCAGAAGTTTATTTCATCTTCAGCTCATTCCTGAGGATGTTCTGTTTTGATTTAGTGTTGTTTTATTTTGAGTTTAATACATTTTTTGTAAATATGTTTTCAAAAATATTTTTCTATTTGCAATAACAATAGGATATGCGATATGCGATACCTGATTATGTTAACATTTATATCAGAGCATGCAAAAAATGCTGACATTAACTGTATCTGATACAACATTCTGATGAGTTAAGTAATTTTAAAAGGGGTAATTTATTTTATGAATTCATTACGTAGGACACAGTGCCAGAGGCTCTCCAAGACAAAATGGTATTATTCTCCTGTGACAACAGCTCCCGTACCAGCATTACCATTAGAATAGGAAGATATAAAGTAGAAATATTGGGAGTTTTTGGCTGGCATCTGATCTTTTTGTTACAAGAAATCCCAGAAGTATTCAGTAAAGAGGGGAATTTTGTCATTCTCTGTAGAGAATGTAAATTACTAGACTTGAGAATGGCATGAACTGTTAGTCATACTAATAAATAGATACAGATCTAAGACAAATAATTAAAAATCAGCAGGAAGCACTTTGGAAATTACTACCATCCCTTTCGTCCCTTTTGTTTTACAAACAAACCTAATGAAGGTTATGAAAATTGTGTTGCACAGAAGCACAATTTAGGTTATTGTATCTATAACATTCATGAATCAAAATGAATCATATTATTTCTGCATTGAGAGAAAAAACTATATAACTAATGCAAAAATGCATTTTCTGTTCCGTTTTAGAATGGATGCTAAATCACCATCTCTTCCAAATTTCTCTATTAGGAAGTACATTTGCAGCACCCTTAGGGTGACACAAGGAAGAATGTTCTTCCTATATGTCCTTCCTACTCAGAATCTTCTGGCTTTTGGCAGGTTTTGACCAAATCTTTAACACTATTTAAATATGTTTTTTCTCTTTAATCACTAGAGGCATCACAGTTGATCATGTCTATGAGTACTTAGGGGCTTTTAAGTATGCAGATTATTCAGCTGACATATATGCACACTAATGAAATTTTACTAAATATAGAGCAAATCATTATGCAGAACATTTTTCACAATATTTTTAGCATTCACATCCATACTGAGAACTTTATGTGTTCCATTAATTATGTTACATTAATTATACTATAGTGAATTGTTTTTACATAAAGAAATTATTTTAAAAATAAGTTTTCCTCTAACATTTAATGAGACTAACAGAAAGATGTTTGTGTTATAAATTGCATTGCTCCATTTTTAAATTACAGCTTTTCCACGTATTTGAAGAAGCTCTTTCTTTTGCAATTGCTTGTGATATTTTCATATGTTCCTGTATCCAGAAACCCTTATCAATCAGAGCTAACTGGAGCTAGATCAGGCCTTACAAACTTAAAGCACACCTAAAAAGCAACCACACAGTTCAAGTGACAATCTCAAGATAATTAAGATTTGAAATGAGGTTTGACCTAAGTGTCCAGTTCTGGGTCCCTCAGTTCAGGAAGGATATTGAGGTGCTGGAGCAGGTCCAGAGAATGGCAATGAGGCTGGTGAAGGGACCTGAACACAAGTGCTATGAGGAGAGGCTGAGGGAGCTGGGGTTGTTTAGCCTGGAGAAGAGGAGGCTCAGGGGAGACCTCATCACTCTCTACAACTCCCTGAAAGGAGGCTGTAGCCAGGTGGGCGTCAATCTCTTCTCCCAGGCAACTGGCAATAGGGCAAGAGGGCATAGTCTTAAGCTGTGCCAGAGGAGGTTTAGGTTGGACATTAGGAAGAAATTTTTTCCAGAGAGAGTGAATGGAATGGGCTGCCCAGGGAGGTGGTGGATTCACCATCCCTGGAGGTTTTTAAGATGAGAGTGGATGTGGCACTTAGTGGTCTAGTAACCATGGTGGTGTTGGATCAAGGGTTGGACTTGATGATCTCAGAGGTCTTTTCCAACCTGGTTGATTCTATAATTCTATGATTTATTGACTCAGTATCACCTTGACTAAACAGTCTCTCAGAACAACTGCAGCATGTCTTGTCATCAATAGGAGCTGAAGTTCCCGTGTTTGTTGGGAGAGGAAGCCTTTACTCAAAGCTCAGTGCAAAAAAGGGCCTGTACTTTCAGTATTCCCAACTACCCCCTAAAAGAACCAGAAGAAGTCCTGTAAAGTTTAATCATTCATAGACATATGTTCTACAATGCACTCTGAATGAGAATGAATCAGCAAGTGCAGCTGAACTGGATTAAAAAATGAACAGCCACACAAAACACATATGAGGCTCCAGATAAAGAATTCCAAACCCATTCTGGGCAGAAAGAGAACACTAGAAGAAAGTAGTGGTCTCAGTTTCACTGTGTGGATTGTTGAATGTGTAATGATGGACAGGCAGAAATTACATAGCATGCAATGACGAAAAGTTATGAAAAAATAGGATACATTATGAACGGAGAATTTTCAATGACTGACACTGTCTGCACTAAGGAAATGAATACACATTACAAGAGATGGAACCAGACAATCAGCTGTATCTAGGACAGAATTGTTTGCTATGTGTAACATTAAGAATGGCATGTGGAATACTCAGTAGTTGAGCTCCAGCATTCTGACAGGTTTTGCTAAACCATTTGACAGGTGTGAATGTCCATAGATATCCAAAGTCAACTGATCTATGTATGACAAGAAGCTATAGACTACAAACTACAACTCTTGACATCCTTATTACACGAGAAGGGATTACTGAGGAAGATACAATTTGGGACTACAAAGTCAGGGTGTAAAAAAATCCATGAACCTGTAGTAAGATAGTATATTACTTCTAAGTGCAACCAAAAATGTTGAAACTGAGGTCTTTTATCCTGTGTGACAAAAGGAGCGAGTAAAACAAATCTAAAACAGAGGCCTATGCTTTTTCCATGGAAGTCAGTTATCCCCCTGTACATCAGGTGAGAAGTTATTTAGAAAGCCGGTACTATAAAATGTATAAAATAATATTTCTAAAATGGCCAGAAGGAACTTACTCCTCACTGCTAAGAAAGATGTTAGCTTTCAGCACAAGGTAGGTTGTTACAAGGGAGTTGGAAGTCATCACAATATATTTTAGATGTTGCATCATGAGAAGAACACATACCATGCCATGGACTAAGGCATGAGAAATGAACCAAGAACCTGTCAATTGCATGAGATTGATGTCCAAGAGAGAATTTATGGGAACAAGGCAGAGAAAGCACTTTACATTCCCATAGATGTCAATGTTATCTTATTAAAATTCTGGAAAGTTATTTAGGTCTGTTTTTTTTTAACTTCATGTTGTTATTTTATGCAAGGAACTATATACTCATTGTAAATTAATACCCTTTCTTTGGTACATGTTATTTTGTAAGATACTCTCCAAGAAGGCCTCACTGAAACCCAATAGCTTATTTTATAAAGTAAAACATTCTTGCCTTTTTGAAGGAGCACTACTGAACAGTTTTGATCACTCAGTTCCAAGTGACATCTTGGGAATCATAGTGCAGCCCATTGCAGGAGTCATACAGCTGAAAGAAATGGTGTGTTTCTTGTCCATGGAGATAAATCTCCTAAAAACCAGCAGTGGAAATGGTAGTCAAGAAGCAGAAAAAACTGACAAGCAAAAGAGGTTTCTGTTACATGGGAGACGGAGGCTTCTGTATGCAGAAAAACAGACCCAGCTCCAATTACCAATAGCTATGTGATGCAGCAACCAAGGAGAGCAATCCTATTTATAATGGAAGACTTATTGGATTTGTTAATGACAGGCTAGGGATAACAACAATAATGGAACAGAGAAGAGCAGCACAGTGACAGAGACAGAAAGAGTAGGAATACACCTGAGAAGGCAGGAACCACAAGGTCAGGACCAAGACAGTTTGGACTATATTCATTAACTGACCACATACAGGTTAAATAGAAATAAAATCAGGAGTAGAAATAAAATAAAAGTAGAAATAAAATCAGGAAAACACAGAAGGCATAGACAAGACTGTCCAAGAAAATGGTGTATGGAAAAAATTAAAGTTTCTTCATTCCAACATCAAAAGTATAAACGAGAAAATTCCTAAGAACTGTAAAATCTGGTTTCCAGAAAATATTTTCTTTTTATTATTTTTTTATTTTATTCTATTTGGTCTTTGCCTTTCAAGTCTCAGGTAATGGAAAGATCCATCAGGAATTCGGGTACGAGTCCACGTGAACTTTGACTTCAAACACAAGGAAGAGATCCAAAGGAACGATAGGGTGGTCAACCTCAGTCTCTGATAAGATGATGGAATAACTAATCCTGGAAGCCATTTCCAGGCACATGAAGGACAAGAAAGACATCAAGGACTAGAAGGTATGGATTTACAAAGGGTAAGTCATGCTTGACCAACCTGACAATCTTCTATTATGACTGGCCTAGTAGGTGAAGGGAGAGCAATAAATATTGTCTGCCTAAACTGATAGTTCAGTACCAGTAAGGGTTTCAATATTGTTTCCTATAATTTCCCAGCCAATCTTTTTTTGGTAGTAACCATGACTGGACAAGATGCAAGGGTCACAAACTGAACAGAAGAGGTTTTGCCTGAGTATGAGGCAAAACCTTTGTACTGTGAACATGACTAAGTGTTGACACTGTTTGATCAGAGAGGCTGAGAAGTCCTTGGTAATATCCAAAAGCTGTCTGGACTTGGTCCTGGACAATCAGGCTCTGGATGGCACTGCCTGAACAGAAACATTGGTCAGAACTGCAGAAGTCACTTCCAACATCTTCCAGTCAGTGATTCATCCAGAGGTTTGAAGGAAAAGTTTTAGACATGATGAATCTGCAGTTTCAAATAAGCCATTTCACTGGATAAACTTAGTAACAGACCAGAATAGGGTAGCACTAGGGGTCAGGTCTCCTTGCAAGGTTGCATACTTCAAAGTTTTATTAGCAAAATATTATCACTTGCTATCACAAACTAAAAATATGTAAAGGAGATAACTTTAAAAAAATGAAAAATTAACCAAAAAAATTGTTAGAAAATGTGAAAATTTTCATGGAAGTTGAAGAGAGAGGAACAAAATTCAGAGGAGAAGCCTTTGGAGATGGTCATATATAACAACTTTACAGTCTGAATGCTGTCTGCAATTGCAGCATCTCTGGAAACATTTTAGATAAGGAACCTTTTTTTGGAAACATAAAGACACTTCTTTTTATTAGAAAAGTGACAAGGTACATTAAAACAAGTTGGACGGTATGCAGGTGTGACACTGTGGGGAGTCATTAAATGAAGCAAACCCAATATATGACACCTGGCAGCTTTGAGAATGCCTGCTGTCTGAGACAGAAGAGAAAGAGGTAGAGAAAACCCAAACCAGTTTCATTGCTGAACATTTGGTCTTCAGGTTGAGATAGTGAAGCAGAAAGTGAACTTTTAAAGTGGTTTTGCCACTACAACTATTATGAATAGCAATTAATTATTTAAATCAAATTATATATCAATATTTATTAATCTCCTGAGGAAAATAATTGTTTGTAAGTCTATAAGTAGGTCTGTCAGTACACTATATGACTGCATGAAATGGCTTGCCAAGTAGCAGCAGCTCTATGGGAAAAAAAATGTAGTCTTTTATATGATTAAATTAATGCTTCTGCTTTGGGCCATTGGGCTTAATTTTAGGAGATGACTCACTGACTTGGCTTTCTATTTTCTTTTTCCTCATAGATATATAATATATATATGTATGATTTTAGGGGTAGTTTGCTTTTGGAAGAATTTGTAATGGAAAAGCTGGAAATTCTTGGTTTTGCTTAGGAAGCTTGCAAAGTGCCTTCTCAAGAGAGTCAGATGTTTTTTTCCCCTTCTGCAGTCCAGAGGGGGTTGCAGAGAGAGCTGTGTTCTCTCTCTCTCTCCTATGCCAGAGAGAAATAGCCCTAATAGACATGTACAGAGGCCTTGGGAAGGTGGGGGAGAAACAGAGAGGATAAGGAGGCCCTGAGAGGGCAGGAGCTTGCCTTTTTCTCCTTGGGGCCCAGTGCATAAACCACACTGTTAGGTATTTTTGTCAGTTTCTCGTGTTCTGGCCTTCCAAATAAACCTTTTGAATTCTTTCCACTGCCTTGGCATTTCTGGAAATACTGAGTATCGTACTTTACAATGATACGTGTTTATCATATATATATAAGTATTATATATATTTCATACTTAAACTGTGGGGATTTTTTTGTATTTATAAAGCTGATACTGCTTTACCTAGTTTGTTGCCGTAGCTAGTTTCCTTTTTGTTGTGAAAGGACAAGAGGAAGTGGCCTTAACTTGCACCAGGGAAGGTTCAGATTAGATATCAGAAAATATTTTTTCACTGAAAGACTGTTTTGACATTGTAACAAGTTTCCCAGGGATGTGGTGGAGTCACTGTTTCTGGAAGTATTCAAGAGAGGTCTGAATGTGGCACTTGGGGATATGGTTCAGGGATGATTATGGTGGGGCTATGTTGATGTTTGGACGAGATGATCTCAAATGACTCTTCAAACCTTGATGATTCTGTGAAATTTCTGAAGTACATTTTGTCAGACTCCTTACCCAAAAGCTCAGGTTACAAAATCTTGTCACTCAAATCTAAGCCACTTGAATAAAATATGTTTAAAATTTTCACTTTTTCAAAACAAGCAGGTAGTATAGTCCTAATTTAATTTTTAAAAACAGGCAAAAGACATAGATTAAAATATTACTAGTAGAACTTGCTTTTCTCTAGTATATTAGTAATAAAACCTTTCATTATTAATAATGCTTCCAAAGTGTCAAGGCTGTCTCTCCCAGTCTGCTCTCCTCATCCCCACAGTGGGTAGGCTGGTTTGAGCAAGGGATTCGTATAGGGACATAACCAAGAAAACTGACCCAAATTTGCCACATGGAAAAAAATGAAACCTCAGGTAGAGGAGGAGGAATGGTTATAGTAATGTTAACACTCATGTTTGTAGTAATTTTCTTGCCAAATAACTATTAAACATGTTGACACCCTGCTTTCCTGGAAGTGGCTAAACATATCCCTGCAATGGGAAGTAGTGACTGAGATCCTCTTTCTGCTTTGCTTGATTGTGCAAGTTTTGCTTTAGTTATTAAATTGTCACTATCTCAAACCCTGAGTCTCTTCAACTTCCATTTTCTCCCTTTACTAGAGGAGGCAGGGGTGAGCAAGCATATATTGGGTTTGAATGCAAGGTTTCACTTGTGGGAAGGTTATAGGGTGGCTTCTGTGAGAAGATGACAGAAGCTTTCCCTCTGTCTGACCGAGCCAGTGCCTGCCAGCTCCAAGATGGACCCACTTGGGCAAGGCTGAGCCCATCAGCAATAGTGGTAGGACTTCTGGGACAATGTATTTAAGGTAGGGAAAAGTCCCTGATCAAGAGTAAATTACAACCAGAAAAGCGAGGAGTGATACTATGTGAGAGAAACCAATATGTAGACACCAAGGTCAGTGCAGAAGGAAGGGACGGAGGTGCTTCAGGCTCGGAAGCAGAGATTCCACTACAGGCTGTGGTGAAGACCATGGTGAGGCAGCTGTGCCCCTGCAGACCCCAGAGGCTTACAGTGGAGCAGCCAATGAAGGTCCCTTGTTGGAGCAGGTGGATGAGCCTGAAGGGGCTTTGACCCTGTGGGAACCCCATGCTGGAGCAGGCTCCTGGCAGGACCAGTGACCCCATGGATAGAGAAGCCCATACTGCAGCAGGTTTTCTGACAGGACCTGTGACCCCATGGGGGACTCACACTGGAGTGGGCTGTTCCTGAAGGACTGCCCCCCATGGAAGGGAGGCATGCTAGAGCAGTTCCTGCAGCCCACAGAAAGGCCTTGCATTTGGGAAATTCGTAGAGGACTGTCCTCTGTGGGAGAGACCCCACACTGAAACAAGGGAAGATTGTGAGTAGGAAGGAGTGGTAGAGACAACATGTGAGGGCTGCAACCCCCATTCCCTATCCCCCTGCGCTGGTGGGGAGAAAGTAGAGAATGTGAGAGTGAAGTTGAGCTCAGGAAGAAGTGTGGGGTGAACAGAAGATATTAAAGCATTTGTTTTAATTTCTCACTGTCCTGCTCTGGTTTGCTTGGTAATAAATTCAATTAATTTCCCCAGGCTGCATCTGTTTTGCCTGTGACAGTAATTTGTGAGTGATATCTCCCTGCTCTTGGCTCAGCTTATGAACCTTTTGTCATAATTTCTCTCCCCTGTCCGACTGAGGAGGGAGTGCTAGAGATGATTTGGTGAGCATCTTGTGTCCAGCTAGGGTCTATCCACCACATAGCACCTCTACGGCTGTCGGCCAGGTCAACCCACCACAGAGGCTTTCATGCTCTTGCTGCTCGTCTACTTGACAGCCCATGCTCTTGCTCTACATTTACTAATCCCTGCTCAGTCATGTTTAAGTAGGTGATATAGATACATCAGGTAAGCAACAGTGTTTAACACTCATATTCTAAACCAGTTGTAAAAATACACTGCCATGGAGCCTATGGCATAAAGTTAGCACAGGTGGTGATGGCCCCCTCTGCTTAATTTTGTCATAGTGACCAGGCTGGAAAGCCCTTGGACAAGAGAAGTTGGAATTAATAGGCTGGTTTTCTTATCCATCTTTCTTCTGTATGCATGATGGACTTTTGCTGTTTGGATCCCATCTTCTGCTCTCACTACTGCTTAGCTTTTGTTTGATTTTGTCAGTCATCCTCCTTTGCATCCAGCAGGAAGTTCTCCCTGTAAGTAGGCTCTTGGCCCTTATCTGCTGCATTTTCTACCAGTTTTTTGTTACTTGGATGTACACTTGTGCCCATCTTTCTTTGTTCCTAGAGTGGTCACCTTGCTCATACATTTAAGTAACATGGTTTTAAATTGTGCCTTGTAATAAAAGAATATAGTGATATTTTCAGGCATGTAGTTTATGAACATAATATGAACTATAAGATACAATTGAGTCTCTTAGCTGCAGTTTCACATTGATGGCTCATGTTTGGCTTCTCATCAACCAACCAAGTCTTTTTCCTCTCTCTCTATTTTCTGCTGAGCATCTACTTGTTCTTGGCATTGCCCTGACCCAGGTGCAGCACCTTGCACTTGGTCTTGTTGAACTTCACAAGGTTCACACAGGCCCATCTCTCAGGCCTGTCAAGGCCCCTCTGGATGGTATCCCTTCCCTCAAGTGTGTCAACTTCTTTACACAGCTTCATCAGCAAACCTGCTGAGGGTGCACTCTATTCCACTGTCCATGTAACTGGCAAAAATGTTAATCAGAGATGTTAAACAAAGGTGTTAATGGAAGATATCTTAAATATACATGAGTTCTCTCAGTTTTGTGAATAGCCTTCTGGGCAGAGTACAGAGAACCTAAGTGTTCACTTTAACGAGAAAGTCTTCTGTGAGCTCAGATATATTATTAAACACTCAATGAGAATTTGTTTGGTGGTTGGACATTGTTCACTGAAGCTCCATGAAACTGATTTTCTTATGTTATGCCATTCACAAAATTACTTTCTTGATTTTCTATCATTTTGGTTGCTGGGGGGTTTGTTTGGTTAGTTTTTTCCCTTTCTTACCTACAGCTGCAAATGAACACAGGATTTCATTAGGATTTCTACAGTGATATTTTGTTCTCTTTTCAGAAAACTCCAATTTCATTTAAAGTTCAACATCAATTTTCATTACTCAACAATGTGACTGTTGACACAGCTTTTTTATTTCTGAATGCTGCTATAGATTTTTCAAGTATCATTAAAATGTTTTCATCTGTGTGTTTTATTGCTTCTCTTTGCTCCTTTTTGCACCTAATTACTGAAATATGAGTTCTATACATGAGTTCTCATGTGCATTTTACAAAAAACATTTTTATTATTAATAAATACTTTTGTACTTTCTTCGTATTCACTGTTTTCTATCTGTGAGCAATGCTTAACTTATTACAGAACCTCCTCTCCTGAATATTTGGCTTCATCTGTACTGTTTAGAAGGACTTTTTATAATCCAGTATTCTAAAAGAAAAACCATGCCTGTGGAGGCATGATATTTGACAAAAAGAGAACTATCCTTTGGTTTTCCAGATTAAAAAAAGGAAGAACATGATTTGAGAAGGACAATCACCAACAGGGAACAACAAATAACAATCTACCAAAGAAGCTAAGGGTTACCAGACAGAAAGTAATTCACCTGTGAGTGCTGAAAGGATAGTGGTGTAATTGCAAGACCAAAAAAGTCTTACAAAAATTCCTGGTGATTGAGAGAGTATCTGACAACTGTAATAAAATGATCCAGCATCCATCTCTTGTTTATCTAGGTAGTTAAAGTCCAGTCGATATCACCTTTTTACTGAAAAAGATCATGGGAGTTAATATGAGATGCGAGGATACTTAAAAAGAGTAGCACTGCAATCACATTTAATCAGCATGCATGCCTGCTATGATTAAATGTCCAGCTTCATTAACAACAATATGTAGTATACCTTTATTAATGCCACTGACACTATTCCCCACAGCATTTAGTTTTTGAAGCACAGAGGGTGTTGGCTAGATTGTTAGCTGCACTCAGAATTGTCTGGACCCTTAATCTAAAAGGCAATTAATCAGTGGCTTGAAAATCATTATCAAACTAAGTGCCTTGTCACTGGGGCTGATATTGTATATTAAGTTTATCAACTGCATGGATGATAAGACCGAATGTGCCTTCAGCGCTTTCATCTATGATATCAGTTCAGGAGCAGTGTCAGGCATGTATAATGCACTTTGGTTCAAAGGGATCTGAAACAGCTTGAGGACCAGAGCTAAAATCTAGAAAACGTCTGATGCTGAAGAGGGAGAAAAGAAATCTCCAAATTAGGCTTGTACTTGAAGGCAGACTGGGAACTGACTGCCTAAGTCCTGTTGAAAAAGACCAGTGGATCACTGTGGGTGCCAAATTCTGCACCAATCACCACCATGCTTTCATGGTTAATAAAGCAGAAGACAGGCCTACCTTCATTAAGAGGAGTGTGGTCAACAGATATAAGGAAATTATAGTCCTCCTCTGTGCAGAAAGGTCTCACACGGAATATTTTGCCCAGTTTTGTGTACCATGTACATCTAAAGAAGGACACTAAAATCAGGAGAGGGTTTAATAGAAGTTACTGAAGTCAAATGACCCTAAAGGAGGTTTATAATAAGCTGGACTAGTTTAACCTGATGAAGAAGAGAAGAACAGATCTCCAAACAATTGCAAGGATGTTTTTAAAGTAATGGAACAGAACTGTTCTAGATAGGATAGGTGATAGAGTAGGTACTGTGGCCACAAGTTTTATCTTGGAATGTTCCATCTGGACGTTAATGGGGAAAAAATGTTCATGAGGACAGTAATGCAGCACTGAAAGGGAGTATCCAGAAAGCTGTGCAATCCCAGTCCTTGGAGGTTTTGAAGACAAAAGCCTTTACAATAATAACTTTTAAATTAGTGAAAATTTATTTTCACTTCACTTCTAAAAACTTGATTTAATGCTGGCTTAAAATGGGCAGTTTTACTTCATCTTAGAAACTTTTGTAAAACCAAGGAAATATCTCTTGCTGAGTTCCAAATGTATGTGATGCATATCACCCTGCATGGTTAACATGAAAGGAAAAGAATAGTTCTATTTATAGGCTGATATTGTTCATCCGACATAATGAAACTCCTGTTACAAAAAGAAAGAGCCCAGATGGAATTATTTCTCAAGCAATACATTCTCCTTGAGATTTTAAAAATTTTTAAAATAAGGTCTTTACATTTAGAAATTTTATTATATATTCAAAATACAATATTTGACAATCCAGACACCTATTTTATTGAAAATGTCAAATTTTTAAACCAAACTATCCCTGATATTGTTCAATTTAGTCATGGTCATCTTCTACAAACTCTACAAAACTCTTCTACAAACTCTTCTACAAACTCTACAAACAAGACTCAAAATGAACTTCCTAAGGCTGACAAGTGAGTTTATGAATACATATACCACATGTTGAAATAACACTACCACTTCAAAGACGAAAGCTGGGAACAAGCACAAAGTTTTTTCGCTAAAAGATTTTCTGACTACCTTTTCAGGCTCTTCAGTTCAGTAACAACTATGCCCTTTAGCAAACTTAAAGCACTAACTGTCATAGATGAAGGCATCACTCCTTCATTATATTAAGTAAAAATTCATCTGCTTGCTGCTGCCTATTTTGTTTTAAGGTTTCTCTTCATAACTGAGATTACATATGGATAAGTATTTTCTACTCCCTCCTTTTTATTTTCTGTTGTCAAAGACACATCCAATGCACAGTACTTATCACTTGAAAATAACAGAATAAAGAAATTGGAAATACTATGTAAAAAGACATTTGTCTTGGCAACAAGGTAAGAAAGTGTCTTTAAATAGAAAATTAGCCTGTTGGTATTGGCCCAGTATAACAATGAATCTGCATAGAACTACCATCAGTTTTGTCATGTTTCGTTCAGTCCAAGACCAATAAAGGGATATATATTTTGCTGTGTAAATCAGAATGAAAAATAAGACTAGAATTAGGGTACCTGTTTTTACTTTATCCTTGTAGTGTACATAAGCTGCAATACTGATACTTCAGGTTGGTTTGTTGTAGGTTTTGGGGTTTTTTAATTATTTGAAATTTCCAGAAATACTGGTTAATGTACATGAGCTGTAAATTCTCATGGAGTATGGAGGTTGTAGCTTAGCAATTTAAATTCACATACTGTAGTCCTACTGTCCTCAGGAGGCCTGGACTGCTTTACCTTGTTTCTATAACAAGAATATACTGACACATTTTCATTATTAGATGAAAGGAGTAGGGCATTACACAAAGCAAGTTGCAACTGAAATATCAAAATTGGTTGGAGTATACACATTTATTCTAATCAATTATAATTCTATTTTTCAGAAATCAATAGATGAAATAAAAAAGAAAAAAGGAGACAGAGTATCTGAAATTAATACAGTTTCTAAAATGTGGCTTAAAGTGTGTTCATTTGTACACAGCTGACTGGAGTGAGCGACACAGGTTCTATGATTAGAGTACCTCTTTGGAAAATGTCTACTCAAAATTTAGATCATTTTTCAAAAACAATATTTAACTCACAATTACTGTATATTGAAAGAAATTATATGTTTATATTGTTATTTTATGCCAAAATATGTAGGATTCATATCTAAGAACTTCCACTTAAAAAAAAAACAGAAACAAAAAACTAAAAAGAGAAAGAAAGAAAAAAATAAATCCAGATTTACTAAATTATTAGTTTAGTTTTTATTTCTTAAGGCTGTTGAAAAAGTCCTTTTGGACTAATTGAATCTGTGAATTTCTTTATTTCAGGTAATGTGATACAAAATCAATTGGGGGTAGATAATTTGGTTAATGCTCATTACTATTGTCATAGACTGTGACACATCACATGAACTCTTTATTAGTAAGCAGCAAGAAACAAACTTGTGAGATCAGCTAGTGTCAATAGAAGTTAATCAGTTTCAATATATTCACAAGCTAAACTTTCTCTGCCTTTAGAATATGATCTCAAATCATTTATGTGGGATCATATGGAGGAAAGTAAGGACGCTCTAAATGGCTTTCTTGGTTCCCTTGGTTATAACGGTATAGAGATTAAATGAGATTATTATATTGATTCCCAGGAAAAATATTCGCATAACCCATAGAAGACATTTTTTCACCTCTTCTAGAGATAAAACAGCAAAACCTGGTGTGAGGCGGGAAAACAAAACTGAAAAAACACCACAACATTGCAGTTGTCTACTTTTATTGTTTTATGGCTATCAAAGTAATTCCACAGTGAGTAGCCTTATAAAAATTATAAAATTGATGTAATTTTCTTTACCACAGAATGGTATTTTTATTTTTATAGATTACATTTTTTCATCACACTAAGAGAATGCACCCATCTAGAGGAGAGAGTTCAAAATATGCCTTATATTATGTACATATTTTAGCCAAGGCTTAGTCCTGTGGCCTAAACAGAAGGATGAGTCCAGTAGAAAGAGGCAAAAAACCTCCAAAACAGCTCTAGAACTGAGAAAATATTATCAGTTTCTTTACTTGAACTGAGTAATGAGCTAGTAGTGCATAAGCAATTTTTATTTCATTGACTCGTTAAAAAAAAAAAGAAAGAAAAAACTCCTTTCTGAAAATTTATGTCACATCAATTTTCAGATATTTTTAATAGATCTAATCAATCTTTTCTAATTGAGTACCATTAGCAACACTTCAATACACAGATTTTTGTCTGTAGTACTCCCACATACAGCAACAATACTTTCTCCCACATACAACTAAAATGCTTTCTTATCCTCCTGAGCAGGAGGAGGAAGAGAAAGGGTAGTGCAGGAATAGGATAACATGCTTATGGTAAGGTCTTTGGTAGTACCCACCTCTATGTGGAGATAAGGTAGTTGCTAATAAATGTAATTTGTGTGCGGAAGGTAGAAACAATTCATATACACTAATTATGCAACGGATTTCTGGGTGCAACTTACCATGTTTCAAAACCAAACATTAAGTACACAGCTGACATCAATAAATAAATAATGGTTTCAATTTTCATTAAAAAAATTATATTTTTATTGTGCATATGACTAACTATCCTGAACAACCTTGAAAGATTTGTAAACCATAAACAAGATGGAATGAACCTCAAGAAGGAGAGAAGTGTTCCCTCTAAGGAAAAAACTAAGTACATTTCAAAAAGGTCCTGATTATACAAAAAGGGACAGAGCATAAATTAAAGACCCCCAGGGGCAGCTTCAACTTGCAGCCAAAATCAAGTTTTGCTGTTTTACTTTGTTGGCTAGTTTCTAATTGCACACCACAATGAAAATCATTTATAACTAGAAAGGTCCCATAACAACATGGCAAAGGCACAGAGACTACAACAGAATATTAGAGAAACTTACCCTGTGGGTGATCACTAGTTACTGAGGAAGATAATAACTGCTCAGCTACTCTGAAATAATTTAGTCATAAAAGAATGTTCATTAAAATAACGTTAAAGAGTGTTTTCAATGTGATGTGCAGGGATTCAGCTGTGTGACTCCTTTTAATATTAATGGGAATTGCATGGCTAAACCCACACACACTGTGATGAAAATCTGCACTTATGGTTTTAACAAAAATCCATAAAAGGCAACAAATTCAGGTAAAAGCTTCATTCTGTTGTGCCCTATTATTTCTAATAATACAGTATATAAGATTAGTACATAACAATTGTAATAAACATGCTGCTGCACTTAAGCTCTTAATGAAAGAAGTTCAGGAAAGAAGGAAAGGCTTGCTTCTGTACCAAAGCACTAACAAAGTAGAGAGGACAAATGCTGATGGTAATATATAATTCTGCAATCTGAATTGTTCATGTAATAGATTGCGGCAGAAATATGCTGGTAAGCTATAAAACCATTAATGCATGTTTCAAAGGAGAAGAAGCTGCTCAGACCGAAATTAGAAACACTATCCCCTAATGAAAATTTACACATAACTCTTGGAGACCATATGTCTCAAAAAGCATGGGACCCATGAAAAGGCCAGTTTACTTTTATTCTTCTCAGTTATGCTACCCTAGACTGGCATAAAGACTACTATTTGGGCTGATGTGAAACAGACTTCTCATCACAAAGCTAGAAAACAATTTGGTTAAAGAAAAAAAATGCTCTACAATGACAACAAAGGGCCATATCTGAACTTCATCCAGACCAATAATGCACAGACTGGCAAACAGGGAGATGAGAAAAAGCAGGTTTAGCTAAGACAAATTTTTAATCCATTTTTTCTGGTAACTGCTGCTTTCATCCTCATAGTGAATATCAGAGATATTTGTTCTCCACTTTTATTACATCTTGTATCTTCATGTTTTGTTTCGTGAGCAGAGGTCTTGGGGGTTTTTGGGTGAATGTAAGACTGTGTGGAAAATTAAAAATTTCATTAAATGCCAATTATTTATAACAAGAATACCCTGAGACAGTATTTGGGTCCAGTTTTGTGAAATGAAGAATACCTTCATCTGGAGTCATTGAAATTTTAAAACATGAAAATGATATAGAAAAGATTTTCAATTATAATCACACTTGTAAGAACCCCTCTTACCAGGAGGCAGTAATGTGAAGAGGAAGCTTAATATATAAAGCTTTTATTATACCTTTTATTTTTGAAAGAATGTTATGAGAGCTTAACATTACTTTTAAATAACCAACACAATAAGTGTTCCATTTTAATTGGCACTTCTGTGATTTATCACTATACCATGTTGGGAACACCCCATTAGGCCATTTCTAAGTGAGTAGCAGGATACTATACATCTGATAATACTTGAAGACTTCTATTGAAAGCTCCTATTAAGAAGAGACACCTACTAAAAGAGTTCATGTCCTCATTTGTTCTAACTACTGAATTGTTCTGAATTGTATCCTTATCTCCTAAGCAGGGATATAACCCTTGCAAATCTAGCAGTCCCTATTGATTTCACACTGCCATGTTTTCCTGTTCTGCAACTGCATAAACAATATGATTGCAGTTTCTAGACCAGGAAGCCTAATCCAACTGAAAGTAATTGTCTTGATCAACTCGGCTTGTTACTTTCTCTCTAATCAGAACAGTGTTCTCAGTCCTCACCAGTACCATAACGCTTGGGATAAGCAAGAAGCCGTATCAAACCTTGGGTTTAGCTCATGGGTGGAGTTTCTTATACTGAGGTTTGAAAATGTATTAGGCTGCTGCCACTGACCCTGCAATGACTCTCATATTGAAAGAATTTCCATCTAAAAGCTGTTCAGTCAGACCCTGAGGCAACAACAACCAAGCATTGCCTCTAGACATTGGTTCAAACCCCTAGCCCACTTCTTTTCTTAGTGCTCTATTTGCTACCCAGCATTCAAGTGTTAAAGACTGATGATACTCAGCAGCATCTGAATAACTCCGTTTTAGAGAGCTGCATTCTTCAAAATTTTTCTAATCTGCATCAAATAGCACTGATTCAGGATTTTGTGATTCTAATATTAGGAAAGTAATCTTGACACATTGTGATACATGTAAACTTACCTTAGTACTTTGATCTGGCCCAAATGATTTCTTTTCAACTCCTACATTGCATATTGCATGTTTTGCATTGGCAGCTGTTACTTTATGTACCATCTGTCTTTATCGACACCTAGGTACACAGATGTGCTGTTGCTGTGCAAATGTTAGAGATCAGTTTAACCTTTCTTACTCCTAAAAAATGTCACAATAACAATAATGCCTTGAAACATGTCCACATCTAATATTTGCTCTAATTTGTTTCAAGTGGGCTTTTGTAGGCTTTTCTTGCTGTAAAAACTGTGTTTTTAGTGAAAAAAACTACTGATGATGGTAATGCTATCATCTGGGGCATTTCAAGGTTATTTTCTATATACTTATATTTGGTTTAGTGCCAGTAAGCTATTCTGTGAAGAGTTTTAATAAAAAAATAAACATCACGAATGGAGTCTTGCCAAAAGAAGTTAATACAATAGTGACTTAGAATTGATGCAGACTACTGTAGTGCTTTCCAAACTTATTTCTTATCTGTGTGTATAGACTTATGTATACATATATGCAATATCTAGAAAGATGAAATTGAAGGCAGATCTATCATAAATAACTGGTCAAGAATTATGTCAGAGAAATAGGAAAAAACTATCTGTATGTGCAAAAAATTTAGTAATGATGTACTCATGATACCAATTTATGGATACTATACAGGATTTCTTTGTCACAATTGGTTTTCAAACTCAAGTTGCATCAAAGCAAAGCAAGTATGAAACTCCTAAAGCAAAAGGTATGGATTAGAATTTATTTAAAACTATTGTAAATAACTAAAGAATATTTAGATTTCTGGAAAGTCTGACTTTCTATTATGTAAGTGAAGAACACTGAGATGGACACGTAATAGAAATTATAATATAATTCTATATATAATTATAAAGAAATTTCCTTGTTAGAACAAATGAATAATTTATCACAGAGAGTATTTTATTCAGATTTTTGACATTGTAAAGGTGTTTTCAGGTATTTATAACTCTATAGTTAGGAGCTTCAAAAAAATATTTGTGTAGAAGAAGGAAAATACATTGGCGTACAAGTATACCAGATGAACTTTTCAATACACCTCTACTTATATCCAAATACTGTCTGTAGCTTACATATACCCTTTTAGGTATTAAATAGCAACAAAAGTGTGATACTTCATGCACTTATAAAAATGGCTGTATTCTTTAATATCACAGTATTTCAGAGACAGAAGCATAGAGGGCTGCTGGAAAACAAGAAATTCCTCAAATATCGTGCCAAAGGAATATCAGGCTTTTACCTTCCCTGTTAGTAAGCTAAAACTATATCAGCTGTGGACACACTGGAGAAAAAAAACCTATACCTTAAACCACAGTATATAATTCTGATATTATTCATTGCCAATTTATCTGAATTTGATGAGTTAAGAGAAAACCACAAGGATATTTTTCATCTAAACTTGAACTCAAACACCAGATCCGACTTTTAATTTAAAGCTACAATATAGCTCACAACTACGTGTTATTTTTCCAAGCTCCGTTCAGTTAAAACCTGAGGGAAAAACAAAGAAACAAACAAAACAACTTGATTGAGGAAACAAGTAAGAGAAAAAAACAAAATGTAGAAAGAAAAAAAAAAGGAATGTTCCAATGTTCGAACAAAAATGCTTCAATGGTGCATTTTTTCATTTTTAGGTAGGACCAAAGAATGGCAACAATATTTGCCAATGACCTCAAGAGTCACTGTCATGGACAGTGTATAATTGGAAGACAATTTTATATTTATATTTCTTAGGTAAATTTATACATTGATATTGGAACATATTGTACGTAGTAGAGCTATTGTAAAAGATCCCTGCAGCATACTGCAGAATGCACAGATGAATTATTAAGTGCTATAATTTACTAAAAGCTATCTTAAGCTTATTTTGTGTTATTCATTGCTAGTTTTTTTGTATCTAATGTGTAGAAAATTGTACTTATCACATAATTTAGAATTGTGGGAATGGTTAAACTTGATGAAATTTCTTGGGAAATAAAATAGTAACTTTTGCAGCCCCTGTGAGTACATCTCAGTATTAAATTTATTTAAGAACATATGCAGCTTTATATAAGAACATACAGACAACCAGTACACTGTTGTATTTGGAGCTAATCAGGACAGAAAATGTTCTGTCAAACCCTACTCGGTGTCCACTACAGATCTTCTTCCACAGTACATCTGATGGGTCTGCTGCCACGCCACTGCTTTTCACAGGGAACTTATTCCTCAACATCTTCTTTTACTTATATAGCATATTGTATGTATAACAGAATCAATTAGGTTGGAAAAGACCTCTGAGGTCATCGAGTCAAACCTGTAACTGAATACCACCTTGTCAGCTAGACCATGGCACTAAGCACCACATCCAGTCTTTTCTTAAACACTTCCAGGGACAGCAACTCCAATCTCTAATCACCCTTTCTGTTAGAAATTCCTCCTAATATCCAATCTAAACCTCCCCCAGTGCAGCTTGCAGCTATGTCCTCTTGTCCTACTGCTGGTTGCCTGGAAGAAGAGGCCAACCCCCACCTTGCTTCAACCTCCTTTTAGGGAGTTGTAGAGAGTGGTAAGGTCACCCCTAAGCCTCTTCTCCAGGCTAAACAACCCCAGCTCCCTCAGCCACTTCTAATAAGTCTCTACCCTCGAGATCCTTCACCAGCTTCTTTGTCCTTCTCTGGCCTCAGAGAATAATATATCACAAATCTAAATTAAGTTATAACTTTTTCCAAGGGTCACACTCCTGACTGCATATGCCAAGAAAAAAAGATAGGTTGAGCTGCTCTGATCAAGAACAGATTAAAATTATAATGGGAAGGTTTTGGTTGGTTGGTTATTAGTTCTTTGTTGTTGGTTTGTTTTCATTTTTTTTGCTTGTTCTTGTTTTTTGTAAGACTGACTAACATGATGTCTTAACTTTGAAACATTACCTTACTACTAAGCATTGCTCTCCATATTTCTGCACAGTTTCTAGTCCTAAAATATTTAGAAAACAAATGGAGTGAAAATTTGTAGAGCAGTAGAAAGAGGACAGGATAGCTGTGGTACAGGTATGGTCAAGGCTTATACTCTTTAGAAGCTGGGTCATCTTTTTGTTGCAAAACTGATCCTTGGCATTTGCAAGTGCTTTGAGGGAAACCTTGGCATTCACACCCTCTGAAGTGGAATGTGTTTTTTATTAAGGGCACTTCTATAATATAGTTAAAGGAAAATCCATAGCCATAATATAACTGGATAAACTGAAGAACAGCTAGAACAAATTTACAATATATACTTTGTTTGAAATACCTTTGTGTGCATACCTCCACTGCCATTTACATTTGATCTTTTTTCCAGGCAGAAGACTTCATTCCTATTTTGTATGACTAGTATGTGCATAGAAAGTTAATAGAAAATGAAGTTCAACAATGGAAGCAAATCAAGTATGTTCTGATGCTGTCTACAATAATGGATGTCCCAGATGGACTATTTTATATTTATTTGCACCACTCTACATAAAATAATGTGATAAGGGAATGAACACAGATGATTTTGGCTTTTTTCGTATTCTATTGGTACTTCAGGTCTCATTTATTCCTCAAAGCAACACAGAAACTACTAAAAGATGGCACTGGAAACCTCAAACTGCAGAACTTCACCATGTGAATTTCCCCAACCAACCAACCAACCAAACAAACAAAAAACAAACAAAACCCAATCAACAAACAAATAAACAAAACCCCAAGGAACCCAAACCAAAAAAAATCAAACCAAAGAAATCAGTTACCATAATGTGCCAACATACCATTTCATGTATGTTTATATATCTGCTTGTTGTCTTTTTGGAAACTCAAAATGCCCTCACTGTGGCAGGCAAACTGTAGCATCTTAAAAGGGTTATATTTTTCTTTTATCTCTATCCAGCTTCAATGCTAATGTAATACCATATAACCTAAAGTAAATACAACACATTTTAATAGCTACAATCCAGAAAATAACAAGCAGCACCAACTTCAGTTATGGACTGTTTATTTCTCTCTTTCTGAATGCTGAATAAATTCTATTTCTAACTACAAGAGGATGCTATGACCTTTTTGATCAAACCAAGCAGATGTGTTCAAGCATTTCAACGGTGGTGGCCTACAGCTATTATTGAATTACAGATCTGAAATGATGGGATCTAGCAGTATAATGAAACAAAGTTGAGTTCTGCCAGCTAACACCTAGAATAGAAGCAAATTCCCTGATTTGAGGATGAATAAGCAATACTATCCTGACAGTTTCTTTTTTTGAAAAAAAAAGCAAAAACAAAACCAAAAACAAACAAACAAACAAACAGCAAAAAAGACTCCAGAAAAGTTCTCTCCCTCAGAAGCACAATCTTGAATGAAGCTGGGAGATGACAAACTCAGGATTTGATAGGGAGTGACTTTTGGCTGGATTTTGGGGATAGTCTCCCTATGTTTCTCCTGATTTTATTATTATTATTATTATTCTCCTGAATATTTTTATTATTGTTATTATTTCATACCATTTAAAATAATGTGAGATCCTTCATTTGCGAAATAATTCAATTTGGCATAGAAGAAATATAACAGTAAAACCAGATTACTTTTTAATTTTGCCACCATAATTGTCTCCATGAGTGTTACCACCCTCCCCTGATGGCAGGGTAACAATGTTCTTGTTAAAATAGATCCCTTGGGATGGCTTAGAGTGAAACGACACTGAATGACAGGGGTTTATATATGTATACGTATGCCACATACATACATGGCAAATTTATTTTAAAACAATTTTGTTGCAACAGAAAAGGCATATGTGGCCATTTTGGTTATAATCTATAGAAACATAACAATATAAAAGTACAAAGATATTGCTAAAAATAATACATGAGGAAAAGTAAGAAAGATAAAGACAGGATAAAAGAAGATACTGTTTACCCTCTACTAAAGAGTAGATACTGGAGAGGAAAGATATTACCACCCATGGATCCAGCTATGAGACTTGATTATTCTAATTTAGATGCCCATTGGTCGAAGTGATGGTTGCAATCTTGATCCATCATGGTGGGGGCGGTCCACAAAACACAAAGTTCTGTGGGTTAATATATATTCTGGTTCAGGCAGGAATGCCCAGGTACCTCCCCTTGTGGGGGAAAGGGGGGTGGAGTTTTGCTCTTCCTGATGCAACACTGTTGGAAGGTCCCAGAGATCTGTCTGGGGGTGCTTTGGGGGTCTTTGGTGGTTTATGACACTTTTATGACTTTTCCCTGGCCAGGGGAAGTTTTACACCTGAGTCAGTTGCGTAAAGAAGGAAATTGGCACGATAAAAAGCATGCCTGATAAAGTTGAAGTGTTTGGACAATACTCTCAGACACATGATGTGACTCTTGGGGGTGGTCCTCTTCAGGGCCAGGAGTTGGACTAGATGATCCTTGTGGGTCCCTTGCAACTTGGCTTGGTCTGTGATTCTGTGACTATCCTACCTTGCAGAATCTGCTTTTTTTTGGCCTTTTCCCTTATCTGGCTCAAAAAACAGCCTGTTGCTAAACAAAGGTCAGTTTGTCATGATCATCCTTCCGTGCTGGTGCACACTCCCTCTGCACCTGGGCTATTCCTACAGAGAGCAGAGTGTTGACTATCATATACCCAAAAACTCTCCTCCTCCCCTTCATTTGAGGAATGCAATTCTGGCCACAGCAAAGCACCCTGCTGCCTTTGAAAACTGATGATTGTTTGAGTCTTTAACATTTCAGTCTCTCACACATGAGGCAAAAGACACTCATAAGGAACATTTAGTATGACCACCATTATATTCAAGTTTACCCAGAAGTAACTCCCTGTCAAAACAATGCTTGATGTATTCAAATTTAAACACAAAACCTAAAAGAATGTCTACCATGGCAACTTTACACTGCCATTATTTTTTAGAAATGCAGAATTGGCACCATTGTAGAGCTGAAGAATGGAACCATTTCCTATTTTTCACTTAAAACCAAAACCAAACCACCACCACTTTATCCCACAAGTCTCAAAGAAAAACCCCAAACCTCTCCAAGTGATAAGCAAGTACACGAGTATTTACATCACTGCTTCTTAATTCAGCAACCAGTGATGAAATCACAGAAGGCCAAATGCAGTACCAAATCTTTTGTAAGGGGAGAATGAATATAGGGATCTATGATATTTTATAGATTAACTTGAAAGTCTTTTTAACAATTATGCCTAGGAACAATTGTTTAGAAACCAGTTGTCAGGAATCATAAAGCATTTTGACTGGGAAATGTATTTGTGCTTTCTTTATCTGTAGCAACATTCTATTTCAATTAAGACGCAATAGCACCAACAATATCCACCAATCATTAGTGAAGTACCCCTTTTCAGATTCATAATAAGGCAGTACTAAGCTCTGCTATGGCAAAAAAACTCCAAACAAACAAACAAAAAAACCCAAAACTAAAACTGAATAAACAAGAGAACAACCCCTGCCAAATAAGCCCAAGGAACTGAGAAACCATTGTCCTGCTGCTTTCTTCCAGTAGACATTCTGAACATCACCATAGCCTAGCATATTTTACAATGCTCCCATTCTAAACATGATTTTATTTGCTATGATAGAGGCTTACTGAAATCCACCTGAATCCATAGACAAGGAAAATTTCCTCTTTTCAGATTTTCTAGCAAAGGCATTGAGAAATTTACCACCAAAAATATAATTTTTTTTAAATTTTATGAGCATTGAAGTTTATGAACCTTTCTTCTCAGCAACAACATTATAAAGAAAGTTTGCAAATGGTTTCACAGTCAGGTGAGACAGACCACGATCACTGTACTGAAAAGCTTAAACAGGTTTTGTAATTTGCATACTGTGACCTACTTTTTTAACGTATTAAAGAAGGGAATGATAGCAACAAAATTCTTTCTGTTGTATTAAGCAAGAAGCAGCCTTGGGAGGCAGGTAGGTGGAGAAAGGGGAAGGGAGATTAAACCCTGAAATTTTATTAGGAGAAAAAAGTACCTATAAAGGACTAAAGAGGAAATAGGAAGGGCAGGAAAAAAATGATAACTGCGGAAGCAAGACAAAAAAACCACAGTATGAAGGCTGTCTATATCATATATAGTCTGACTTCGCCTTTTATTTTTTTTAAATGAAGCTTACAATATTTTTCTAACACTGTTGACTTCATTTACCATTCCATTTGAAATGGATAAGAAGACAGAGAACCAACTTACCCTCTGTCCCCATCATAAACATATATAACCACGTATAAAAATTCTAAAGCTTTTTGCCTCTTTTTTCTTTGCTATACGTAATAATATTTTGAATCTGTTCATACTGAAATCAGTTCCGCAAACCAGGATTGTCTTGTTTTCCTTTTTTTTTTCCCCTTTGGGAAAAGCCCAGACTAAACTGGATGTTCACATATATCTACCAATATAACATCCCCAAAACACCCTATAATATCTTCGGCAACTCTGTCTTGGTAACATTTTCCATCAGTTTGTGCAGGGAGCTGTGGTGCTGGAACACAAGAACACAGTTTTCATCTCTCAAAACTTTTAATGTCTTCTGGTACAGACTGTGTACTTTCAGCAGAGAATATTATTCCTCCTTTTATGTATTTATGATTAAGCTTTTGCATACTATAAGTTTTGCTGTGGTTAACAAATTAAAAACTCGTATGTGCTGACACAAACTGTGCTTGTAAAAAAAATAAATCTATATGCCAGCTCTTAGATAAATGTTGTACATTTATATAATGTTTGAATTTTTAAATATCAACCTCAGTACCATTGGCATATGAATTTCCATGGGGTAAAACAAAACAAAACCTAAAAATGACAAACTAAAAAAAGTTAAGCAGTCAGAGTCCCCAACAAAAATAATGAGAGAGAGACCCGAGGTGAGGCATGCAGGCAATCTTTAAGACAGATGAGGAATTGGCCTCCTGCAAGATCTTTATCTGTCAAGCAATTCTAGAAAGCAACCCAAAATGGATACATATTTTACCGAGTACTACATAGGGACTTCTCACTCAGTTCAGTCAATTCATTTGAGTCCATTTGTTCATTCATTCACCAACCCACCCGTCCATGCAGTGATAGCTTATGTTCATCAAGCATAAAAATACCAGCTTGAAGACCAAACAAGTTATTGTGATTGTGCTGACTGTTTTAATTGTGATTTTAGAAGGAAAAGTGGAAAGTAAAAAATACAACTGATATGACTTCAACGTGCATATGTGATCATATTCAATTTTGCAAAGAGTTAAACAATATTTAAGTCTGTAACAAATCCAAATAGGTGACTAAATGTCCTTAGACTGTGCTTCTGAGTCTACTGGTTGTGTATACTGTACACAGTTTCTCCTTGAACTGTTTGTTATGTTAGCTCCAGTTATTTTGTGCTGTAGAAAAAAGGCATCACACTTTCTGGACCTTAAGGATATACAAGTAGCTTGTGGTACAGGTATGCTTTGCAAGGCAAGGCATACATATTTTGTTGTTTTTTCCATTATTGCTGTGCTGTTGGTATTATTTTTACCAATAAAAAATGTCTGTAGACTTGAAAAATGGAATGGTCTTTTCTGACTTCTTAAGCAGCATAGAGAAAGTTTCGTCTAAAATATTTGTGTGAGTTTTTCTGACATTGTTGCAAAAATTACCAAAGATTTCCAACTTTCATCCATACACAAAAGGAAATGTGGGAGCAACTGTGGCTTCTACTTGGCTGACCTGTATACCTGTAAAGACAACCGTGATGTGACATATATCTAATATTACTGGTATATGTTATTTCTGCAGTGACCAAGGAATTATTTTGTGTGTATCTATTGCTTTAGTTCTATGAGGGTTAGGTAGATATAGTCCTCTCACTTACTGTTCCAGTTTTGCTCTCTGGTTTTTATTTTGAATTTTTTGTCTAAAAACTAAGTCAGATTGTAATGTATACACAGTATAACACCACCACACACACTCCCTTTTAATAGAATAACATATCCATTAATGTTCAAAAAATCTGTGTTGCTAGGTGCAATAATCTCATTTTAGAACTATCAGCTGCAGATAAAATGGAGATAAAAAGGAATATCCTGCATAATATGTTATGATTCAGATAGTAATTTTAAGCTAATAATAATGTTCAACTATCATCCTGACTCTTAAAATGCTTCTCAAAACTTTAGTGACTAATACTAAAAGTGTGTTTGGTTAATGCAGTAGTTGGCAAGTACATGCCTGCATTTAAGAATATGTACTGTAACACTGGCAGCTGTTCAACAATTTGGAATCAGTATTATAAACAGGTGCATATAGTGTAGTTATGGTTACTGAGTCAATTTTTCACTTTTACAAGCTCCCATGCAAGTAGGTTGCTTCACCTGTTTCTAAACAAAAAAGTCATGTTCAATTCATATAATTCCTGTATGAATTTTTGCATGCATAAATTAATCACTTGAAATTGTCAGTGAGAATGCAAATTTTTGTCTTAGGTTTGCTGGAAATCCTACAGAGTACAGACTGAGGAGAAAAATGAATGAACCAAATCCTATAAACTAATGTTAATCGATTTGGAAAGAGATATGGCTATAATAGCTCTATGCAAATCAAATAACCAACTGTCCTCCAACAAGTATAAAGACAAGAATGGTCTCATGGCTATGCAGTGAGAATGAAAATCTAGTAATTTCTGTCTTGCATCTTTTATTGCCTTAAAGGCAATAATACTGTACCTAGTAATGTAGTGGTGGTGGTTGCCTCACACAGAATCATAGAATGACCAAGGTTGGAAGACATCTTCCTTCAATATCACCAAGTGCAACTGTCCACCTAGCACTACCACTGTAACCCCTAAACCATTAAGCCTTATCACCCAGTGCCAGATCCAGATGCCTCTTGAACACCTCTCTGGGTAACCTATTCCAATGCTGGACCACCTAAAACAGTGAAAAGAATTTTTCGTATATCTAAACTGAATCTCCTCTGTCTCAGCTTAAGCCCATTTCCTCTTGTCCTTTCATTGTAGGCATGATAGAAGAGACTGGCCCCCATCTCTACTACAGACTCCTTTCAGGGATTTGTAGAGTGATGAGGTCTCCCCTGAGCCTCCTCTTCTTGAGGCTAAACAAACCCATCTTCAGCTGTTCTTCATAAGACATGTTTTCTAGACCCTTCACAAGCTTTGTTGTCCTTCTCTGAACACACTCCAGCACCTCAATGTCGTATTTGTAGTGAGGGTCCAAAACTGAATGCAGTACTTGAAATGTGGCCTCACCAGAGTCAAGTAAAGAGAGACAATCACTTCCATAGTCCTGCTGTCCACACTATTCTTGATATAGACCATGATGCCATTGGTCTTCTTGTCCACCTGGACACCCTATTGGCTCATGTTCAGCCAGCTGTCAATCAGCACTCCCAAGTCCCCTTCTGCTGAACAGTTCTCAAGACACTCCTCTCCAAACCTAGGGTTGCTTTGGCCTAAGTGCTGGATCAAGGACTTTGCCTTATTGAATTTCATGCGGTTGTCCTTAGCCCATTGATCTAGTCTGTCAAGATCTCTTTGTAGAGTGTTCCAACTCTCAAGCAGATCAACGCTCCCACACAACTTGGTGCCATCTGCAAATTCACCAAGGGTGAACCTGATCCCCATGTTCAGATCATCAATAAAGACATTAAACAGGATCGACCCCAAAACTGGGGAACACTGCTAATGACTGGCTGCCGACCGAATTCAGCTGCATTCACTGCAACTCTCTGGGCCCAACCATTCAGCCAGTTTTCTACCCACTGAGCAGTGCGTACCCATCCATGCCTCAAGCCGCCAGTTTTTTAGGAGGATGCTGTGGGAGACAGTGTCAAACATTTTACTGAAGTCTAGACAGACAACAGCTACAGCCTTTCCACCACCAACTAAGCAGGTCACTTTGTTATAGGAGAAGACCAGGTTGGTCAAGTAGGTCCTGCCTTTTGTAAATCAGTGTTGGCTGGGTCTGATCCTCTGGTTGTCCTGAATATGCCATGTAAAGGCACCCTTTCCATAACCTTGCCCAGAACAAAGGTGAGGCTGAAAGTTCTGTAGTCCTCCAGATCATCCTTCCAACCATTCTTGTAGGTAGGCATTATATTTACTAATTTCCAGTCCGCTGGATCTTCTCTTGTTAACCAGGACTGCTGGCAGATGATTGAGAGTGATTTGGCAGGTTCTTTTGCCAGTTTCCTCATTACTTTGGGGCGATTCTCACTAGGGCTCATAGACTTGTGAGTGCCTAGTTGGCATAGCAGATGACAAACCATCTCCTACTGGATTATGGTGGTTTTACTCAGCTTCCCGTCCCTAACTACCAGCTCTGGAAGCTGGGAATCCTGAGGGCTACTGGTTTTGGTATTAAAGACTGAGGCAAAGAAGGCATTAAGTACCTCTGCCTAGGCATTCCACAAATGACGAAGACAAAAAATTTTTTTTGTTGTCTTTAACTGCCTTGGACAAATCAAGTTCTAGTTGGGTTATGGCCCTGTTAATCTTCTCCCTTCATCATCTTACAATGTTCTTATAGTCCTCCCAAGTTATCTGACCCTCCTTTCAGAGATGATGGATTCTCATCTCCCTAAGTTCTAGTCTAACTTCTCTATTTAACCAGGACAGCCTTTTTCCCTGATGACTTGTCTTTCTGCATATGGGGGCAGCCTGCTTCTGTGTATTTAACAATTCCTTTTTTTTGAAGTATATCCAGTTTTCCTGGACTCCTTTGCCCTTCAGGACAGACTCCTAAGGAATGTTGTCAATCAGTCTCCTAAACAGGCCAAAGTTTGCCCGTCTGAAGTCCAAGGTGGAAATTCTGCTGCTACCCCTTCTTACTTCACCCAGTATTGAAAACTCTAATATTTCATGGTCACTATGCACAAGATGGCCACCAACCACCACACTACCTACTAGTCCTTCCCTGTTTACAAAGAGCAGGTCTAGCAGGGCACCTCCTCTGTTCATCTAGAACATTATTTTCCTGGCCCTCAGTTTCCAGAGACTCATGTATTCTGCACAAGGGGAGGGGAAGGAGGTTGAGAGTGCAGTCACTGACCACCCCAAGCGGGGACCTGCCTCCATTCTCCTAGGTTCCTTCCTGCCTGTGGTGGAGAGGGGAAAAGATTCTCTACTTCCTAAGGTTCATTTGGCTCTGGGTGAGTAGATAACAGCTCCACCAGACAATATCTTTCTTAGATGCTCTAATGCTCCTTAATCTTTCTACCTCCTCTTTGGGTTGTACCATCAAACATTGACCTGCTTGCACCTCACTCAGGTGTTATCGCTGTTACCCTCAGATGCCAGCTGCAGGCTCTGGTACTCCCTCCAGCTTAGTACCTGGACCCCTGCACGTTTCTGCAGCAGCTCTGTTTTCATTGCTACAATCTTTCTGACACACGCAGAGGGCTTAGCACCCTGATGAGTAGAAACCACTCCTGAATTCTCCTCTTGAGCTGATGGGAGGGATACTGCACCTTCCTTCTTACCTACCCTAAATGACACACCTGCTCTGTTTGCAGTGCTCCTAGAGGTGTTTAAATCTCCCACAGTGCTCCCAGCTCTCCCTGCTCCCCACCTGATTGGCTGCAGTGAAGTTCCAGGTCCTGATGGGGCTCTGGGCTGCTGCTTGGGTGTCCCTGAGCTCAGGAATCCCCCTGTAGAGCCCAATATAAAACTCACCACTGGACTTACCTCGCTGCTGCTGCTGCCACTGCTGCAACTGTATATATTGTAGGAAAGAAAAAACCCGTGGTACTTCACTAAAATCTCTTGACTATTTTTGAAAATGTTACTAGAGCTGTGGAAACAGAACCAGGAGATTTTTTGTCGTAAAATGGTAAACCCAGAAAGTCTCCTATACAAGGAACGGTTTTGCGTTAAATATGCAAATTTCACTACAGTAATCATCATACTTTGGAAATGTCACAAAAGAAACTTTCTAGAATATGGATAAAATTAAAAAGAACATCTCTTCTAGAATTTATACAGAAAATACAGTAATGGAAAGCATGCAGACCTTTCAGCATATTTATTTATCTTATTTATCTTATTTGTCTTTTGTTCTGGTGAACTATGCTTAATATAATTTCACAGTTTTGTTAAAAGCATATAAATGTAAAGGTTTATTCCTGTCTCCTTAAGGATAATTGAATATCTTTCTCTTTTTTTTTTATTTTCTTTTTTTTAATTTTTTTAATGTGAGGGCATAAGCAATTAAGATATTGTCTAAGGATACAGGAAATCTGATTAACAGATCAAAAAGACCATCTGTGGAGATTGGATTTAATGCCAGGGGGTAATTCTCTTCTCTACAATGCTTATGCAAATCAGCTTAATCCAGGAGGCTGAATGAATTTACTCTGAAAGATGACTTTTTTATTTGTAAATATGTATTTTCAGAAAGTATGCGCTGAATATTATTCAAGGCTGTGATTCAGAATATTGCCATATATAACTAAATCATCTTACAGGTAAAAAATGAGTCAGGTATGTCAGATGTACTACGAAAGTAAATTTTCTTACAGAAAGATCTTGTAACTTGATCTGTAAGTAACATTTCTAATAAGAGCATTTTGCTTCAATTTTGAGGTTTTTTTCTAGTTCTTTAGTGGTCTCTTTTCAGCTTGAGTCGGAGTGCTGCCGATTTTGATGGAGATGCCTCCTTGAAGCTGATAGCTCATAGTCATTTTGAGTTTCATATAACTACATTATTCTATGGAGTCGTTAACCATACTTCAACCTGATAAACTAACACATCTTTCTTGACCCATTATAATGTATTCAAATTTAAAAAGTCCATATGACTTGTTGACTGGATATTATATTATGCATTAAATTTATGTATGGAATGAAAATATTTTCTCTACATGACCAAATTACTTCAGTAGTAGTTCAAATGTATTTATGATTTACACACTGTGTTTTCTTCAGCATTCCTAATGAAGGGATAGCTTTCCTAAGAAAAGTATGGTTTTCAGATCCAGGTTGATGCCCTTATAGATTGTTTTTACCTCTCTGTTATTCACATCAAGTCTGTAATTAAGTACTTGCAAAGCTACAAAATGAGGAGACATTTACAGACATATGATCAATTAAAAATAGGGTCTTTGTCATCTGTTCAGCACCAATAAATTTTTATGACTTTACCATCAGAGTTAGTATAGCCTCCAACAGAAGCAGATCTTTTAGATCTTGAACTGAAGGCTAACTATCATAGGATGTAAAAAAGAGAGGTAATTCTTAAATAATCTATAGGACTATAATTGTCTTGAATCACCTGCCTGTAATTTGATACTCTGTCATAATTTATTCTTACGAGTTTAATCAGATGTTATTACCCAGTAAATGACAGGTGCTTTGAAATTCTCATGTGTTTCACTTACAAAAAGCTAGAAACATAACTAGCCATAGATTCAGAAGGAGCCCTGTTGTACTGCACTGAAGCTACCCAAATTTGCAAAGATTAATAGAATTAGAGATTGAAACAGAATTTCTTTCAGGATGTGATAAGTTTGTTTCATAGCTAAGGGGACAAAGGAAGTGTTGTAGTTTAAAAGTCTGTGTAGTTCTGCTGCTTGCTGCATCTTTTGTATCAACAATGGAATTATGTGAATATTTAGCTTTTACTGATATTATTTGTTTACTTTTGCGTTCTGTTTAGCAAAGAAGATTAATAGACTCTTTTAACTATAAACAATGAACAAATGGGTGCTTATTTACAAGGTGGTTCTTGCACCTTGACCAAATAATGCTTCAGGAAGAACAGACTGCTCAAAAGAAGGTCATGGGAATTCAGAGAAAGTAGCTGTCTGGACTTATATCTTCTCAGATTGAAGCACTGACTTTGCTTCGCTTCCCTTCTCTCAGTCTCTCTTTCTCTGGAAATGGTTCTTATGGTCTTGAAGAGAAACATTAAATCTTGGACTAATAATCTTCATGGGTGTCTAATCTTAACATTAGTGACAGAAATTCTTGCCAGGAGGAAAAATACGGGGCAGTATTTTGAACTAGATTTTCATAAAGAAAGAAATAATAGAAACTCTGATTTCTTTAGTAGTTTTGATGGAATAGACAGCCATTGAAAGACTTACACTGGAATGTGTACTGAAATTCAGTGTTTCCAGTAGCAATATGCCATGGTTTGAGCCCTCCAAAAATCCAATTTCCAAGCTTCCCCACAATTTGCTTCAGTGTGATAGAGTTTTCAGACATAACACAATTGCTAGCATGGGGAAATTATATCAAAATTTATTACTAAGACAATATATACTATAGAAACTAAAAAGCAAAAAAATACACAGTATTAATACAAGCTCTACCACCCCTGGGGTTCTTCCACATCAATCCAGAAAAAGAAAAACCATCAGGGCAATAGCTAAAGTCTCTCTCTCATTAAGGTATCAAGGAAGGGGATCTTTTGCACCCCCATCAGCTCCTCGGCCTCTACCAAGGTCTCCTTTTGGGCTTCAAGGGAACACTTGCTGCACCAGGTCTTCATCGCAAGCTAGAAGGAGTCACCTTTTGAGTCCTTTCCCCCCGGTTCGTGAAGGTTCTTCCCAGGAAATAAGATTCAAGAACTTCTCCACTTCTGAGTCCACTCTTCTCCCCAGGTTGCAATATTCTCTGGGTTTTTGCTCAGTCTTTATACCCCAAATAGTTTTCACAGAAAGTCCTTACCCAGAAAAAGCCTGCTTGGTTTGGCTTCTCTCTGTTTCAGCTGCTGCAGCTTCAGCTCAACTTCCACGTGTCACGGCAGGCATTCCTTCCCCCCTCATTCCTCCTTCGGTTTTTGGCTGCCCCCGCCCAAATCTCGCGTAGGGCCTCCTCTGAGCCCCTTGGCCCCTCTCTCCGTTGCTCAGTCTCAACTCAGCGTTGCCTCCTCCCCTGCCATTGTCGGGGGGGGAAGTGGCAGCAAGACTCCTTGAAGTCTTTCTCTCATCCTCTGCCTGGAATTCTTCCAGCTCTGTACGATCTTCGCTGCTTCTGCAGCTCTGGGCCATCCCTCGGCCTGTCTCTGGCTCGGCTCCAATGCCGGGGGGGATCTGGCTCCAACCCCCAGCTGGCCTCTCAAGCCCTGCGCCACCGCCTCTTCAGGGCAGTGGGGGGAAATGGTGAAGAAACCACCACAGCCCTGGCCAAACCAAGGCCACGGAGGCCCAGGGGCCCCCCGGATTTAGGGGCCCCTGGCCACCCCTCATGTCTCCAATTCTCTCTCTCTCTGCCAACAACTTCCTCCAGCTGTTGTAATATGCTAATTTCACAGGGACGAAAAACAGCTCCAATTGGTCTCTCATCAGAAACTCACCTGGGAGCAACCACTTCCAGCCCCCCCTGGGGGGGGCGATGGTTCAAAGCACGACGCAATATTTATTGCAATCACCATAACCTGGGAGTAAGGAACAATGCATTAGCTTCTGCAGTGTCTTCTGCAGTGTGACGCTATACTATTACTGAAAGTGAGAAACAATTTTTGCTCTGAAGACTTTACAATCAAAATACAGGACACGAGAAATGGCAGCAAGAGAGAAGGAGACATAAGAGGTGATATGAATTGGTTACATGGGCAAATTCAGAGCTGAGTACCTACTGTAGGTGTTCCACTCTCTACTACACATCAAGTTTGTTTCTTTCTTTTCTTTCTTTTCTTTCTTTTCTTTCTTTTCTTTCTTTTCTTTCTTTTCTTTCTTTTCTTTCTTTTCAAGACACTTAAAAACAGAAAAAGAAATTGTTATACTCATTTGCTACAACACACTTTGTACAACACCATGTCATCACAGTCATCATCAAAATATATGACAATATATTTAGAAATAAATAGATAGCACCACTACACACACAGAGTATTCCTGTATGTGTGAACTACTATGTCCTTGATAGGAGAGATAGTATAAATAGAATAAGCAATTTTCTTCTACTCTTGTTCAGAAATTATTATCAAAATATCTGAAAAGCCTATGTGTCAAATGCTAAGTGATTTTGCACTGTATCTCCTCTGTGTGTGTGTGTGTGTATGTGTGTGTGTTGCACTGCTGAGGAGACTGCTTATTTTTATATCTGTTAACTTGAAGTCAAGTGACATGGTAACTTTCAGTTTGATTTCGTGATTTCAGAAGAAAATGTGCAGTATCTTGGAGTAAAGAGAGATATCAACTGATTTTTTTCTCTTATTTAATTCACTGCATCATAGATCTTAGTTGCTGTTATGAAGATAGGCGGAGGGAGTTGGGCCTGCTCAACCTCCAGAAGACTTGACTTAGAGGGCATCTCATCAATGTACAGAAGTTGAAGGGAGGATGTCAAGAGGATGGAGTAAAAATCTTCTTGGTGATGCGAAGAAATAGGACAAAATGCACAGGAAGTTCTACCTGAAAATGATGAAGAACTTCTTTACTATATGGGCGACTACACACTGGAACAGGTTGCCCAGAGGGGTTGTGGAGTCTCCCTCACTGGAGATATTCAAGAACTGTCTGGAGGCAACTCTGTGTATGACCCAGGATGACCCTCCTTGAGCACAGAGGTTGGATCAGATGACTCACTGCAGCGCCTTCCAACCTTACCCATTCTGCTATTCTACGATTCTGTTTTTAATACATTTCCATGCAAACACCTACCCTCCCCCACCCGCTTTCTCCTACATTGCAGTATCTCTGTCTTAAAACCATATGGAAAAATTCTGCCAGATTGAACTTTAAGTTTGTGGAATTCTGATGATTGTAAGGCAGATAATTTTATGATAAGTCATACAGGTTAAACCATTAAACTTGAGCACAATATGTGTCATGAAAATTCATTTTAACAGTGGTTGTTATTGAAAGCAGTCATTTGTTTTTCCTATCCTTTAGCCTTCATCTAGTCTATATGCAGATACTGAGATATAGAGTTCCTCCCTAGGAAAAAAATGGTCTGACCCAATTTACCACTTTACTCAAGTTACTGAGAATTCTATTTATGTCATTTTAAACTTCACCTTTACATCCAGGATACCAGGGTTAAACTAAAAGAGAAAACTACAAGAGCTTTTTTCTTGATTATGTTCAGTTTATTCTAGTCATTAAAATTCAGTCTTCTTCTATTCATTAAAATTACATCTATAACACATGCCCTTGTTATTCAGATCTTCTAATATTATTCACAACACCCACCCAATTACCCATACTTAGCAAATCTAAACGAAATCAATATCTATCAAATGGAATCATGCTCTTCTCACACTTTATTTCTTAGTCTTAATCAAATTACTTTTATTCCTCCTGTAAGAGCAACATTATTATGCACTTTCAGTACCTTTATTAACAATAGTTCTGAACCTACAGAAATTTCTTCCTACATGTGCATTCTAAAAACGTTCTTACTGATTTCAGATTAATCAAGTCTCACCTAAACCTGCTTCATACTAAGGCAGATAGTTAATATCTCATGGAAGTAAGCCGGTGAACCTCTATCTGTAAACCCAGCCTATCCTATTTCTATCCGCTTTGCAAAGAGATTTATTTTGTGCGACTGAACATTCCTACTGTGCTTGTAAGAATCATTAGGGAAAAGATCTTTTTATGCTCTCAGCTGTGCAATTATGCCAGGTGATTTCAAAAGAAAAGGGGTAAAGGAATCAGTGCTCTAATCCTGCATAACACAGCAGGATATCTGCCGGTTTGTGCTGTGTTTTATGCTCAGCAGCATACCTCCTAGTCTAGCCAACCTGCATCAGCAAGATGGCTTTATTGCCAAAGAAGTGTCTGGAACAACTTGCTTTGCTTTCCCTCACCACATCATCCAAGTGGACACATCTGTTAAGAGCAGGATTTTCCCCAATAAGTCTTATAATTAATCTTATGCTTCATTTATCTGCCTAAAATTTCCATTTACCAATGTGACCTTTTTGAATGACTGTCTGACACAGAAATATCCAGAAATATTATTTTCCTCTATCTTTTATTATTACCAGCCTCTCCTAACTGACATTTCACCTCATCCAAAGTAAAAAATAGGAGCAGACTTTTTCAAAGGAGGTGATGGTTATATGGAAGCAACTGATCACCAATGTAGTCTCAAAGGATCTTGTTGGGGAAAGGGAACAAAAATGCATAAATGTGAAAGAAGAAGGGGAACACATATATTCACTTCTGATACATTTGCATTGACATGCAGCAATAATTTAACTTATCTGTTTTACTCTTCTGATGAGATAAATTTCCTTCTTATTCCTGACTGCAAAGCAATACATAAAGATGAGTACTTCACTTATACAAAGCTAATTTTTACTGGCTTTTTTTTTGTCTTGTGGAGTTTTCTTTTTTTTTTCCTTTTTTTTTTCAGATGTGATGTACAAAATTGATAAAATGATAAAGAGGATGGAATAGACTTGACTTTTAAGTTTCTTAATTCAGAAAAGCAGTTGATGATATGTTTACTTTTTACTTTTATAGCGGTCATATAAATAGTAAGAATTAAGTTTTCTAAGGCAAAGAACAAGCTATTAGTGCTTTCATACATGTATAACTGACAAACCATTTGGGCTCAGGAGACTGAGTTTATGCTCTCTGATGGTTTTATTTTAGGAGGTACTAATCTGTTCATTATTGAACAGCCATCTCAAGAAACTGGCTCTATCCATTTGCAGCTGCAAGAATATTATTATTTTAGGCTTTAGGATCACAAGAAAGTTCAGGCTGACAGGGAGGTCTCCTGAGAAGGTCTGCTGTCTCAGACCATGCCCAGAGTACTCTCAGACATGGGGTCAGACCAGGCTGCCCATGGCTTTGAACAGTTGGAGTGCGAAACCCCCCAATGTCAGAGACAGACCAGCCTTCCTTGACCTTGCTTCCATGGCTAGGCTGTGCTGAAAAGATTTCTCCTTACCTTCAGTCTGGACTTTTGTTTCAGCTTGTGATGCTGCCTCTCACCTTTACTCAACACACCTCTGTGAAGAGGCCAGGTGTGCCTGCTCCATGCTCAGCCACCAGATGCTGTTGGATGCTCTAAAACAGTCTCTTATCAGACTTGGCCAGCCCCAGCCCCACAGCTACACCCAGCAGGCAAGGGGGTCTAGCCCTGCCTTTTCAATGACCTCTGCAAGACATGGTCATATTTGTTGCCATTCTTCCTCTATCAAAGGCCTCAAAATGGAGCTTTGTGATTTCTCCTCTGGTGAGGGATGTCAATGACAACAAGAAGGGTTTCTGTAAATACACAGGTAACAAATGGAAGATTAGGAAAAATGTGGATCTTCTGATGCATAAAGTGAGGAACCCATTTACACAGGGCATGGAAGAAGCTGAGCTGCAGAATGCTTTCTTTGCTTCATTCCTCAGTCTAGCAAGACTGGCCTTTAGGAATCACAGGCTTGTCTACATCCTTCATGCTTACATACATTTACTTTCAAAGTACTGTGTATAAGATCTTATAAAACTGAAAAGTACCAGTTCTTGAATGCTTGATGCATGTTGAAAACATTTCAAATTTACACATTCACTTGTGTAAATTAAAGTATGTCTCTCTACCTTGCACATACAACATGATAAAACAAACATCTAAAATACTATTTTCTCCAGAAGATATCTAGCTGAGATTTGGATGAGAAAACATTTTTAAACCCTTTTCTTTCCAGATGAAAATATTAGCTAGCAGAGCAGAAGGTTATGAAAGCATGATGAAGGGAGGGTTCTGGACCCTCCTTCATAATGTTATGTTTATCTCTAAATGCTCAAAGCAGATCTACAGATGCAACAGGAGGGACTGCACATAGAAATTTTGTTTCTATGGCAGTTCTAGGCCTGCCAAGGTCACTTGTCTAACTTCCTTCATTATGTGGCTTACCACTAGAAGAAATAGGAGTTTTACTTTTTCCTAAACAAGAAAAAGATGTCCTCCAAAATATTCAGATACCTCTGTAGGTGTGTAGGAGACAGAGGTACATCCATATGAGTAGTTCCCCTAGGGAGTCTCAAGTGAAGTAGAAGAATAATATTACAGTTTATAACAAATAACAATGTATGCATCCCACCACATGCCTCTCTTTAATTTCTTGGTGGAGATGTTTCTTCCTGTTTGTATGGAAGGAAGTTTTATGTAAAAATAAGGAGCTCATTAACATGCAGCATCTTAACTGTACAGGTCTTCAAAATCATAGAAGAGATGTACCATTTATTTACTGCTGAAACTGGTTGAAAAATACAGAAAAAAGGTAATCAAACTACTACAGCTATTGAGAAATAATTTACAGAACTGTAGAAATGAAGTTAACTTTTCTATCCACATGCAAAAAAAATAATTTATCATTAAAATAATTATTATACATACTTTTGTAATATATCAGTTTCAGTGGATACTAGATTGTTCACTTCTTTACTTTTAATGTCAACGACTTTTTAGTTTGTATCTGTCATGTTCTGGTACAGGAAGGAATCAAAATTTTAAGGACAAAGGAGATATGATTTTAAATTATTTAAATTTGATGGTTTTGTTGTTGTAGACTAGAAATGTGTGTCACTCTAAGACGTATTTTATTAAAGGAATTGTAAAATTATTCTTCTAGCTAGAATTCTGAAAATTTACTTGAACACGTAAGTAAGTAGCCTTATTTATACTTTCCTTAGAGCTGTTTGGAGCTCTTTTGAATGTCAAGCATGTGGATTTTTTTATCTTCTAAATATTGAATTAGAACTTCATTTTACACAGATATTTATATATCTTCCTATACACACACACATATATAAATTCTGTTTCATTGTTTTTTTTCCTGTATTGGAGCAATGATGAAAGATTTGACAGATGCAAGAGTAAACAACTGTTAGACATAAATTCTGATTGGTATTGCAGTTTTCGCAGGTGGCATTTGCTCATACTTTTGATATTATGCTTGCTAAAATATATCACCTTCAAAAACCCTCAAACCATACCTATTTTTATCTGAGATAATTACTGTAGCATACTAAGTATTAAAACCGATTAGATGAATGTAGCATTTGGGTTTGGAGTTATGTTCCTTTTCTTTGTTTGTTTTTTTTTTTTCCCTGCCTAGCAATTGGTCTGCAAGTGTACTGGAATACAAGATCTAAATGAAAAATAAAACATATATTCGTTTGAATTAACTGGAGTCTGTTTCCCTCCCCCTCTCTCTCTGGGCTAGTTAAAATGCAAATACACAAATAGCAAGCACTTTCACCCACACACCCAGATAAAGAACAATACCACTTGCATTGTTAAGTTTTGTGGCTCTTACAAGGTTGCCAATTATTGCCTCTTATTCTCTTACAAATAAAACTAAAGAACCTGTTCTATTTGTTGACGTTACTTTAATTATTTTTGTTTGTAGCAATAATCCTATTCATGTCTTTTTCCACTGTTCTCCCAAGGCAGTTTCCATAAATGGACATCTGTTAGTGAGTACTCAAAAAATAAAGTATTTCTGCAACAATGAGTCCAGAGTGTAATAACACGTAACTACTTACAGGACAATTGCTTATTTAGGCAAAGAAAGAGAGGGAAGGTTATACCAACAGTAGTTAAAGTATGAGGCTCTGAAGACACATGAACATGATTCTGAGTTTGCTTACATTGAAATTGATGGGGCTGTTAGACATGCTGTTTTTATCTATCTTGTACATTTTCAGCCTACAAAAGCTAGTTCATTCAGATCACTAGGCCACAGAGGACTTAAAAGTCTCTTACTAAATGGGTGTGTGGCCCACTGACCTTTGCTCAGTAAACCTGTATAGCCAGTGCTTATACTGAACCCCATTTTTAACAAAGACAATGAACTCCAGTATGCAAATTCCAAGACAAGTGCCGAAAAAGTTACCCTACCACTTTTTAGCAGTTTCAATAGTTAATTTATATTTCTATGAAGGCTCCAAGTCAGATTCAGACTGTGCATGCTTAAGTGTCTTGTAAATGAATACTGTGTTTTATTTGCTTTCAAGAAGATGTGTCCATATGGGCTCCTCTGTTATTTTGCAATAAGCAGGTACCAAATCACCACCTTAACCTGTGGCAAACAGAAAAGGTCATTATTCTCCTGAGTAAAGAATCAACAGGTTCTGAGCAGTTCTGGAAGGATGCAACCTGGCTTTAAACTGAAAAATTTTACCATGAACACAGTGATGAAAGAGATCAAAATAAGGAGTTGTTATGGCAACTGGCATGCTGAGGATAAATATATTGATAAGAAATTACAAATAAATATAGAAAAAATGAAGGAATAAATTGGGTTGCTAATTAGGAATTCAGTCATGCAGTTACACATCTTGAAGGGGTGTGAAATATTTCCCCAGTGAACATCAACTATTTGCCTGGTGAGCACTGACAGAGGTGTTACTGCCTGTTTCCTGCCCACAAGGCATAGACAGAATATGATATTGTGTTCTGAGTTGCACTGAGTCAGGTGCTTGTCTCTGACATAAAAAAAACAAAGCTCTTTGCTTTCCTTTCCTGCTTCTTCATGAGACATGGGGAACTGCTGGGCAACAAACCTAAAGGTCATCCCTTCACATCCAGGGCCCTGAAGAGCATAAATAGAACAGGCTCTGTCACCCAAGAATCTATTACTTATTTCTCTTTCTACTACATGTTCCTATAAGACATTAATTCCTCCTCAGTTATATTTTGATTAGTACCTGTGTTCCAGGTGTTTGTCAAGAATTTCCGTAGCACTTCTTTTGCATATGACATTGAAGTACATAGTCTGTGTATTATAAAGCAGCTAACTAAAGTTGCAAAGCTAATAACTGAAGAGTTAAGAAGCACCTGAATTAACATCTGCCCTCTACGCAGTGCAATCTGTTTTTCGTCACTGGACAACCACTGTTGGAGTGATGTGGCTATGGAGTCAGATTACATTGTGAGGTACAACAAAATTTTATAGATATACTACTGTTTCAAGCATAGCAGCATACATCTGCTCATCTACCTATTGTTCTATGGTAATGTTGCACAGGAGTGCTGCTGCTCATCGGGTACTTGATAGAAAGCAAACAAAGGAATAAATACTTAAAGCATAAAAATTTGAAAGAAAAATCATAAGAACTTCAGTTCTTAATCTTAATTGTTGAGCAAGGCTTGTGTGTGGATTGCCTTTAGTCTTAGTCTTCTCTTTTCTGATTAATCCGTAAGACTGCATTCTAACGATGAAGATTATTCTTGATCCTGGAGTCACAGAAGACAATGAGAATTGTAGACAGGTCTTAATGTTTATGTATTCCACTTCTTTTAGTCATAATAAAAAAGTCTTAAGAAAATGTAATAGCACTATCATACTAGATCTCACCAGAGAAAACTTATTTTGGAACTTTCCACTAGAAGATGTTCCTTCAGCTATAAATATTTCCTCATCTTCAGTATTGTATTAATTAATGGCTCTTTTAGGATTCCTTAGTCTCATCAGACTTCTTTTTCATAGAATCATAGAAATATAGAATATCCTGAGTTGGAAGGGACTCGCAAGGATCGTTCAGTACAATTCCTGGTCCTGCACAAGACAGCCCCAAGAATCACGCTATGTACCTGACAGCATTGTCCAAATGCTCCTCAAACTCTGTCAGGCTTTGTGCCATGACCAGTTCCCTGAGGAGTCTGTTCCAGTGCCCAGCCACCCAAAAGTGAAGAATCTGTTCCTAATATCAAAACTAAACTTTTCCTGACAGAGCTTCCTGCTGTTCCCTCAGATCCTGTCACTGTTCACCACAGAGAAGAGATCAGCGCCTGCCCCTTCTCTTCCCCTCATGAGGAAGCTGTGGACTGCAGTGAGGTCTCCCCTCATGTCACCTCTCCTCCAGGTTGAAAAAGCCAAGTGACCTTAGCTGCTACTCCTGTGGCTTCCCTGCTAGGCCTTTCACCATTTTTGTTGTCCTCTTTTGGACACTCTCTAATGGCTTAATATCTTTCTTATATTGCTGTGCCCCAAACTGCACACAATATTCAAGGTGAGGCTGCCCCAGTGCAGAGCAGAGCAGGACAATCCCCTCCCTCAACCAGCTGGTGATGCTTTGCCTGATGCCCCCTGGGACACGGTTGGCCCTCCCAGCTGCCAGGGCACTTCTGACTCAGATTCAACTTGCCATCAACCAAGACCCCTAGGTTCCTTTCCGCAGTGCTGCTCTCCAGCCTCTCCTTCTCCAGCCCGTCTGTGCATCCAGGGTTGCCCCTTATGGGGTGCAGAATCTAACACTTTTATTCTTTGAAGTTCATAGAGTTGGTGATTACCCAGTCCTCTGATTTGTTGAGGACCCTGTGCAGAGCCTCTCTTCCTTCAGGGGAGTCAATAGCTCCTTCTTACTTAGAGTATATTGGAGTCCTGCATTTAAGAGGTTTATGAAGATGTGGAGGAGCACTATTTTATTTTATTTAATTTGTATGAGTCTATTTGCTTTCAACATAACCTGATTTTCACAGACAGCTGATCTGGATTTTTTGTTGCTTTTGTCAGTAAATATTCAGTATCACATATAAGAAGAAATTAGCTTTGTCTTGTTGTGTTTCCAAATAATAGAAAACAACCTGATAGGAAAAACTTTCTAGGACTTATTAGTTGAAAAGTTGACTGAATCTCTAATGTATAGCATGCTCCTGTCTATCAGTCTTCCTTTTATAGCTAAGGATTTCTGTTGGTAAAACTGTTACCAGCTACTAGCTTCTTTCATACCATACCCAGAAACTCTCTTTTGTTACCTCAATACTTCTCATCCGTCATTAAGCTTGCACCTCGAGTCCTGTGTTCACTTTTGGACCTCTCACTACAAAAAAAGGCATTGAGGTACTGGATTGTGTCCAAAGAAAAACAGCAAAGCTAGTGAACATTCTAGAGAACAAATCTTATGAGAAGGAGCTGAGGGAGCTAAGGTTGTTTCACCTGGAGAAAAGGAGGGTCAGGGGAGCCATATCACTTTCTACAGCTACCCAAAAGGAGGTTGTAGTGAGGTGAGGGTTGGCTTCTTCTCCCAAGTAGCAAGCTATAGAACAGGAGGAAATGGCCTCAAATTGTCTCAAGGGAGTTTTAGGTTGGGTATCAGAAAAAATTTCTCCATGGAGAGGGTCGCTAAGCATTGGAACAAACTGGGCAGGGAAGTGGTGGAGTCACCATCCCTGAAGGTATTTATAAAACATGTAGATGTGACTTTTAGGGACGTGATTTAATGGCAGATTTGGCAGTGCTAGGTTAACAATTCCAATTGGACTCAATGATCTTAAGGATCTCTGGGTAACTTGTTCCAGTGCCTAACCACCCCCATTGTGAATAATTTCTTCCATCTAATCTAAACCTTTCAATTTAAAGACTTTATGCCTTATCCAATCACTACATACTCTTATAAAAAGTCTCTCTCCAGATTTCCTGTATGCTCCATTTAAGTATAGGAAGGCTGCTACAAGGTATCCCTGGAGACTTTTCTTCTCCAGGCTGAACATCCAGAAATCTCTTAGCTTGTCTTTAAAAAAGAGGTGCTCCAGCCTTCTGCTTACCTCCAACATGGGCACCCTCCAACATGTCTGGTTCCTTCCTATGTTGGAGACCACAGAACTGAATTACATAATACAGGTAGGGTCTCAGAAGAGCAGAGCAGAGTTGGTTGTGTGTTTGTCACAGTACTTTATGCAAATAGCTTTGTCTGCTGTCTTCATCATGAACAGACCAAATCTATAGTCTATCACAGAAGCATGAAGCATTGTGTATGGACTGATGTCAGAAAAACAGTGGTATTGTGTAATTCAGCAGGCATAATGTCAGTCTGCTGAGGAACTTAACTTTACAAGAGCCTAGATCTGTAAATACTGTCAAGCACCATGTCAACCACTTGTAGCAGTTTCATTAGCTCCAGTCAAACACAGAGTCTCAAATCGCTAGCTCTTTGTGGCTAAATACCCAGATACAAAGCTTCTCAGAGAGAAAATAGAGGATGTAATTCCTTTTATAAGTACGACACTTATCATCTAAGGTGTAAGAGAAACAAAACTCACTGCTTTTCCAGTATTCTGATTGAGCTGAACCAGTGAATACAGAGCCAGTAACTTGCAGGGACGCTGCGTAGGTGAGAGGATTTTTTTCTGTTCCAGTCCAGGTTTCCTCAGCTCTATTTGTCTGCTGCACTGTAAGGATTTTTCTAACAGTTATCAACATATATTTAGGAGAATTGCTGTAAGAAATTCAAATCTAGCTCTGATTTCAAATACATAGACATTCATGACCTTACCAATAGCTGGTGATCCCAAAATTATTTAGGAAACCAGGCCTACTGAGGACTTTATGAAGATGATCAGCCATAAGCATGCATCAAACTACCCCCCCCATTAGCAATAAAAATAAACAAATAGATCATTGTCAAAACTAATGAGGAAATAAATCACTTTTTTGTCAGTTTCTATAAAAGCAAGACAGTTTGTGGTCTTTCTTCCCCCACTCGCTCTGTTGTTTTCCAGAGAAAAAAAGGAAACATATGGCGATCATTGGAGAAAACAAATGTGTAGAGAAGAATTTTGATACAATCTCAGGTGCAATTTAATTATCCATGCAGAAGCTATGTTCTTTGGTGAAAATGTATGTTCTTCATTTCTAGGATAACCAGACCTGCATATCACTGCTTTGAAATTATCTCTGTTTTCATAGGTTTTATTCTGGTCTTGATAACAAGGTTTCTCTGTCTCTTTTAAGTACATGTATGAAGTGTAGCGTCTCTTTCTTGGAACATTTCAGAAATTTCCAGGATACTTAAAACACGGTACTTTTTAGCTAACAGTTCCTCATTGAAAGTACAGTTTTGTGATTTTGATGTAGGACATTCAGTTTCTGAGCAACATATTTATTAGCCAAAATTGACACTGAGCAGTACACTTGGTTCATGGCAACTTGACTAGAAAGCATGTTAGGTCTTGACTCCATCAATAAGTTCCTACTAAAACCCGTCAAAAAATTCCTACAGATGTATACAGGAGAGGTGGGGTTGAGGGTATCTGTGTGTGCATTTATATTTATGCATATTGGTTTTGTTTTATAGACAGAAAGAAAAACATTTTCAGCTTCTCGATCCTCTTTATTACATTGTCTAAGAGTATCTCACCATTAGGCAGACATCATAGTGAATAAATGGAAAACTTTATAAGAAGGATTTGAAGTCAGCCAGAATTAGGAAGGATATATTAGGAAGATTAAATGATGTATAACATGAAGGTGTAGTTTAAATATAGTACATAAACAAGGCTATTTTCCAACTGCTTTCAGATTCTTTACCCAGAGCCCTGGCAAAAGCCAGTAGCGTGGGTCACCCAGCTAATGAGCAGCATTTTTGCTTGGTGCCAGTCAGTCTGTTAACACTGGGTAAACTTCATTTTTCCTTTATGGGAAAATGAACTATTGCTAGCTTACTTTGTGGATAGAAAAGCATATTTATTACCTTTGTTATCTGAGCAATTTCTTGACTTGTTCTTTCCTCCCTGTCTTCTTGAAGGAAGTATTTTTAACTGCAACAATCGCTTCTCTGCACTGTTGCAAAATACACACTATTTGAAATATTTGCTATTATTTCATTTAAGACCCAAAATTAAATATTATCCAACATATTTGCTATACTTTAATCTTGAAAAATTTTTGGCCTGTGGCACTAAATAAAACATAAAATCAATAAAGATTAATGGCTTAAAGACAAAGTATAGTTGATTGAGCTACTTCAGTGCCCTTATGGTAGAATTATAAAATTGATAGTTGGACAGATAGTTGTGCAATTACATTTAATTTTATATTTTTACAGAAATGAAAATATTTCAGAATTTTCTTGCAACAGTAACCAGTTTATATGGCAACTTCTCATGAATTTTGACCCCTCTCCTCTTTTGATGTGTTAATTAGTCCTTCTATTTCAATTATAACCACACTAAAAAAGAAACAATTTTATAGAAAGATAACAGATGGATTTCAGGCTCCCAAATCCCCGTGACTACCCAGTAGAAGCTGAGTACCTAATTCATAATATTGCTTTGAGAAATCTCTCCAAACATTACACAGAGTAAGCCATATGTTTTCAATTAGATCAGTAGGGCAGGCTAAGTTTGCTCAGGCCTCTCACAGACATGGTTTTCAGAAAAGGCAACATTTCAAAGATGTGAAAACTCAAACCCTCAAACCTCTACATATCATGTGTACTACGGACTTCATGCAATTAGCAGATACATTATAAGTGCCAAAAATTTGTTTTATTAGAATTAGTTAAAAAAATGACAGGAATATGACCAGAAGGGTCCCAGATTCATGTAAATTTACTCAGATTTAGTATTTTCAGTGAAAACTACAAAAGAACTGCCACCAAAATCTGCTTGACAACACCACTAGAGATTTTGTGCCTTATGAGAATTTCCAAAGGTTGTGTCTTTACAGAGCACTATTTCATCTGGAAGTTAAGTCTGTACCAGAGTTGCAGCTGTAATGCTGATCTTCAAGGGTAAAAGAATCCTCGCTCTCTTAACTGTATGACCTAATACTACTATCAGTGTATTTGGGGTTAACTGCGGTAGGCAGATAAGCCCCATACAGCCTTTCACTCTCTCCTCCACTGAGTGTTGGGGAAGACAGATGGAAGGGTAAAAGTGCAAAAACTTGTGGGTTGCGATACAGACATATCAGTAGGTAAAGCAAAATCCATGTGCTTAAGTGAAGCAAGCAAAGAATTCATTCACTGCTTTACATCGGCAGGCAGATGTTTCTAGCCAGCCCCAGTGAAGCAGGGATTCGTCACTTGCAATGGATACTTGGGAAGATGAACACTGTAACTCTGAATGTCCCACCTTTCTCCCTCTTCCCAAAGCTCTTACTTTTGAACACAATGCCATATGGTCTGGAAAACCCTGTGGTCAGTTGGGGTCAGCTGTCCCTCCCATCTTCTTGAACACCTCCAGCCTATTTGGTAGTGGAACTAGTGAGAAGCAGAAAATACCCTGACACTGTGTAAGCGTTACTCAGCAGTAACTGAAACATTGGTGTGATCAAGTTTAGGTCACAAATCATTACATAACCCCATGTAAGTAATAATAAAAAAAATTAACTCTATTCCAGCAAAACCAGTACAAAGTGCCTAGATGATCTGTGTTCCAAGGCAATAGAGGTCAGGAAAAAAAAGAGAACTTTTGAGCATTTTTATAAACAACAGTTATTTAAATACCAGTACATTTAGAAATGCACAAGGAAATTAAATCATTTTTTTCCACTTCTGTGGGTTTTATAATTGCAACAGTTATGTGGTTTGGTTATAGATCTGACATCTGTTCCCAGAGCTGAATTTGGCCAGAGAGAGGAATTGATTCTTCTCTACCCAGACAAAGCTGAAAAATACAAAATATAGCTGACCTTTGAGAAGAATATTGGTTTGTATTAACTGTGTTACTCTTGTAAGATGGAATGGAGAGCTGTTTTACCTAAACACCAGTTTAGGGAGAAGCTGTAAGCTTCTTCATAAATTAGTGAGTTGGCTACTGAGTCTAAACTATGTTCTATCTAACTCAAAGGAATTTTGCAAGGAAAAGAAAATAACAAAATAAAAAAAAACTTCTTAATGCACAAGACTTTTTTTTTTTCATTGCAAATTGAATCAAATATCTAAATTCTATTTTTTTTCCTTAGGGAAGAGGAAGGGAGCGGAGAGGAGGGAACAGGAGAGGAGAAAAGGGGAGAGTAGGGGTTGCATTAGTGGCCTAAACTTAGGAACAAATTTCTGTACTATGAATTCCATACTGTATTTTAGCCTTTTTTACCCTGGAGCCCAAAAAGAAAAGCATTCTTGGTTTCATTTTGGAACATTAGATCAGAAATTATTATTTTCATGAGTATAATATCTTACTTCCAATGCAACAATATCTTACTTCCAATGTAACAGAGAATCTAATCTTAAGAAAGTACCCCAATATAAATTGAGAAAATAGTCTCTTTTCCTAGACTATTTTTGCTTGCTTGCTTGCTTCCTTCCTTCCTTCCTCCCTTTCTCTCTCCCTTCCTCTTCTATGAAAGTGGTAATATTAGTAAAAAAAAAGATTTAGTATTTGGAATTGATTATTATAGGAGTTTGTAACATCTACTTTTCAAAGTTCTCTCATGATGCAAACTCCATAATCTTAGAGAGTTTCTCTCATTTTGTGTCTCTAACATGAAAACACTGTTAATGTTTTATTTTCATGCTACCATTCTGTTCTTACTGAAATTTATGTATTTATTTGCTGTGATAAGAGATCATCTAAGTGAACTAGACATGTGAGTCTGTGTCTGCTAAACTGGGGGGTTTTGAGTAAAACACTTACCCCTTCCAAGTTGTGACTTTAGAAGCATTTTTATGAGGGACTTTTAGTCTTTACAAAAATAATCTTGCTAATATCTAGACTATCCAGTGATATTCAAGTCTAGTAAATAACTTGTTATTTTTCATTAATGCAAGTTCATATAATCATTTGGAGAGAGTTCCCAGAGATAACTTTGTTGACTGCTGGTGAGGAGTCCTTTTTCTACATTCTTAGTCATTCTTCAGACATACTGTTTGTCTTCCTTTAAAACCTTGGCCACCCAAACCAAAAGGAAAATGTAGAAAAATATCTTTAAAGTATATCTTTGTGTACTGTTGTCTTTTCTATCTATTAGTAGTGGGGACTAGGTTATGACCTTTCTCTAAATCCATTCTTATTCCTTTCTATTTCTGTCTGCTTAGTACTCAGTGTTTTGATTTAAGCCCGGCTGGAAATAAAGGACCACGCAGCTGCTCAACCATCGCACTCTCTCCCCACCTCACCCCAGTGGAATGGGGAGGAGGCTCAAAGTAAATTTTTATAGGTTGAGAGAACAGTTTATTAATTGAAAATAAAGTGAAATACAGTAATAATGGTAAATTATAATAATAATGGTATTGAAAAGTGAAATACAAGTGATGTGCAATACAACTGCTCAACACCTGCTGATTGATGCCAGACCCCTCTTCTTCAACCCAGATCTGCCTTCCTTCTAGGTAACTACCCCCAGTTTATATAATGGGTGTGATATTCTATTGTGTGGAACATCCCTTTGGTCAGTTTGGGTCACCTATCCTGGCTATGATTCCTCCCAGTTTCTTTTCTGTACCTCCTCACTGGCAGAGCATGAGAAAAAAAAAGTCTGTGATTTAGAATAAACATGACTTAGCAAAAAACCAAAATATCAGGGTGTTATCAACGCCATTCTCATTCCAAATCCAAAATACAGCACCATAACAGCTACTGAGAAGAAATTAACTCTATCCTATATGAAACCAGGACATTCAGTCACAGAAGAAAGCTGATGCTAGTCTTATAATTTCCTTCCTATTGATAAGAAATTACACCCTTATGGTTGTAAACATATTGCAAAATTTGAAAGGAGAAATGACCAAACACTTTGATAGCTCAATTCCTTACAGAACAAGGGGGAAACAAAGAATAAATCAAGAAACTGATATGCAGAGCAAAGTGCAAAACAGGGATCTTACCTATGAATAACTCCAGGATACTGATTAGGAAATGAAAAGTTGATCTAGTCTTTTCAACAGTAGAAAGAGATGACATATAATGCAACATTGACTTGGGGCCATTATAATACGATGTATTGATTGTCAGATTTCACATGTTGTTTTAGCAGATGTTCTCTATCTCTTCAGAGGTCACCCCAAAAAGACATGGGGTTAATGACATTAATCATTAAATTCTAATAAGGTTTGTCTGCAGAGGCTGAAATAAGAGATCCATACCTGAAGATGATAGAATTCTCAAAATGGAAAGAAAAAAAAGAAAGCATATTTGAATAAAACTCTGAGATGTGAAAAGCTTCCCTGGCTTTTCAGGTGCAAAAGTACCACGTCATATTTGCTACACTTCCAAGAATTTCATGACCATAAAACATTTCAGAAGTTCATAAAAAATCCATATGGACCCATTTCTCTCTGACTTGCATCCTGACAATGCCACATAGTAATTATAACTATGGTAAATAACAGACTTCTCTGAAAAACAAATATAAACTTTAGCATATAAAATTACATTACAGCTTGCTGTTAGAAAGTTCAGCAATCTTCTGTAAACGTACTGTTCAGTATAGTGAATCTCATTTCTCTTCACCTTTAAACCCTGAAAGTATTAAAATTTAAGCCCATCTATTCATCTGGTACCAATCCCTACAGCTCTGTTGTTTCTTGGTCAATTTATAACACCTACTTCAGAAACATGTTCTGAAGATTGGTGTCACTCATGTAAATTACATTTTATCTTTACGAGATTTTTTTTCTAATGATGCTGAACCTATTCTCAGCTAACCTCGAACAAGACTCAAAGCAAAAACTCATAAAAGCACAGGGGAGACACAATAACAATGTATCTGAAGAAAGGTCCGAATAATTGACAACAGTTCAACAAAATTATGAATACTGCTTCCCAGAGGGTGGAGGGTGTATGGCAAGCAATTGTTTGAAAAAATAGAGAGGAAGAAAAAGAATAGAGAAGAGATCCTCAAAACTTGGGTTAGAAATAAACATAAATATTTAACTTTATGTGTATAATTAAATATTTGTATTTGTGCAATCATTCAAAATACACACACATATATGTGTATGGGAATTCACTTATATGTATATATACTTAAGTGTATTTATGAATGAATTCATATATAGATACATTCTTCCTATATATGAAAAAATTCTCTCAAATAGCAATTTACTAACGGTAACATTTAATGTTTATCCTTTGGCTTGGGTTTGTCACAAAAATGATATCTGATTCCAAAGGTAGCACTCAATAAACTTCTTCAGTCTTGCTTTTAATCCATTATCAGTACAGTGCTTCATTCACACTGCTGTTGCAACTCTAAACTTTGAATAAATTTTATATATTTTTGTGATGAGAGATCAAGTATCACAGGAAAATAGATTCTTCAAACAGAAACCTGCTTGGAAGAAAAAAAATTCTGTAAGAGTTCATAAAATCATTAATCATTTTTAAAGACCTCAAACATCATCAAGCCCAACAATTAACCTAACAATGCCAAGTCCATCATTAAGTCATGTCACCTAAGTGTTGCTGAGCATCTACACATTCTTTGAATGCTTCCAGGGACAGTGATTTCACTGCTTCCCTGGGCAGCCTCTTCCAGTACTTGATGACTCTTTCAGTGAAGAATTTTTTCCTATTATCTAATCCAAACCTCCCCTGGTACAACCTGAAGATGCTTTTTGTTGTGCTATCCCTTTTTACGTCAGAAGAGACCATCCCCCCTCATATATTTATTTATTTATGTATTTAATACTAGTTTATTTATAACAATATTCTTTCTAGTGCCAGATCTCTTTTTTCTTACTTATTTCCTTTCCCTAGTTTCTCTAGAATTTTTAAAAAATTATTTTTAATGTTCAGCAATTCTTAGGAATAACAGCAAATTGTTAAAAAACAAATGTTTGAGAAGTCAAATGTATTAGTCAATTCATACAAAAAGTAATACAGCAGTGCATTTAATTTTGTACTCCTTTGCCTTTTGTCTTTGCACTGTGCTAGAGAACTTACTTTACGTGTCATTAAAAAAAAAAGTTCATGAGAAATCTTAATTTGTATTGATTTATTGTGCTGGTGTAGTCCAATTTATTGCATGTAAAACACCTTCTTCCAGGAAAGCAGTGATTGACCTCATCTGTACCTTGGCTCGATAGACGTGAGCAGAGTACTTGTAGAGAATGTGTATCGTAAAAACTGTATACAAAAAGCGCAGTTACAGAGTTAAAAGCACTGAGAAAATCCTTTTTTGTAACAGAATAGGAAGGTGTCTTGGGGTATTGAAAGCTTCTGGTTTTAATTCTTCACATTATGTTTACCAAAATGACAATTTCATAATCTGAGGGCTGTTGTCTTCCGAACATGAGATGCACATAATTTAACCAAAGAGTTATGACAGTATAAGGAAATTTGTTTTGATGTTATTATTGAATAGAAATAACACCTATAGAAAACTAACTAAATCCAATGTGATGTGCTGTGTTTTAATTATGCTATGTCTTGAAGGAACACATGATTGTTAATACTTAATTGGTGTTCCCTGTCTGTTGCTGGGATCTAAACCAGACAATGCAGGTTCTTAAGTGCCAAATGCCTTTAAAAGGCTCTGTTATTTTCACTCACAGAAATAAAGAATAGGGTTACTTTTAAATCAGAATAAGTGTGCTTTAGGATTGTTCTGGTTTCTGAAGAGAAAATAATTTTTGATGTATTTTTCTCTTCCAATCAGAATATATACCTTAAAAATTTAATTTGTTATGTTAACAATGTTATGTATTCAGAATGTATGCTGACTATATATTAAGAAATATCAAGATATATTTTGTGAAGAACTCTATGAAAATATAAATAAATATAATATAAAAATATAAATAAGAAGATACATAGGCATTTTCCCTAAATGATTCCTTGCTTGTTCTTTGAAAATTCTGAAATATTATCTCTTCCTTTTGTGAATCCATGTTTGCAATTTTTAATCAAATTATAGTTCTATATCTGTCCCTTATCTCTCAGATGACTAGCATTTCCAGTACTTTTACCTTTTACTGAATTTAATTTTTTGGTTTTGTCGATTCAGGTATAACCCATAGATCCTTTCTCAAACTTGGTGTAATATTGACTTCTTGTCTCATGCCTCCTCTGCTTTCAATTAGCTCTCCTATACAAGTAGAAGATTGAATTAGTATTTTATAAAGATGAAGGTAAAAATCCTGTACTACTGATATAACCTATTCTCAGAATGTTTTGGTGATCTGACAGACTATGTAGCTGCTTCAAGAAAGCTAAGCTGCATCTCATATCTGGTCGTTTGTCAGACATCACAAAGTGCCATTTTGGGGCATAATTTCTGTGGTTTTTGCTTTCCTCTACTCGTATCTGTGTTATGAATTTAAGATAACCAAAATTCATAATGGGTGACGTTTGCAAGTGTACAGTGGTTATAGTTCATGTGGAAACACACAGAATTTATGAAGCAAGCAGATCAATTGCAATCTTTTTGGCTATTTTGCTGTCACTGTAGCATCCATATTTGTGAGAGGCCTCTGTTGTGCAGCTTTTTCAGATACTTTTTTTTGTTGTTTCCTCTTAGTTAATGTGTTTTATTTTGGATAATGGTAATGGGTTTTCTTTTTGCCTGTAAAGTATGAAATTACATGGTTTGTATTTCTGTACGTTTGTTGTTTTCAAAAGTGTGAAAGTGATGTTTGCTACTTTCTGAAACTCTCTTGGACAGACCTTGATTTGAAGCCTCAAAATCTGTAAAAAAACCAGAGAAAGCAATGAACAAGGGAAAAGCTAGCAACTGCTATTCTTCTTCATAAAGGAATTTCAAAGTGTAGCTGATGAGAAGAAATCTACTTGATTTTGCAAAGAGTCTGCAATCTCTCTAAAGTATGATATACTTTGTTTAGTTTTGAAAAAGGCTGGCTCAGACTCCAAGGAAGGTTTCAAAACCTTAATAGTGTTAATTGACCCATCAACCCTGGTAAAACGAATAGAGAAGAGGTACATAAACTCTGCCTTACTGAAACTGAATTGTCATGCAGTTTTCTTAACATTATTCTTAGCATTATTTAAAATACTTTTACTTATCAAAACACTGATTTAATACAATTGATTACAACTTGTAGGAAACGAAAACAATGCTGTATTAACTCGTCAGTAAACAAAGATAAAATATAATCGGCTACAATAGTGGATGGAATTATTCTACATCATGAGGTTTTGCTCAGAATGTACCACTGACATAAAAAACAAACAAACAAACTAACTAACTAACTAACAAAAGTAGTTTTATGAAGTCAGTATCTCCTTTAAATGGGAATTCGGTAAAACAAATGTCATGAGATGTCAGTGTTTTCATGGGACAAAATCAAATCTTATCAACATTTTGGGCATTTACCCCTTCTCTCTCAGAAAGGAGTAATCTGGATAAAATGTGTAATCCTCCTTTTCAATACAACACTATTGCTTTTACTAAGAATGAGTCTAATTTGTCATCATAATATTAGTGATCCCAAGCATATTTTGGGTTTTATTATAAAAGACACCTTCTGCAGCCATAGAATTCCAAGATAAACTTTTCTTTGCTTTTTCTTATTGAAGTTTCTCAAGCTAGTATTTTGGAAGTTATTTTGGAAGTATAGAATCACATATACCAATGCTTTGGACAAAATCTGAAGCATCCATCTAGTTCATTCTTCTTCCCACTGGTAGTGCATCTCCACCCCTGGTGAAATATGTCTTTTTTTTTTTTCTGAAGGAAACAAAGCCCTGAAACTAGATGTTAAACAAAATACAGCTTGAAATATATCTTATATGGCTTGGGGTGTTGTTTTTTGTTGTTTGTTTTTTTTTTTTAATTTATTCTCTAGAGCTGTTTTAAACATTACTGCTGATTTTTTTTCTTTTAGAATTTTAAACAGAAGAAAACAGCCAAAAAATCTCACTCAAGCTGATTGTTGCCATGCTGTTTTTCCCCTCCTGTAGTTTAAGGAACTAGAATATCTACACTGTAGAAATCTGCATATTCTACTGCTGTTGCTGTTGAAAACAAGAAACATAAGTGATGGCAAAACCCCCTAAATTTAAATATACAAATACAGTATATGAAAAATATAATATTTATTTAAACTTCTGCTAATTGCCCAATGTAGCATGAATGAAAATTATTAGGTTGGTGGTTTGCACTGAAAATTAGTCCAGGTGTAAATGTGATACTGGTTCAACTAGATTACATAACATACTTCAGCCAAAACTTGGCAGAATACTATTGTATTTTCAACTCAGTGCTGTACTGCTAGGTAATATGTAAATAGTGTACTTTAGAATTCCTGTGAGATTACACAGTATTCAATTATGATTCAACACTGAACTGTAATGTCATCTTATTTGCTTCAAGGAGCAAAACATTTCATATGTGTATACTGTTGATTATCAAGCTGTTAAATTATTAGCTCCTACAAATTCATATATACTTCTTTTTAAACCAAGGGAATACTTGTTTAAACAGGGACAAATCAATGATTATTTGTGTGCCTCACAATTTTGCTTTTTATCTCTCCTGAAATGCTTCTTAAATCATGGTTTTGGTCTCATATTCCCTGGAAGAGGTGAGAAAGAGGTCTCTTAATTTGCAGAAATTTTGATTAGAGTTAGGTTCTAGAGCTAATGCTCTGAAAAGAGAAGATTTGGCAGATTGGGGTTCTTTTCAAGAAACTCCCTAGAGGTTTTTTTTATGCTTCCTCAATGTTTTTTTAATGTCATGTATTCCCCTGGATAGCTCTTGTTCCTCTTTGACATGTTTCCATGGGCAGCTGTGACATCACAGACTTTTTCTGTGGCTGAAGAGTCTGTAAAAACCTTCCTCTTTTGCCCCATCAAAGCAACTTCTCTGTAATCTACAATGAATCCATCAAAGCACCATAAAGCTGTGCCCTACCACCACCATTTCCCAGAGGAATAGAAGTAGTAGGTGAATATGAAATTGAGTTCATTGCACAGATTTTATCTGTCATTACAAAAGGACAGTAGATCTCTAAACTAAATATAAATTATCAATTTACTCTAGGATGCTAGAATGACAGTAGGAATGTTATCTGTGGATCACTGTTTTAAGAATTGTTTTAGTCTTCATTACATACATTCACTGGATGTTCCTCCTTCTTTTCCCAGAAATTATTGCCTAAAAGGGAAGTATCCTTAATTTTTACAACTGAACCAGCTACAAATTCTCAAAAAACTCATTACTACCCCTAAAGTCTTGTCAGTTATGATGTTTGAACAAAATCTACTGGAACATGTGAACTTTACCTGAATTACATTCGAAAACAGAATTTCAGATTTTCATCATGCATTGCATAACATTGCTTATTGAAATGCATTGGGGGGGGGGGCAAAGAGGAGGGAAGAGGGAAAGACAAAATCCCAGATCAAAGACTGTGGATTTTTTTATTCTTTTTCTTTTGAATCTTTCGTAGTACATGGTGCAGAGAAGAGGGGATCATCTGAACCTCTTCTTACACGTCTATAGTGCAGTTCCTTTTCAACTTTTTGTTAAAAGGGAACATCTTGCATGATTTGAATGATTTCACTTGAGTTCCTTAGCAGTGGCCCCTGCCCAGCCTCTCACATCCAGATACCTATGTACAGCTTCTGCATATATCTAAGTAGAGAAGCTCAGGCCGTCACCGATTTGGTACTGACTTCCAACACACAGGCTCTACATACATTTTTCCATGTGTTTGCAGTTTACTAAGTGATGCCTTAAGCCCCTAATGTTTTTTTTATTTTTCTAATTTTGTAAACCTTATAAGTTTTATAGGTAATAGAAGTAGATTTTAGAAATAAACCCCTTTCTCCCTCCTCCCCGTAGTATCCCTTAGTTTATACATTCCTTAATCCTTTCACCCCATTCCATACCCCCCTATCACCCTACCCCCATATCCAGTAGAAAATGTTTTGTCTCTTGTCAAGGCAAGCCTGTCTTGTTTGGAGAACGCCTGTATCTTGGCCTAAACCGCAGGACAGAGTCAAAGAACTGGGTGACACTGCTCTCTGTACCCCGAAGATGATGAAGAATGATGAAGAGGGGGTCCCAAAAAGCCCCCCGACCCAATTCCAGGAGGTGGGCCAGGGGGTGGACCAGAGCAAAAGCCATGGGGAAGACACACTTGGGATTGGCCAGATATTGTTATAAATGTAACATCTCGGGCACAGCCCGGCGTGCGCGCGTCATGTAACATCTATTTGCCTTGGCATAATTAAACCCTTTCTTATCTCACCCCAGCTTACGGTTCCTGAATTTTTTCGTAGCACCAGCATAGGGGGTATGGAATGGGGTGAAAGGATTAAGGAATGTATAAACTAAGGGATACTACGGGGAGGAGGGAGAAAGGGGTTTATTTCTAAAATCTACTTCTATTACCTATAAAACTTATAAGGTTTACAAAATTAGAAAAATAAAAAAAACATTAGGGGCTTAAGGCATCAAAGAAATTCATTTATGTTTCAAACCTACTATGTTGAAGAAAGACTTGCTTATATCGGCTTTCAGCCATGTAGAATTGTAAAAATTAAAATGCTAGCTTTTCTTTTTCTTTTTCTTTTCCTTTTGGTATAGATATTAAAACCTTATCTAACTTCAATATCTCAGTCATCTGAGGGAAATGAGGGAAACAGAATGATGTCACCAAACTTAAGGCATTATCAGGTAGCCATTTTGATGATCTGAAAGCAGCTTGAAAGAGCTGAACGGTTTAAGATGTAGTATACTTACCTCTTTGTCCGTGGTCAGCATCAGTTCTGAGCCTGATTTGGAACCATAAACATTGCCTATGTTTATAGATAACTTTTTGTCTCTAAAGCACTGTAATTGTAATTATTTATTTTATATAGCACTGTAAAAGTAATGATTTATTCATCACTCTGAAGAAATATGTATTAACTTGTGCAGTAAATGATTCAACTTCTTCCTTCTCAGTTTTTCTCTTAGGATATGTGTGCTTCACATACTATTTCTCCAAGATATCAGGGGACACCAGAGTTTAAATCCATTTCTTAAATCAAACAGGAATGTGAAAACAATTCAAGCAAATATCCTCCCATCTTTCTTACTCATTTTTAAATGTTAAAAACCAAAAGAAAGGGAAAAAAAGAGAAAGCAACAATGGCACATTAAAAAGTTATCTTAATCTTTCCATCTAAATATAACTCAGTAGAACATGCTAAAGAAGACCCGATTGTGTTATAAAGAATTCTGCTGGGTAAATCTAATGCCTGGCAATCGGTGAGTTCCAAGGATAACCAAATCCGATCTTGCCTAAAATGGAATTGGAAATAGATATATACTTTAGTACTATGTCCATCCAGAAAGATTAAATTACTAGCCCAATGACCACTGATGAAACCAAGTGCCTGAGTTATTCCCTCCTACTTGTGTGACTTACGCTTCAGTCATCTGTTTGGTAGAAAGCATTAGAGAATCATAAAACTTTAACAAACAAACAAGAGGAAGGAAGGAAAAAAGGAGGGAAGGAAGGAAGACACCTCTGGTAAATATTTTTCACTGTTCAGTGTTAAATAATTAATTACCTATCTCCAGTTCAAAAGGTTGCATTTCAATACTGAAAGTAATAAAATAAGGAAAACTGGCAATAGCTGGAATTAGACACCAACTCTCAAAGTGTTGAAAAGCAAGTAGCTGTAATCTGTACATAAATAAAACTAAGAGGTTTGGACAAGATTCTGACAGTCACACAGGTGGAAATAGGTGGGTTTGTTTTGTTTTTTTTTAATGGAAGCTGATACAAAAGGCTGCAAAGCATGTTGCTACCTCCAATGCCATTAACATGTAGAGTTTGTGCCAGAATGAAGTGCTGGAGCAGCAGCCAATGTTACGATTCCCCACAGTTATAGCTATTGCCCTAAATATTCTGAATGAAAGTGAGGGAACATTTGTATGATTATCAGTCTTGTAATGAAGTTAGACCATGAAAGGGCATGAATTCAAAAAATACATTGCCTAGCCTCTGTTTTTCTTTCTAATTTACCAAGAAAACTACAAAAACAGAAAAGGTATAGCAGGAAAGGTTCTCAAGGACAAAAAAATTCAGCAAATTCTGTAGGTCTTCTGCTACAAGCATTTCTTCAAGAGTGTTCCTCATGCAATTCACTCTCTGTTTTCAGAAATTGTATTATGTCATGGAATAGAAAAACTCAAGGTGCAGTGTAAGAAATGAGAATGACAGGCCAAGTTGGAACTTCACAAAAGCTCTTAGATTAATTTTATTCTGATTTCTTCCACTCCCTATCAACTTTCAGCCTTTCAAATGCTGTTTGGGGTTTGAAAGTCAAACTCTGTTTCTGAATCCTTCACCTCCACAGGTACTAAAAATTTTTAAATTGAAATTATGACAGGAAATAACTTAATTGCAGAAGAGTCCATTTTTTTCTCAAGATTGTATTGGCTGTGCAATTATAACAGCAATTTCTGAGGTTAAAATGCATATCTTCAGAAGTTTTACATTTGCTAAACAGCTAAATCATACAGGAATTTGAAAAATTAAATCTAGCTCAGTTCATTTCATAAAAATACTGATGAAGTGCTTTGTCTAAAATTATGTAAGAACTTTTCAGAGTATCCAAAAGTAAAAGTTTAACTCCCATACTCCTTGCTTTACTGTAGCATCTTCTCTTCTAAGCTGTTAAAAAATCTATTAATAGTAAAGAAAAAAATATTACAAAATAAGGTAACAGCAGCTGTGAAGAGCTCAACTCAATATCAGCATTTGACCTAACAGAGACTAATTACACCTTATTTGCAATGAACAAGTAAAGTCCAAAGAGATTTTACAGATCTTGTCCATGTGCCAGGTACTTCATTCACTCTCTCAAAATGCCAGGGAGAATGCTTTGGGGAAGACAGAATAAAAACCAACCTGCACTTCGGAGAAATAAATGGTGTATCTTGCTCCTTCACCTCTGAAACCACTATTGCATGCCACCGAGACAAGATAATGGATTCAATGAACCACAGATCTGGTTTTCTATGCCTATTTCTATGTGATTTATTGTAGCATTTAGGTTTAGAAGAACCTTTTGCCCCATGAACACTGGCCTAAGCTGTACTGCAGTTACTTAAAGGTCAAAGGAGATGTCATCCAACAGACTCCACCATTCTCTAACAGCCTAAAATAGCGAAATATAAGTAGCATCTAAGTCATATGCTTCATCCCTGAAAAAATGATGACTTCTGCTTATTCCATAGTCCTTCAAAAGGCTACAAATTATTTGTCCAGCAAATACATCCAATATGGCCAATTGCACCGTGCTTATACATTTAAAATCTTTGCAATTTATTACTTATGTTCTGTTTGTCTTACAAAGAAAGCCATGTTTCTAGTCTCATGTCTCTGCCTTCTTCTTTAATCCCCAAAGGACTTATGACAATCTCTTACCAGTTATGCAAATCTACTATAAACTGTAGTTGTGATGCAAAATGAAAGAAGAAACCATTAGAAATCTGTTGAATTTCACATTTCTTCCATAATTACTAAGACATGAAGAATTAGGGGATATGTTGGACGGAATTTTTTGCTTTACAAATCTTGCCTTTTTTACAGATCTGGTTCAAAGTCAATGAAATGAGTTTTGAACAAAACTTCAAGGGTAAAATCCATTGTTTTATAGAGTTACTTGAACAATAGATAAAAATGTTCATTTCTGTCACTGATATTCTATGAATTAATTGCTTTGAATAAATGGTACAGAATTAATGAAAACTTTTGCAAACCAGTTATGCTCAAAAGACAAATGCATATTGCTGACAGATTAGTTTTATCATCGTACTTTCAGCAGTTCAATGTGTCATTTATAATTGTTTCTGTCACTGTAAACATCTGATGATAGTAAGTAGTAAAATATAATCCTATTAATAATCCTGTGTAATTCTAATCTCTTGCTGAAAGTAAGCAGCACCTTGCACGATTAATAAATCCTGTAATGGCATATTGTATTCAGCGTGGGGTTCTTGGAAGGAAACGTATATGTAAATAAATTCTGATCCTTCTCTATCACATAATAGTTTGGATCTTAAATGCTAATCAGATATTTTGGCACCTGCTAAACGGTGGACATAGTTATTTAAGAAAAATACTATAGAATGATAAGATACATCTTAAATACAGCTTCACATAGTGAGCTGTCTTCAGAAATAGGTATAATTCATCAAAACATATTAAAAGAATTAATAGTGACTTTTTGTAGAAATGTTTTTGCCACTTAAGAGCCCAGGCTTTTAGCTACATATCTAACGTACCTCTTCTTTATGTTGTCATTGTGGACTTCCATCTCTGCCTCAAAACCGGAATTATGATGAACTATCTTATTTTCCTAAGTGCCTACAGAATTTAAAAACTTAATTTTAGAGACTCAAAAAAACAAATAATCAAACAAAAAAACCCCAAAACCTCAAAACCTGTAAATCCACCATAAATGTATTGTAAACTATCAATTATCTGGTTTATGTAGCTAGATTGTGAAGTGGGTTTCATTTAAAACCGTATGATCTGACAATTATCTCAATGAAATTAGTAGGAAATCTCCCTAAATACAAAGGACTAATTCATCTTTCACTGACAGTCGTGTTAGTGTCCATTACATTAAGCTGACTTTTTAATTGGTATAAATACAATGGAGTTTAAGTTTATATAGAGGTAGGCAAAAATTTGTTTGCACATAGTGTCAGATTTTTATTCTCTTTCATAAACAACTATGTAAGGATAAGGATTGAAACTATCCAGGGCTGCTGTTAAAAGAATAGCTGGGTTTGTTTTTCACTTCTATTTTTGAATATAAAGTTTCAGAACAAGAAGAAAAAAAATGCTTGTGATTTGTGTCAGTGATTAATTCTACAGAAATTTTCCAGGAAATAAGAAACAACTTACAGTATTAATAAAGCTACTTTGAAACATCTCACCAAAATTTGCCACAATGTAGATAGCATTGACTACAAACACTCATGATGTACCATGTTTACACCAGGTGCAAAGGTGGTAGAGCATGAGGTGTTCATATCCAGTTCCTTACAACCATACACTGTCTTTCATTTTTCTTGGTTTTTTTTACACTGAAAGAATTTAAAACAGCCCATTGAAGGGGTACACGTCTAAAAATGCACCTGTATGAAAACCTCTTCAAAACACTTCAAAGTCATTTTTTTCATTCTGTTAAGATGAAACCATAGGGCAAAATCAGATTTTATTTAACAATTATTTAACAATGAATGTGAGGTGGAGAGATAGAAAGAAATAGAAAAGAAAGGAGAGAGGAGAGAGAATGAGAGGGTGAAAGAGATAGAAAGGGAAAGAGAGAGAGGGAAAGAGAGAAGGAGAGAGAGAAAGGGTGAGAGAGAAAGAGAGAGAAAGGGACAGAGAGAGAAAGAGACAGAGAGAGAGAGAAAGAGAGAGGACAAGAGATCAAGTAGAAGATAGTCACTGCCTGTGGATCCAGGAGCATCTCACTGGTCCTTCTCCGCCCTGGTGTTCTGGGTGGTGGGGGTCCCAAAGTCGTTAAAAACTTTTCACTATTTATACATTTTAGCAAACAAAGGAAGTAATGCACATTGGCTACACAGTTCTCTTATTCTGTTGGTTAAATGATTCCCTCACTTCTAATGCTATTCATCCATATACTCAGCCTTTTTCTTCTGTTGAGTCACTGGGTTTCTTGGGTCTGTGGGCTGTGAGTTTGTGGTCGCAATTTCCCCCTGCCAGAATTACCTTTTGTCCAGTTGGAGCTGATTTCAGCACAGTTTCTGAGTAGGTTTTCCTTGTCGCCCATAAATTCTGTAATTTTTGTGTTCATTGTCAGTAATACATTTTTCTCCCCCAGCTTTGTTAACCTCCTTCTCAGTCTGAGATAACACTTGGACAACAGTACCTCCTATATCTTATCTCAAAGTTCTGATGGGTTGGCTTAACTTAAATTCCAGATATCCACAAAGGCATATTTGGTGGGCTTTGATGATCACTGGTGAATGCCATGTGCCCCTTAACTTGGGGTGATCTTTCTTTGACCAGTGATATGCATATGAGCAGTTGCTTCTTTATACATTTTGCCACAGTGGTAATTTTTGTCTGGATGCATCACCCAGGATGTGCTAGCTGGATCTTGCCTCCCCTCCACCAGGTCTGGAGGTAGCACCATCTTGCTGTTATTCTGTGTTTATTTCACAACAATGTCTTTCTGTGGTCTTAACAGTGTTCCTTAGATTGTCAATTTTCATTCACAAAGTTATTTTATAACTCCTTTCTGAATTTACCCTCAGTTGCTACAAGACATTCAAATAAGCAATCACCTCTTGAAGCAATTCAATAAATACAACTAGCTTTTAATAGTGTTTAGATACATATGTTAGTTTCTTGGATATCTATTTCTTTCCCTAAAATATTTTTCTTTGAATACATAATAAAAACTGTGCATCGTCAAGAATAATAAACATAAACTTTTAAAATACTATTTTCTCTGGGAGTAATTTGATATTGACTTTGTCTACATGCCCTTACTGTTTAAAAAAAAAGAAAAAAAAATCTTTCTTACCCTAACTTCATCAGAACTAATAATAAAAACACATGAAAATGATGAGAATTTGTAGGCGGACTTGGCATGGCAGCAAATTTTATTTACTCATATTATAAAATATAGTTAGAAATTAGAGATCTTTGTCAATAAATATGTTAATTTTAATAAAAATATTTATTTACTAATTCAGAAATAGATAATTATTATTAGAGAAATTTCTTATAAAGGTTTTTATATTTGTAATATATTTTAATTACACTTTTTACTCTAAATCATGAGTACTTGGATATTCAGGTAACTCTCTGCTGTATTGCAATGATTTCAAAATTAGGATTAATTTATTTTTTCACATTGTCTCCTCTTCACAGTCCTTTGTTACACCATTTCTTTATATTTTATACAATAGATAAATCCTTTTATGACAGGTTTATCAACAGAAACATAAATTCTGTATAACATTTGAAAATCTAAAGAGCCTGGGAATTTCTCAGTCACATATGGGAGGAACTGTATGTGTTCTGTCAAACTAGACAGTGCTAAATTCCTGGGAGTTATGGGAAAGAGATGTTTCAAATTGCTTTAAAATCTGTACCTGAATTAGGGGTTTAGTTTGTATATTTCATGCAGTGATTGCCTACAGGTATGCACTGTAAAACCCCAGTCCTGAAGTTTAACTGAGAGTATTGCTTTTATATTTAAGACTCCAAGAGTTCTCCCACCAAACTTTTGCAGAGCCTTTGATTCTTAATACCTTGAGACAGCCTGAAGAGAGAAATGCTCCACGTTTTCCCTGGAGAGACTTTTAATTTTAGGAGGAAATAAGAATTTTGGCAAAGGATTAAAAGGGGCAACACAAAACAAAGGAAAGCGTTCTACAAAGCACCCATCCACCACACACCAACCCACAGAAAAAAACTTAACAGAATCCAACCCACTGATTTTAAGTTACGCAAAAGAGATCAAGAAAAGACTAAAGAAAGAAAGAGATTAAGAGAAGAAACAGGAATGAATAGTACCACCAAAGAATCCTATGGAGATCTGGGTCCACGAGGCAGACAGCAGGTCCTGAGAAAAGAGGCAAGATGGAGCCCATGTGCTTCTGTATTTGTATACTTTGGCTCTGCGGCCTTCCTTCACAGGTGGGACGTCTGGCACTGACCCCTCAGTGACTCCCAGGCTGGAGGGAGGGGTGGTGTAGCCAGTCGAAGGGTGAGTTAGGGGTTCCATGGTGAGTGGTGTGAGCGGGCTACCAGGCGGCCCTTTTGATGTACAGCTGATCCCTGTGAGCTCCGAGGCTGCCATGAGGCTGCAGGACATGAGTTCTGGGAATTTCCACACATATACACCAGTTGGTTCTGACCCAATAATAAGATACTACTTTTACTCATCCAGTGTTGAACACACATTTGCCTTTGTGTTTGACAACTGCATCCTAAGTTCTGTATTAACTTCACTGGACTGAGAAACAGAGAATACTGCAATAAGGAAATGTTCAGGGAGAACATGGGTAACAAATACTCCATCTTTGTCAACTACCCCAGTGCAACTGAAATTAATTTATTGCAGCTGTGAATGTCATCTGAGGTTTTGGTTTTAATCAGTGTTAACTGACATTGAAGTAGGACCCAGCTAATTGCTACGCATTTGAATTTCAAGAATATTGTCTGCTCTTTCAACGTCTCTTTTTTACTATGCTTACTTATCCTTTTTTGTTACTATTTTGGAGTGGGCTGTGGAGGGGAGAAATTATCTTTTTCCCTCCTATCAATTTACATCATAATTAAACTGGTTCAGGATTTTATTTTTTTCATTTTTCAAGGCCATCAGAACCCTTGCATCTCTTGTAAATTTTAATTGTAATGGAAAAAACTTTCCAACAGGTTTTTCATGACTGAAAAACATGTTCAATGTGTCACCACCCCCTTACTAATCTATGTAAACCACAATTATTCCCTACTATATATATGATTTTATTTTTTTAAGTTATTGTTAGGGATTTTATTTCTTTTTGAAGCCTACCTCCTTCCACATCAATCCACTAACAATTGCTTAGAAAGAAGGTGAATAATGATGAAAAAACCTCATGTTTCTAGCTCTGACACACAAGAAACTTAACATTTGGTGATTTGGGTTGGGTTCTTGCCTGTTTCTTATTTTATCTTTTGAGAACTACAAAGTCTGTAGTTTGTTTTTCATAGGAGCTTCCAATCTATTTTGGAGTCAAAGAATATGCTGCTGCTACCAATTCAGAATTTTGCTGATTTCCAGATTGAACATGCACATTATATATTTGCTGGTTTTCCAACTGTTGTGTTGTACTATTCTTATGTATGCACTATATACACTAAGGTTAAAACAATTGTTTGTACCTTGTTCAAATGGCTTGCATTTTAAGTATTCTATGAAGAAATATTTTCTTTACAAAACTTTTGTCAATGTTTGCATAGTGTTCAAGATTATCAGAGGAATATTCATTAAGCATGTTACAGAAAACAAATGTCAAAAAAAAAGCAACAAATCTAGGAATTTGTCATGGTGCTAGGACTCAGGAACAGAGGGGACTCTCTGTGAGGATAGACGAGGGAGAGCAGTGGATGTTGTCTACCTCAACTTCAGCAAGGCCTTTAACACTGTCTCTCGCAACATTCTCATAGGCAAATCCAGGAAGTGTGACCTGGATGAGTAGAAACTGAGTTGGATTAAGAACTGAGTGAACAGCAGATCCCGGAGGGTTGTAATAAATGGCACAGGGTCTAGCTGGAGGCCCACATTAGTGGTGTCCCAAAAGGTTCAACACTGGACCCACTATTGTTTAACTTATTCATCAGTGACTTGGGCAAAGGGGTAGAGGCCTGCTCAGTGAGGTCACTGGTGATACAAAGCTGCATGGAATGGCTGATACCCAGAGTGCTGTGCAACCCTTCAGAAGGACCTTGACAGGATGGAGGTGTAGAGAAGAACAGTCTAAAATTCAGCAAAGGCAAGTCCAGGGTCCTGCACCTGGGGAGGAATAACTCCAGGCACCAGCACAGGCTGGGGGCTGTCCCGCTGGAGAGCAGCTCTTCAGAGAAGGTACCAGGGATACTGGTGGACAAGAAGCTGTCCAAGAGCCAGTAGTGAGTCCTTGTGGCCAAGGAGGCCAATGGCATCCTGAGGTGCATTAGGAATAACACTGCCAGTATGTCAAGGGAGGTGATCCTGTCCCTCTGCTCAGATCTGATGAGGCTGTATTTGGAGTGCTGTGTCCAGATCTGGGCTCCTCAGTACCAGAGAGACATGGAGCTCCTGAAGGGAGTCCAGCAGATGATGACAAAGATGGCTAGGGGGCTGGAGCATCCCTCTTATAAGGAGGCTCATAAGAGAGCCCCAGCAGGGGATTGGCCTGTTCAATCTTGAGAAGAGATGACTGAGAAGGGATCTCATCAATATGTACAAGTATCTGAAGAGAGGGTGTCAAGAGGCTGAATCCAGGCTCTTCTTGGGTTTGCTGAGCATTAGGACAAGAGGCAGTGGGCAGAAACTGATGCACAGGAAGTTACACTTGAATATGAGGAAGAACTTCTTTACTGTGCTCTAGAACATATTGCCCAGAGAGGTTATGGAGTCTCCTCTACTGGAGATATTCCAGAACTCTCTGAATGCAATCCTGTGCAATGTGCTCTAGGATGAGCCTGCTTGAGCAGGGAGGTTGGACCAGATGATCGGTCCATCCAACCTTCCCCATTCTCTGATTCTGTTATTTTATAAGGAAGGGTATCAGGGCAGGACCTGGACAGCCAGAGCTCATCCTACTGCCCCCAGCCAGGGAGCAGGGGCTGAGTGAGGGGTATCCAGGGACAGCCCCAATCCAGGTTGTCAGACACCTCCCCGGGGACTGGGAGAGGCCAAGGGCAGTGGGACCCCTGGCTGGACAGGGCAGGGCTACAAAGATGAACATCCTATGGCATCGGTGGGACAGGTACTGGTGGCCTCACAGGTACCACAAATACGGAATTCCATTCTTAAAAATACCTAAACTAATAAACAAATAATTAAAAATGTAATAATGTTTTGCTTTTTGTATGACCATATAGCTTTGATCCGTAAAAGGTTTAAGTCCCAAACTGCTCAAAGTTGAGGTACCAAGGTATCCTATATATACCTTATATATACCTCATATATACCATATATATATATATATATGTACCTCATATACATATATATGAGCCTTATAACTGTAAGAGTCCACTAATCAACAGCCACTCCATATGTAATATAGAGGAATGAGCCACCTAAAACAAAGTGGTGAATCTGACGGATAATTTTAAATGTAGTTCCAAAGTTTTTCATTTTCTTAAGAAAAAAAAAGTAAACTCACAGCTATAAAGCAGCTTATATTTCTTCCTTAAAAGTAGTTTAATTGTCTGGAGCCTCATGGGTTCCTCAGTTAACTTAAAGACATAAGACATATGCTTGGAAATAGCTTGGGAACTTTCCTAGATACATAATGTACAGGAAGTGTACAGAATGCATTAGTTCCTCAGTTATTTGATATTTCAATATGCTTTAATTTATTTATTTTTGATCTATATTTTATTTTGTGATTTTTGGCACACTAAGTCTTAGAGCTCTTCCAAGTATATACTTGATTGACCTAAATTCTCTTTTTTTGGGTCATTTGCTGTTTCTGCACAACCTTGAAAACTAAAGTATAGGATGAAATAGAATAATCAAAGCATTATTAAAAATACTCCTGAGAATTTCATGTCTTTAATTTACAGACTGCAAATGTTACTGTGAGGAAGGGTTTGGTACATTTGATGCTTGTTAGTTTGCATAACAGAACACAGAAATGACTTCATAGGCAGAGCAAAAGGTAAGACTCCACAGTACTTTATATTTAATTGAATTTAAAAAGGAGTTATAAGAAGTTTCTGCAGCAGTGTAGCGTTTTGAGCAAAATTGAGAAAAAAAAAAACAGCTACATTCTTCGGTATACTGTTTCTTTAATAAAAATGTCCTAGCAATAGGAATCAGACCCATTAGTATTTCAAGACTTTTAGAACTTCACAAAACATCTAAAACCTGTCTAAAACATAATAAAGACCTTATGTTTACATTGCAGAACGTTCCAATATTTTTGTTCTTATAATCTTGCCTTATGATTGTCCCCATCAGCAACTCTACAGATTTTTAAACTAATCAAGGGTTTCAAGATCCAACACAAAAGTGATCAAAGAAATCTTTTCCTAAGTTGAATCCTAAAAATCTGAATACTGGAAGGCAAATTATTTAATCAATTTTCACAGAAGAATTCAGTAGTAGAATGAAGTCTACTTCCAGTATCCACCAAAAGCTAGGGTGTTTTAAATCCGGATTCAAAATCATCTCTTTAGTCATAGTGGTTAACCTTACATCACTATTTATTAGTAGATTTCCTACTTCCTGCAAAAGACTCTCAAATATTACATATTATTTCATATTCATCAAGTCACTTTCCACTCTGCAGAAGTTCTTCCATTTTTAAATAAACTCCATGATTCAAGAGGGAATGAAGAGTCAGCTTTACAGATGATATTTCTGATTCTCCTTCATAGTTTACTGGTCATTGTTGCTACTATGCACAAAACAAGGGATTTGAATAGCAACCAGTTAAAGAGTACTTGAATAGTGGATACTACATATAGTTTCCATTTATTTTATAGCTTCTTTTGAAATCACTATTCATAAATAAAGTACTTGAGTAGGGTTTAGGGGAAGAATTTTTGCACTCTGATACAATCTTTTATTAAAAAAAATTCTACTTTTCTTAAAAGCCTAATTTCAGAATTTTTTCTCTCGAAGTTTTACACTTTCTGACAACTCAGATCTTGTGTGACTTGCTAAGGAAGCCTGACTGGAGTAAAGGCTCACAGGCTTCAGTTTTATAAACCCTCAAGTTTCTAAGAGACAAGAGTAGGTGGTATATTCTTGAAAGTAAAAAGGGAGGACAAGTGAGAAATAGACTGATTCACCATCTCATAAGTATTATTTCCCTTCTTACAATACTCCTATATTTTGAAGAAGTCCCTGAGTGACCTTCAAGTATACATTCTATTCTCCCTCACTCCATGTGATACACTTGAAATCATGTTCCCTGAGGCAGTCACTGGCCAATGCTCCATTACAAAAAAAAAATCAAACAAAAAAACCAAAGAACAAAACAAAACAAAACAAAAAAACAAACACCCAAAACTCCCTGACAACATAAAAATAAAAAACACAACAGAAGACACAATTATACCGGCATTAATACACTTCTATAAGTGGAATGTTCGTCTGGCAAATTCCAGATGTCATTAGTGCACCTTTATGCCTATAGAGCAGTGGTTCTCATTTTTATGTGATTCTTACCTGAAGAGAAGTACAAAAATATTTTGCTGGTTTTAAAAATTGTGGTAAATGGGAAGCAGAAGTTATGTTGAAATGAAAATATGCTTTTTTTTTCTGAATTAAGTTATCAATGAAATATTTGCTTGAAAGTACTGGATCTGTATCACAAAATGGTAAGAAATAAAAAATCACATAATATAAAAGTTAACTATCTCTACAGGGACTTAAATGGCTAGCAGAGAAACTGGAAGGCAATCTACATTTTGGGGTCAACCTCAAGATTAGTTAAAATACCAGTGAACACAACACATATGTTAAGACAGATCAGCTATTTTGCTAGTACGTATAAAAGGAAAAAGGATGTATAATGTGGTGTAATTTCAAATAATGCTAAATAACCACAATATCTGTTTTTGCAAGGTGTATGCATAGTGCTGATAATATGAAAAGCACTGATGAATTGTCAGGTGTTACACTACTTAACAACGATGCCCAGGAAAGAAAACAAAACAAATGGGAAATCTTTCCAAATGAGGTCAAGTACAGTGTAGTAGTGAGCCTAAGAAGTTTAAAACCAATTATTGCTCAGGTGCCATTTATCATGCATTCTGTTTTCATCCAACACTGTAGATCTGACTGCTCTAGGTCCCATATATTATACGTCTGTGATAGCAGCACAGCTGATACTTTAACACACTGTTAAAATTGCTTTAGTGTTTATTGCTATAGTTTACTTTTGATCCCTAATGAAAGAGACACATTTAGTGTTCTCTTGTGTTAGAGATGTTAAACTGAAACACTCTGCTTTAATTGCACAGGCATGAGTGGCTAATGCTCAAACTGAAAGTAAAATGACTCTCCTCATAAAGGTGAAATGCTTTGTGGGGAAGTTTTTCATAAATAATCGAAGTATAAACAATTGTAATAGTAACTAATGAGAATTAGGGGACATGGGCTTACAAACACAGTAATATGTTTTGCAGAGCTAAGAAAAACTCGAGTAAGGCTATGGAATAAGATGGCAAAATGTTCTCTTTTTTACCTGTTGGCTTTTTTAAATGTCTCATACTTTTGATATCTCATCTCAAAGTATATTTTAATGACCAGAATTTTGAGAATTTATTTGACACCAGTTTTTGTTGCATCAATAAGTAGAAAAATCAATTATATCTATTAGTACTCGTTCATACCAGTAAATAATCTACCTTGCTATATTTAGGTTAAAAATAGGGTTAAATAAACAGCCAAGCCCTGCTTGCTTGATCCTTTTATACTTTTGACTTCCAATGGAGATGGAAGTATTTAAAAAGTAGAATCGAACAGCTTGAATTAAGTGAACAGAGATGTGGGATTTAATAAATATTAAAGAAGGACATCTTCAATTTTTAAGACTACTCTAGATGTTCAACACTTCCTTTTTTCAAATTAGATTTTAAGGAACTGTCACATACATGCTTCTCTGAGCTCCTGAGCTCTACATTGGCTTATTCATGGGGCTTTCTTTAAGGAGTAGGAGTAATAATAGTAATAGTAATAATGAAACAAAGCTATTCCATGAGCTATTTTAATATTATTAAAATATAACTTATCATAGTAAAGATAATAATGTATTCGACAAATAAATAAGACATTTAAATAAAAGAACAAGTGGGGAGATGAGAGAAAAAAGTTTTTCTATCCTGATAGCAACTGAGACCCATTTATACAGTCATACACCATTTATACAGAAGAATCTGACTCCCTAAAACAAGGAAATTATCATACTCAATTACACAGACATTTTGTCTGTACCTATGTACTTCTCTGACATCAGATGCATACAAATAACTTTAAAATGGTAAAATTATATTGAGGTACTCGATGGAATAAAATAAGGTTGTGGAGGGGTTTTTTTCATGTTAAACCCAGACAAAGTGTTAATTTCTATTTTAAACATAGGCTTGAGATTCTCTTAAACTTTCATAATTCTTTTTAAATGGAATAGTAATTTTATATGTGCATGCTCTACTTGATTCACTGTTGTCTCCCAACCTTTTACACGAGAAGAGCTTCATTTCCATGTCAACTTTTAAGCCAAATAGTTGTCCAAGTCATTCACAAATGGCTGTTGATCACTCTGAGCACCTCAAATACAACTATAAATATAATTATACCTGGGAGTATGTTTTGTGTGATATTTGAGGACAGGAGATCAGAATTTAATGTTACACTAAAAACCGTCATAGCAAGAGGAAACTGTATATGTAGAACCAAGACTATGCTGTTAATCACGTTAATGTTTCAATAACACAATGCTATTCAAAATAAGCTCAGTAAAACAGAAAAATCTCACTGATGATACAATTACCACTGTCATACAGAAACTCCATTACTTTCTACCTCTTGAGTCTGTTATTGGGCTCACCTTTCCAGCAACTCTCCAAGTCCTAACACTAATAGTTCATATTTCATGTAGAAGGACAGGGAAGGAGGAATAAGATGACAGAATAAGAATGATGGTGTATGTTCTGAGGTTTCTTCTCAGTCCCAGATAAACAAATTTATTTCTTTCCATTTCCGTGTTACAGTCTGCTTCCTTTTCATTGCTTCCCATCTGAAGCCTAGAAGGTGTATATTCATCTCCTCCCACATGTGGGATATAAGGGGAGTTTCTGGTCACGCTGGGCCCACCTGGGAGAATCAGGTCTTGTTCAGATACAGCAATTTCAGAGCTGCATATCTCACAGGTTTGGCAATGGACATCAGATACTTATTATGAAAAACTAAAACAAGACAAGGGCCAAGGCCAGTCCAGCCAGGTCCTGAGTCCCTGCACTACCAGACTGGTACAAAACCTTAGACTTTTTATTAATGGCATTAAAGACACATGCCTTTTGATATATTGAATGATCATTAACTGATTACTTTTGACACTATTGCAAACACTGTGGTAAGCTCATAGCTGTCATGTGTTCTAGCAAGTGCAGGAGTAAGCAGAAGCAAAATTAACTGTTAGTTCTGAAAGGGGATTGTCAGATGTTTTCATTAGGGTCTCATATGCATTTTACCTTGTATGCCTAAAAATCCATTTGTAAATATACCACAGATACCTTCCCTTCTTTTCTTTTACTGTTATATTCTACATTTGACACTGCAAGCTAGGTGAGTAAAAAGATAAGCTGTAGTGCTTATTTGAGTCATTGCTTTCAGGTCCCTGGTCTGCAGTATGAAAAATTTTTGCTGCACTTTTTCTGATTTGACTGAATTTTTGGTATTTTGGTATTTTCTGATATTTTCAAAAGAGAAAACTCACTGCTGACTTCCAGCTAGCATTTTCCTTCAAGTGGCATATCCTTACATAGAAAGGGATGTCTTAGCAATACCAAGTTTCTTTATCAATCATTATTCTTTTATGTCTTGATGAGTACTTTGAGAAGAAAAATCTACATGGATAAAAACAAAAGTTCTACTGGCAAATGGAAGCTAATAAGTCCACTGTGGCTGGCTGGAGAGGAGAATTGGAATCACAAAAGATAAAGATCACAGGTTAAGATAAGAACAAGTTATTGGAAAGAGCAATGAGATAAGTAAAATGAACAGTAACGGCAACAATATTAATAACAGAAGTGTACAAAAGAAAGACTGTGATTCACGTGCAAAATGCTCACTGTGGAGCCTGACCTACAGTCATGAGCTGGCATGCTACATGACCCAGCAGAGACCCCCTCATCTGTCCCTGTAAGATGACATGTGGTGGTACAGAATAACCTCTGTGAACTAGACATGCCCACTCCCAGCTACTGCAAAAATTATCCCTGCCCTGGCTGAAACCAGGACATCTTAAAAATAGGGCTTGAAAAATAACCCTATGGGAACATTAAAACTTAATATTTCATTGACTAAAGTTTGAATGACTACATTCTCCTACTTAACAGCAAAAGCATTGTGAATTCAGTTCCTCAAAGTGGTGTCCTGCTACATTCAGTAGGAGGAAAATTAAATTCTATCCTATATGAAAATAATGTTCATGTAGGCACTTGTATTGTGGTATGGGGGTCCAAAACTACACAGTGTTTAAATGTGGTCTAATAACTGCTGATTAAAGAGGGAACTTCTACACTCCAACTGATGCCTCCTCAGTTGACCCTAGTTGGCCCTAATTGCTTCTTAGGTGTATGTCTGGCCCCTGCTCAGGTCACTGCCTACCATTGCCATGCCCCACTGCTGCTCCCTGGCTCCTCCAGCCCAAGTGTGCACCCCTGCAGGGCTCTGTCTTACCAGTATAAAGTTCGGCCTCATCCTTTCTGAATTTCATGGGATCCTGTTGGCTCTTTTTCCCCACATGGCTCTTGCGCTACTCTATGTAAATCTCAGCCAAGAGAGTGGTTAATCTACTTCTCTCTTTTCTTGGAATGGAGTCTGCTGTTCTTGTTTCCCTAAAGTAACTTAGTGGTTTCTTTTTGGTCTAAAACTTTATTGCAAGATTATTCTTGAAATGAACATTTTGATGTGAGTAAAATGAAAAATGTGCTTCTTTATTTGTTTATTACAAGTACTTCTGAAATATAGAGATCCTATCAGTACTTTTAAGAATGCAATATCATTACCAAAATAGATAGATATTTTCTGATATGTTTCTGTATCTTAAGAGGGTTTTTCTTTTTTCCCTTGTTCAACCATCTGGAACTAAAAATCATCTGAAACCTTTAAATTCCTAGAATACTTCCTCTCTCCTCCATCATGTTCTTGAATTCTGCTACCAGGAGAGAAAATATGAGGCTAATATAGCCATCAATACTTTTTAACAAAGGATATTCAAGAAACAGGTATTCCAAAGGGCAAATAAAAACTAGACCACAGTAATAATCATAGCACTTAAGGTCTGTTCAATTTTTTATTATTGCTTTTACTTTGTACCTGCTGTGTTCATACTGTGCTGTTTTGAGAACACATTATTTCTAAGAACGGGTATAACCCACAGTTGGTTAACAGTACATTCCAGTTATCAGCAACCATCAATGCTCAGCAGATAGTGTTAATAATCCACAGTTGCCAAGAAGGAGTAGCAGATGAAAACTTGTCTGTGACTGGGAAATCCACAGATTAATCTGTTATATATGCTTTATTAAAAGAATTGGTCTACAGTTTTAAATGGCTGTGCAGAGTTTTTTTCTCTAATCTACAAATTGAACAGCATTTTGAACCTTGTTCTTTATTCGTGTGAGATTAGTCTCTAATTTTCTACCCAACTCACCTGCAGGACATTGCCTCATTCTGCTCAGGAGGAAACAGGAATGCTGTAAAGTCCACAAACTGATAGTGGTCCGGTAGAAGTTTTAAAATAATTTTAAAACTGATGCATGAGTTGATGAATTACACATAGAAGGACATAATTTCAGGAGTATTTTTAAACCAAGAGTAAGTCTGATTTACTAATAAAAATGATTGGTTTGAACATCGTATTTTTTTTCTGTGATAAAGAAGTTAAATTGTTTCATTGAGAACCTTGTTTTGACAAAAGAGAACAAACTGTATACATGGAACCAAGAATATGCTGTTGGTCACATTAGTGTTTCAAGAGCACAATATTATCCCAAATTATCTCAGCAAAACATAAAAACCTCATTAATAGTTGTGTTGTTGGTTTTGTTTTTCCCTACTTGGTCGTGGTACCAAAACATTTAACATGATGAAGCATGGTGAATGACATATACAACATGCTCTGCACTTTATTTTGAAGATGAATTTTCACATGTTATCTGGTTTTGGTTTTCCAAAAGTACAGAAAAGGCTACATTAAAACTAGTACAGACAGAGGTCATTGGCATGATCATCTTTGAAATAAACTGTTTCAGGCTATCCTGTATTTTTCATCAGCTCTTTTCTTCCATCTCTCATAAGCCAACCACATAAGGCTGCTTAACACATTTTTTGGCTTATCCTAGTCTTATTATTTATCTTTTTCAGTCTATGTCTCTCTTTTCTACAGTTTATGAGCACTGAAGATTAATAGAATGTGTTGAAAAAGGGAAAAAAATGCAGCATGAGGGCTGAAAACTGTAATTTAAATGAGTTGTTCTCTCTTGGATATCCCTTCTTTCAAGAATAATGAGTTACCCTGCCCTTTCTTGTAAAAGATTGTTTATTAGAAAAAGTAAACTGTACTTTAACTGTAGTACTAAGATAATTTTCTTGAACAATTACTTGCTTTGCATCATAAAATGAAAACAACTAGTGCTTGAAGAGTTCTAGGCCTGCTTTATTGCCCCTTTGTAGCTGCGTATATCTGTCAAAACCAAGTTTCAAATCATATCTCCTAATCAACCAGCTTGTCTATAGTTAGAAATGGAGCATTTAAAACTGATCAAAGGACAGAATGTCACTATGACTTTCTTTGCCTCACCCAGCATTTCTCTGTGGTTAGTTTTTAAGAAGATGTGTCCATTGCATTTGACAAAGATCTTTAACGTTTTTCCTTGCCTTTGAATGGGGAGTGCTACTCTTATTGAGAACAAAAGTCTTACATGAGATCTCTCAATATTCCAGCAGCAGGCTCTGGGAATAACACAAAGGACTTCTAACGCCAGAGACATAAGGCACTGCCTGCCAATGGCTAATTTTAGTGCCCTGACCTTTGCTAATCACACTGCTTGCAGTTTTCTCTTTTTCTGTATTGCCTTCTTTGTCTGTTTTGCTATCTTTAGGTATAACCATCACACAGTCTCCCGCCCAATAGTAGCTGGTTACATTAGGCCTTCAGATCATGTAAATATTAATCATAGTTTCTAAAAAGACCTGAATTTCACAGTAAGTGGGGTTCTCTTAGTAAGACTTGCTTAATACTATACTTACACTGGAACACAAAGTTAGTTTTCTGAGACACCTTACCATGAACCAGCCTAACGCAGACAACATCTGTCTTTCATGACACTTCTAGTGCTGCTTTGCCTACGCAAACTATCAGGGCATCATTCTGATGGTGTCATCTTTTCTGAATTCTGCCTTTAACCTTGCTCTGTATTAAAATTCAAACTTAACTTTGCTTTCTGAGACTCGGGTCTTGCAAACAGTCTTAGGACTGTGCTCTCTTATAACATTTCTCCTTCTTTTGTTTTCTGTTAGTTCTCATTGCCTAGTAATCCATCTCGATCAATTTTTTCCTGTCCCTAGTCTACACATCTCCACAGGGTGCTTCAGTGTTGTGCAGAAAAGAGGTGGTAAAACTTCTGAGTTCGAGAACTGCCTACCTATTTCATTATATCTCATATTAAAACCACACAGCTCCTGTTACCACACCAGCTACAAGACATTAATAGATGCAACCCAGTAATTTGCTTGCCTTGGATACTGAGAATGCTTGCTGTCTGAAACAATAGGTCATATGCCTTCTAAAAGTACACCTGATGTCTGAATAAGGAGTACTAGCTGACAATGACTCATGAAGCAAAAATTAAGAATTTTTGCACCCATAAAGGTAAAAGCATCATGAAACTGGCTTTACTACTACCCTTATTGAACCCAGTCTTAGGTACACTAATATAGGAGAACTGTTTAATTTTTTTTTTCCCCACTGGTAGAGTGATAACTATAATTGCTAGTAGCAGGCCACAGTTATAATATTAACTGTGCCCTGTGATAATTGTGCAGGGAGCACGGCCATTGGGTCAAGGGAGCTGATTCTCCTCCTCTACTCCATCCTACATCTAGCACGCTGCATACAGCTCTCGGGTCCCCAGTAGAGGAAACACACTGATCTGTCAGACTGGGTCCAGAGGAGGGCCAGAAAAATGGTGTGAGGGCTGGAACACCTCTACTGTGAAGAAATGCTGTGAAGGTTGAGGCTGTTCCTCTCTGAGAAGGCTCCAGGGAGACCTTATTGCAGCCTTTCAATACATAAAGAGGGCTTATAAAGTAGACAGACAGATATTTTTCACCAGGGCCTTTAGTGACAGAACAAGGGGTCTTGGTTTCAAACTTAAAGAGGGTAGATTTAGATTGGACCGTAGAATGAAAATTTCTACAGTAAGAGAGGTGAGACATTGGAACTATTGGTCTGAGAATCTGTGGATGCTCCACCACTGGAGATGTTCAAGGCCAGGTTGGACAGGCTATGAGCAACTCAACTTGGTGAAAGAGATCCCTGCACATGGCAGGGGTGTTACCAACCCAACCCAAAACATCCTAGGTCTCTGTGATTCTGTGATTCTATGATATATAGCAGATGTATACAGTTATATACACATGTATTTAGGAGTAATAATAAGCACAGTAATTTGGCCTGGGATTTTGTTTGTCTGCTTTTGAAGACTATCTATATCAGCATATTGTTACTTCTTTATATTCTAAGTCTCTCCCAGTACCAGAATTTTTTTTTTTACTCTCTGGACAGACCATAAAATACGGGATTTAATTTTGAATGCCCATTTTTTTAATGTAGTGAGCCAGGGACTCCCCTTTTCCTAAAAACATCTGGGAGCTTATTTCAAGAGACATTATATATTGCCCTGAGACATATTGCAAAATCCGAGAGGTAGACTTTCAAAAACCAAAAATACAAGGCATTTTGTACAGGTCTTTATTGCAGTGAGCCTGAGCTGTGGTGGGATGCAATTTATCATGAATAAAATTATGGAATCATAGAAGGCTTTGGGTGGAAGGGACCTTTAAAGATCATGTAGTTGAATCCCTTACTCCAACATGCAGAATTTATATATTCAAGTAGATCTGGTTGCTCAGAGCCCTGTCCAGCCTCACCTGGAATGTTTCTAGAGATGGAGCATCTATCCCCTTCTCTGGGAAACCTGTTTCAGTGCACCACCATCCTCATCGTAAAAATTTTTTCTTATCTAGAAAAATCCTATCTTTTCTTATATTTAGTCTGAATCTACCCTATTTTAGTTCAAACGCATTACCTTTTCTACTGTGGCTTCAGTGGTCCTGACTTTGCCCTTCGCCTCATTTCCCTCAGGACTGCAACATCCACCAGGGCATAATCACTGCAGCCCATGGTGTCTCCAATCTTGACATCTCTGATTAGCTGACTTGCATACTTATCAACAGATAGCAATTTCTGTTCACAAAAAAAAAAGTGATTCAAACTTAGTGAATTATGAGAAGGATCCACTTGAATAGATGTAGAATTTGTATTATTACAGAGAAGAGAGTAGTACAGGAAGAGAAACAGATAAACTATGCTAAAGATGTGACTCACTTTTTTTAAGTTCTGTTTTACATAATATCCACATGCCTTAAAATTATAGTTAGTATAAGCATTATTCCATGTCTAAACAATCAGTAGAAAAGTTATGACTGATTATGTTCCTCTTTTGTTTATGTCAGGATTTTGATGAAGATTTGGGAGAAACAACTTTTCCTATGCTGATAAGTATTCAAAATAAGCATTAAAAATCTGTATTTCTCTTGTGATTATGAGACGTTCATCATTTAAGAATGCAGAGACAGTCTAAGGCTCATTTTTCTCTCTTGGAATTTACACGATTATCATTGGATATCCTAATCCATGTAAAATATATAATTTTTCCCATCACTTCACAATTCAGAGCTGACAAGATCCTGATTATGGAAGAGCAGCTCAGTAAGTCACTGTAAGAAATGTCCAGTTATTTGTAGAAACCAAATGCCAAACACACAAGCACAGCTGAATGAAACTAAAACAAAGAACCATCCGTCTTTTTCAAATTATTCATACACATCTCTCTGACTTCTGGGATATGACACAGGATAACTACAAAAGTATAGCAAGGCTATGTCACAGAGTGACATGATTTTCAGTAGCATGGAAAAGTTTTAGTGACCTACTGGTCCTGATCTGATTTTCTTTTTTTTTTTTTTAATACTTTTCAAATAATAATTTAATGCATTCTAAAGTCCATGTCATTAGACAACTAAATATCTTTCTCAGGGGTTTTGATCTGCAGGGGTTTTTTTCCTCTTAAGATAAAGATATTTGAAACGACAAATCTGATTAGATATCTCTTTCCTCCCACACCTTTTTATTTTGTGCTCAAATGAAAATGATGCAAAAAGGGAGAGGTCAGTAGAAAAGCCATCACTACAGTGTGAGAATTTTTCTGGGTTCATGGGTAAAACTACCAGGGAATACTTTTTTAATCTGTGTTAATAAAAGTTATTTATTGTCTTTACCTAGTCTTTTAAAACCCAATTCTGTTCTCCGCTAATACAGGTTTTCTTTACAGAATACAGCACTGATGTTCACAAATCCAATTCTCCCTCCTTTCCCATATGGCTCTTCAAAAATGTATTTTTCAATGACCACAATCAAAGAGTAGCAAAATTATATTAAATACAGAAAGATGACATGGTTTGCCTCTTGATCTGTGAAATAATGAGCAACATAAGTTGTTAATGTTTCATCATTTATGTTTAAAACTATCATAAGCAAAATTGCAGAATAAGTGTGATGTGGAATATTCCTTCTCTGACAAACAGATGGACCAGGTAATCAAAATTGTCACTTTTTTTAATTGCAAAACTTTTTTTTTTAATGACTCTTTGTTTTAGTTATTCTCACAGCTGTTAAAAGCTGATTCAAAGCTCTTACAAATCCTAAACACCAATTTAGCCAAATGGTAGGCCTTGAGACAGTATTTGTTTTTCAATTCCAGCATAAAATAGTAGACATTTTTTCCTTTGCCCTGTTATAGGATGAGGATGGCCACCTCACAAACAGGGACAGAGACAAGCAGAGGTGTTTAACACTTTTTTTACCTCTGTCTTCAACACGGATGATGGACCAAGGGGGTCTCAGTGCCCTGAGCTGGAGGACCATGATTGCAAGAATTATCAACTCCCAGTTGACCCAGAAATTGCATGGGATCTGCTGCTTCAGCTGGATCCCTACAGATGTGTGGAGCCTGATGGGATTCATCCCAGGATCATCAAAGAGCTGGCTGTTGTCATCACAAGACCTCTTTTGATGATTTTTGAGAGGTCTTGGGAATCTGGAGAGGTCCCAGCTGACTGGTAGCGTGTTAACATTGTCCCAATTTTCAAGAAGGGCAAGATGGAGGACCCCAGAAACTACAGGCCTATCAGTTTCCCTTCAGTGCCCAGTAAAGTTATGGAGAAGATTATTCTGGGAGGTATTGAAAAACACCTGAAAGACAATGCAGTCATTAGCCACAGCCAGCACAGCTTCATGAGTGGAAAGTCTGCTTATCAGAACTGATTTGCTGTTATGACAAGGTAACCCACTTAGTTGATCAAAGGAAGCCAGCTGACGTAATCTTTTTGGATTTCAGTAAAGTTTTTGATAATATTTCTCACAAGATCCTTCTGGACAAAATGTCCAGCACACAGATGGATAAACACATCCTGTGGTGGGTGAGCAATTGGCTCACAAGTCGAGCACAGAGGGTAATAGTGGATAAGGTAACATCAGACCAGCGACCTGTCACTGATGGGGTTCCACAGGGCTCAATCTTAGGCCCTGTGCTCGTCAATATTTTCATAAATAACTTGGACGTAGCACTGGAAGGCATACTAAGCCAGTTTGCAGATGACACAATACTCAGAAATGCTGCTGACTCCCTCAAAGTCGACAAATTAGAGTACTGGGCAATCACCAACCATGTGAAATTCAACAAAGGATTCTGCACCTGGAATGGGACAACCCTGGATATCTGTATAGACTGGGGAATGAGACCCTGGAAAGCATGGCCACAGAAAGGGATCTGGGGGTCTTGGTCAATGACAAGTTGAATATGAGTCAGCAGTGCCCTGGCCAGCCATGTTCTGGGGAGCATCAGGCAAAGCATCACCAGCCGGTTAAGGGAGGGGATTGTCCCTCTCTGCTCTGCACTGAGGCGGCCTCACCTTAAATGTTGTGTGCAGTTTTGGGCACTACAGTATAAGAAAGATATTAAACTATTAGAGAGCACCCAAAGGAGGGCAACAAAGATGGTGAAGGGCCTTGAGGGGAAGCCGTATGAGGAGCGGCTGAGGTCACTTGGTCTGTTCAACCTGGAGAAGAGGAGACTGAGGGTAGACCTCATTTCAGTCACAACTTCCTTGTGCGGGGAAAAGGAGGAGTAGACACTGATCTGTTCTCTGTGGTGACCAAGTGAACCCAAGGGAATGGGCTGAAGTTGTGTCAGGGGAGGTTTAGGTTGGATATTAGAAAAAGGTTCTTCCCCCAGAGGGTGGCTGGGCACTGGAACAGGCTCCCCAGGGGAGTGGTCACAGTACCAAGACTGACAGAGTTCAAGAAGAATTTAAACAATGCTTTCAGACACATGGTATGACTTGGGGATGGTCCTGTGCAGGGTCATGAGCTGGACTCGATCTTTTTGGGTCCCTTCAAACTTGGCATATTCTTGTGATTCTTCTACTACTTCTTTCCTTAATATTTACACTTCAAGAAAAAGCCACAGAACTGGCATATTCAGGTATACATGAAAATGTGTTTCAACTCAGACCCATCCTTTTCGAACTTGTATAATTTCAATGAATATTAAACTTTTCAGTTACCGGTTTAAGTAACTTATTCTCCATGAGTAATCTGAATAGTAACTATAATCATACTTGTAATGCCTTTTAAATTAATAATGTATTTTGCTTAGAATATCTTTATTTATGAGATGGTAAGAAATAATTACCTTATACTTCTTTTAAATGGTTTCATAATTAATATTTTTAATTTTAAAATTGAACTAAATACATCAATATAAATGTAACATGGGATTAAGTCATGCTCGGTACAGTAGGAAAAAAAATCATATTCGTGGTTCTAGAAGTAATTAAGATTTTCTGAGTCACTAAAGCGAATAAGATTTTTTGTTGTTCATACTGTTTATATTGTTCCATGGTTTTGTAGAGTACAAAATCTTTCTGGAAAATGAAAAAAAAACCAAACAAACAAACAAAAAAAACAACCCAACAAAACAAACAAAAAACCCCAACCCTACAAAGGCATAACAGGAAAATGTAAAACAAAAACAAGGAAATTTGTATTTAGTTCTAAAAACATGGATGTTAATGCTTTTTAAGTGAACTAAAATTTAGCCATAATTTCAGTGAAAAAGACTTTATTAGAACTCTGGTAAATCTATAAAGGCAATAAGCAAGACAGTAAGCAGATATTTTATGCTGATTACTGTACATCCAGAAAGCTCAGTGAAATATATATTATCAGGTTATGACCTTGGATTTAACCTTCGGGAATATTTAGACTTATTTGTTACTCCACTGGTGTGAAAAGCAGCTATTCAGGTGTTGGAAAACGACAACAGGAGAATTATTTTCAAGATAGACCAATAGTGACTTTTCATGGCTAGGTTTCGCAAACGAAGATTTGGGAAGGGCACTACCCACGTTTGTTGCAAGCGTGTTGGTGGCTAAAAAGGTCAATATGAGACAGACACGTCCGGTTGCAAAAGGCACAGCAGAAAGACTCCTTAGGTGGTATATTCTGCAGGGCTCGATTCTTTCTGCATTGTCTTTTCTCCTCGAGAGTGATCCTGCGTGCTTTCTTGAAAGCATCAGCAGTGTTGAGGATAGTGTGTCTCCAGACCTCCCAGTTGGAGACCAGAGGAGACCAGTTATGTTGATCGATATGGCCAAGGCTGAGATGTTGTTTCAGGGAGTCCTTGTATCTTCTCTTTGGAGGTCCTCTCTTGCAGTAGCCGGTGATAAGTTGGCCATAAAGAAAGATCTTAGGGAGGCGGTGATCTTTCATCCTGGAGACGTACCCTGCCCAACGCAGCTGTGTCCTCAGCAACATGGCCTTAATACTTGTGACTGCTGCTTGTTCAAGAACAGATGTATTGGTCACATAATCTGACCAGTGGATGTTTAGGACTGTGCGGAGACAGCGTTGATGGAAGCGTTCTAGGAGACGCAGGTGGTGGCAGTAGATGACCCATGATTCAGATCCGTATAAGAGAGCAGAGAGCATTAAGCTCCCGCATCGTGTGCCACGGATCTCCGGGGCCCCCGGCCCCGGACATGGCCACAGGTGACCCCTGCCCTAGCCCCGGCGGGAGAAAGGAGAGAGAGGGGGAACCTTGCCGGTGGGTACTGTGCCCCCTTGAAAGTGGAGAGGGGAGCTTCGGAGCACACAGAGGTTTGCCGTTCCAGGTTTGGGGGAGGGGAAGGGTGTCGAGCAGGCCGTGGGGGTCCTTGGACAGGCAGGAGGGAGAGTGGGGCAATCCTGTATGAATTGTTGCAGGTGAGCAGTGCGCCTGAAGATATGTGGTAACACAGTAGGGGAAGGATAAGGTCAGGGTGGATAGTGGGTTCTTTTAGAGTGATGGGGGTCCCAACCGGGCCGGGGCCTTGAAAGGCACCCCAACCTTAGATGGGTATGGAGGCCAGAAGAGTTGGTTGGTTTGTTTGTTTTTGGCTCACCTGCAGCTACTGCCCAGGTCCGGCATGTTCTGGATATATTTGCTTTGCTTTGTTACATCATGAAAGGGTGGTCAGGCAAAGAGTTATTCCTGGGTATTTCCTTGAGATTGCATATAGATAGGTGATAGTAAAGTAGGAAATGAAAGACTTTCCCATATTGTTCTAATAGGAATGAAGCCTGTGGCTGTGAGCTACGCAGGCGATGGTACGTGCCTTCGGTAGGGTCTCCCATGGACAGATACAATACATTCTTGGGCAGTCATCCTAAGAGAAGGACAACTCTAATCCCAAACCCGGACAGATGGAGCTCGCTTAGCCCTGTAAGGCCATCCATCTAAGAGAAGGTGACTCTAATCAAACCTACGTCCTGAAGACCTCACTGCCACCGTCCAAGCTCGCTCGGCCCTGGCAGATGAACCTTAGGATTAAAGGGTGGGTTCAGTTCCGTGTGTACTGCATCTCACCTAAAAAATCCACTGCACAGGCTTGAAGGCTTTACCCACATTCACAAAGCCCTGTAGTGACGGGCGAGGGTTGAAACAGCAGGTGAAAGGTGCACTGGAAGCTGCAGACCCAATCCTGCATGCAGGTGGTTCAGGATATTGGTCATTTGAGACTGACCAGAGATGACAGTCTCTTGGGGCAGCACCCTGAACAACCAAGCAGCCTTTTCAAGGACAGCATTGCTTGCTCCACTCGGAGAGGGGCCTAGAAAAGGTGGCCTAAACAAAGCTCATCTCCACCTTCACCCAGTTGGTTAACTGCAGGCCAACAGGCATCTTCTTCCAATGCGGTCACACAAAGATCAAAAGACAAAGGCATACACCTGCCTCCAAAGGTGTACCAAAATTAACTCTAGCATGTTGGAACATCAGATCCATGCTCGATTCTGCAGATAGCGGATGTCCTGAGCATCGTTCTGCCCTAATTGCCCATGAACTGGCTCGTCTCAGCATCGACACTGCTGCTGTCAGCGAAGTTCACTTTCACGAGGAAGGTAGCCTCAGAGAACACAGTGGCGGTCTGAAAAATAAAAGCTAGTATGGGGAAACTGGAATACTTTATTGAAAATGAGAACACAATTTAAAGGCATCTGGGGCTGGACATGTTAATGAAGGGGACAACCTATGTTAATTGGGGAGTTACACAAGTTTTTATTGCAGTTTCCAAATAGTTAATTTTTCTCATAGTAGGATTACATGGGGGATAGAGGGATTACAGGGGTTTGGACATGGTTTTTACAATCATCTCAAAAAGTCCTTTTTTAATCCCTCTTGGAGCCAGGTTTATATCTCTGGGTTGCACATTAACAGGTCTCAGGACAAGGGTGTAAACTTCTTGAATCACGAGATGTTTGCCAACCGAGCTTTCTTTTTGCCAAAAGCTGGGTTTGGGCTCCCACAGAACATGGTGCCAGTTACACACTCTTTTGGTCAGGTAAGCCCAGAACCGAAAGGCATCTCTCAGGAGTTGGCTTCATGATCAAAAACTCTATTGTTCCTAAACTCGAAAATCTGCCGACGGGTCACTCTGACCGCATTATCTCCCTACGCCTTCCACTACACAACAAACAACACATCATCCTCTTTAGTATATATACCGCAATTCTCCAAGCTGACCCTGCTGAAAAAGATAAATTTTACACTGACCTGCACCACCTTACCCAAAAGGTGCCTGCAGATGATAAGATCATTATCCTTGGTGATTTCAACGCCAGAGTAGGTAAGAATTTTGAAGCCTGGAAAGGAATATTTGGCAAGCATGGTGTTGGAAACTGCAACGATAATGGTTGACTTCTGTTAGAATTCTGTGCAGAGCAACAGCTCACCCTCACTAATACTAAGTGACTTTTAAACACACTGCAAATAGTAGTACAAATTCTGTTATCCGTAGCAGGCAATGCTTCCATTTAGCTTTGCCATAGTAAGGCACGTTTTTTCAGAACCTACTGTAGTTCATAATTAAGGTAAAAAATTTTACAAGTATAACCATTTCACACAAGGATTTATAACTCCAGTTTCTCTGACAGAAAATAAATTTTCTTCATTTCTAAAGTGTTCAGTATCTCCAATTCTGTATTAAAAATAAAGAAACAAGCAAACCCAAAAGAAAGAAAATAAAAAAACAAACAAACCTCTCAATGCACTTAGAGTAAATTAATGATCATATGCAAATGTATGTACTATAACATGGCCATAAGAGTAATAAAAGGTGGGGGAAATGGTTGTATCTTGTTATATACTAGAAAAAAAAAAAGCTAGTGTAATTATCTTACTCTCAGAACTCAAAAAAGAATTTTGCCAAATATCTTCTCTGTGTGAGCTGAAAAAAATTATATCTTCATTGTGAAGTGTTTGGTTTTTTTTAAACAAACACAACCTAATAAAAAATGTAACCAGGCATGTGACATTTTGTTGTAATCACTTGCAAGTGTAATGCTGAGCATATATGATGGATCCTCTAACATAGCTTTTCGTGGTTTTGTATTGATTGCTTAGATACTCAGCCAAAAGGAATTAAATGCACAGGCATGTCTTGAAAAACTTTAAATATACTTCCCTCAGAGAAGTTATACTGCCTGCTTTTACTTCATTGGGACTTGACATCAGTTACGATTATAAAGACCCTTTGCAGTAACAGTCAAAAACCTCACAAGATTGGACTCTAAAGGAGCATTCAAAGATAACAGAACAGTCATTCATATGTAAGCTCCTCATGTTTCTTTTCTTAATAAGGTACATTATATTCTAAAAGCTCGATCTCTTCACCTGCTTTTAAATTGGTGTAGGTTCATTCAATCCCTAGGAGTTGTGTGACAAACTTCAAAGCTATTAATTTTAAATCAAGAATGGATTTCTTCCCAAAAGGTTCACACTTTATTATAGATTTAGATGAGTAATATCTGGTTGAAATTTTTCAGCTTTATAGCAGAAAGTCACTACAACAATTCTGTTTGAGCAGAAACTAATTTGCAATTTCTGTTCTCATTAGAAACCAGTTTGGAATGACGCAAATGATGCTTATGTACCAGTGTGCCTAGAGTTACACTTTTGTTAGCCTGATCAAAATAAGTATTAATATTCAAATACAAGGGTCACAAGTAGTCTCAAAAGTAAATTGTTTGGGTTGCCATGAGGGATTACTGCTAAAAAGGAATCATTTAATTACACTTTATGCCAGCTAATTATATGACAACCCAGATCCACAAAATGACCACCAAACAATTTCTCCCTGTCTCAAATCCTACCTCCCACCTCAACCCCCATGTCAGGTCACACTATTGCAAAGTGGATTTTCATACCATACCACAGGTCATCTGATAATAAGAGCGGAAGGCATTTATTAGTGTGGACTGAATCTGAACTGGTGGACCAGTGCAAAATTATTCATATTTCTCAAAGACTTACTAATATAACCTCCTTCGTGAGGTTCCTGATAATGCAGCAAGCTGCTGTCAGCAATGCATTAAACGTCAGGACCCTTGAAATGCTTGATCACTAATCAGTAATACAGTAGGAACAACTTGAGAAAAACATGATGGCACAAAAATTGAAATGGAAATGAGAGCATGAGATCAAGTATTCTTCATAACTCAGGATGCCAATAGAGTCTGAAAGAAAGTAAACTATTTCAACTTGTTTCAGTTAGGATCTTTGAGTACTATACCATAATCAGATGCAGGACATCTTTTTGTTTGTATCATAAATTCTTTTATTTTACTGTTTATTCACTTAAGTGATATACGATACAACGTTATCTGCGTCAAAGTGACTTCAAAGTGAAATATTTGAAATTACATAGATTCTCATTTTAGTTTTTTAGAAGTGCTAAATATCTAACATTCTTATTTTACTCTGAATTTTGGAATAATTTTTCATCAAATTTTACAATTTTTTGGAAACTGACAGACAAATCTCTCTTTAGGGAATATGTCAATGGAGAAAATTACCTGAACTTTCAACTAAGATTTTATGCATTTAAAAAACTTAATTATTCTGTTAAGTAAACTTTTCAGGGCGCTTAATAAATAGATAATGAAATTTAAAAAATCTACACAACTTTGAACAACAATTCAGTTTGATGACCAATGAGACAGAGATATTTTGCAGTGGCTGCTCTTTAGCCCAATTTTTGCGCAATGGAAAAGAAAAAGAACTTAATGAACTGAAACAAAATCAATTCTACGAATTTCAGTTACAAAAGTCAGGTCATGGAATATGAAATTTTAATCTTGTTTTTGCATGATGTCTTCAAAAATAAGGCAGATAGGGGAGCTGGATGAGGAATAAACAAAACCATTTTTGTGTTTTCAACTACCAGAAGGTTTATCATCTGCACCTATGTTTGCTTTTGAAATCGCACACTTCTTTTGAACAGTTTGAGAGAAAATCTAATTCTAAATAGCTTTATGGTAAGAAATACTAGATAAGATAGTAAGCATACAGCATTGCAAAGTAAGAGCAAGATTGTAGTTCTTGGTTATAAAAGAGGAAGCTGTACCAGGAAAGATGTGAAGAGGAATTTATTATCCTCTTGGTTTCTCAGTCAAGCCAATCATGGAAAGAAAAGATTGTTTTGGAAAAAGTATGAACTAATTCTAGTCTGGCAAGTAACAGTTCTTCCTTGCTAATACTTCTATTTCAGGATGATTGTCCCTGGAGGTAAAGAAAGCTTTCCTTATGCTACAATAAGGGTCCTTGTCACTAGTTTTTCCATTCATTGGACTGTTACTCGCTGAAGACCCAGTATTCACTGTGATTTGGTAAAAGATAAAAATCAAATAAGACACAATTCTGTACCCATTGCACGAATTTTACTTTTTTTTAACTTTACGAGGATTTCTTCTGGAAATGACACTTGATGGTGTGTTAGCCCCAGCCACAACTGTACCATGCAGCTGCTTGCTCAGTCCCCCCACACTCCTCCTCATTGGGATGAGGAGGAGAATCAGAAAAAAATAAAATTTGTGGGTTGAGGTAAGAACAGTTTAATAATTGAAATGAAGTAAAATTACATCAAAATAGCTATTATTATTCTTTCTGTTGTAATGAAAAGGACAGAGAGAAACAAAACACAAGATGAATACGTGATGCACAATACAATTGCTCACGACCCCTGACTGCCCTGCCTATCCCCAAGCAGTGAATGGCAGCTCTGAGAACAACTCCCTCCCCTTTATCTACTGAAGATGACATTCTATTTTATGGAATACCCATTTGGCCAGTTCAGGTCACCTGTCCAGGTTGTGCTACCTCTTGGTTTCTTGTGCATCTCCTCAGTGGTAGAGCATGGGAAACTGAAAAGTCTTAATTTATACTAAGTACTACTTAGCAACAACTAAAAGATCAAGTATTATCAATATTATTTTCATATAAAATCCAAAACATAGCACTATGCCAACTACTAAGAAGAAAATTAACTCTATCCCAGCTGAAACCAGGACATGGTGGGTTTGAATGCAAAGGACCCTTGGCTTGGAGAATAAAATAAAAAAGCTTGAAATGTATCATAGAATCTCCTAAGTTGAAAAAATCCTCTAAGTTCATTGAGTCAAACCATTACTGTACCAGAAATATGGATTCATATTTACTCGGTAATTAATCTCAAGGTTTAATTCTATAAGGTTTTTTTATTAGCTCTCTGGTGTCTGCATGTTAATAGAATTCAATGTCAAGTAGTTAATAAATTTTACTGCTATGTAGGAGATAAATCTTAGCTAGAAAAACATGTTTCACTTCTGTTGCTCCAGTATCAGCAGATGACAGAATTGGCGGGATCATATCAAGAGCTTGCAGACCACTCCCTCTTTTCTCAGGGAGTCACTGGATTATTGACATGTATACTTTCTTGACAGTGGTTTCTCTACACATTGTATTAAGATTCTGGAGACCACAGGAATTTGTTCTCTAATACTTAAAATATAAATACGGTAAAGGCAGAAGTGCTTGCTAGTTCTGTTGGGACTAAGTATGACTGAAGTGTTCTGTCTTTCTCACTCAAGACATAACTGGAGGGCAAAAGGAAGAAAATGTCCCTTCTCTTTTTTTGCAGATCTACAGTAAGGTTACTGTGGACTGTAAAGAGGAAATGCAGAAAAGTATAAAGTCTGACTTTGTCATTTAGGTGTGAATGTGACCAGAGGGCATGAAGCTGCAAATGCCATCCCTGCAATAGCTGAAAGAGAAGTACAAAACACTGATATCACAAAATCCGAAAGGGAGAAAATTTCAGGCCCTTGATGCTGTAAAACAATGCCTTAGCTTTTATTTTACTACAGACCTAGTCAGCTTGGGCTTTTATTTCTGAAAGATATTACCTTTCTGTGCCCCTCTCCCATTTGCAAAAAAGGTACCACCCAAGAGTATGTTTAATTTCTCTTTCCACATTTTCTCTCTCAATGATCACAATTCATTTTATTACTGGTAAAATTCCAGTTCACAGTATGCCAGCATGGCTGTTTTTCAGAACGGTTGCCTTCCTTAGAGAAATTAGGAGGGACTGGGGAAAAAAAAGGGGGAGAAGGGAGAAGAAAAGAAAACAATCTAGATGCAATTATGAGTGACCTTGCAATACTGAGCAGGCATACTCTACAAAATCAATAGCCAGACAAGTTTCTGTGGCAGATCCAATAAAAGGAAAAAGCACTGGTGTGGGGGAGGAAGCCAAGTAGATTAAAAAAGAGAGATAATGGTACTACTACTATGAAGGTGCCAATGTTCTGATACAAGTTTTGAGGCAGGAATTTGATTCACATGAAAAGTGACAGTTGTTGTGGCTTTGGTCAATTAAATGACAAAAAATGAAATAATTTTATGCTCTCTCTGGTATATAACAAGGTACTGGAACACCAGGTAGCTGGGTGAAAACAGTGAAGAGTACTTAATTTGTTGCTGCAGAGACAGCAGAAGAATTTTCTCCTTCTTTCTTCTTTTTTTTCTCTTATTTTCTTTCACTCCTTCTTCCTTTCTTTCTTTTTCCTTTTCCTTTTTTCTTTATATCTTGCTTTTTTCTATTTTTCCTTTTTTCTCCCTAGAGATAATAATTTGGGCTAGAGTATTGTGACAGATCAGTTTAGCTGATAAAATTAAAAGAGAAGCTTCAAAACTTAAAACCTTAAGGCCCCATTTGGATTTTTAATTAATATGTAAAGGTTATTAATCATGCTTAATGTAAGTTTTGTATCTGTACATAGACGTCTGTGAGAAAGATTTCTGAGTTCTGGGCATTTCTTTTTCCTCCTCTGTTTAAACAAAAGCAGATGATCTTTGGGCTTTATTCCCTCCCACTAAACCTTCTTCAAAAAAAGAAGGAATGGGGATTAAAATTTTACTTCCCTCTTTCACCTGCATGTGTCCTGAGTTTCAGAAATTTCCTTTTAGCTATGGGACAGAAGATGGTAATATATAAGGTATATAAATATTATTGATCAAGTCTAGGCTGCTTGGGTTTCATACTATGTTCATTGATCCCCCCATTGTGTCTGATCCCAACTTTTAGCCTCAGTCTTTGATAAACACAAGGTACAATCTGGGATGCATTCCTCCTGAGGGCTGCACTTGTGAATACTGAATGTTCCTGAACACTGACTGTGAACAACAGTGATGGAGAGCAGCCACTAGGGCACTATCCTTATTCAAAATGTGTCATATGTTACATTTATTTCAAAAATAACATTTTGGATATGTCACAGAGGATTCACTTTTTCTTCCCAAACATAGTAAGGGTCAAATTGACAGTTTAACCCATCACCAAGAGACACATCTTTTGCACTGACTACTCCGATTTTGGCACAATGTGCACAAGAGAATAACTCTTCTTAAGAATATATCTAAGCAGTGATATTTAGCAGTTTGCTAACGTCATGGAATCATATGGTTTTTCTTTTTTTATATGTTTCAGTTGTTCCATGGAACAATAATTTTCTCACTGTCCATTTTCCAAGCCTTGACAAGATTTTTGTCTCTTATTCCGCAGACATAACTGAAATCTGGATTTAAGTTTTAACATCTGTTATTGTTTCTCCTTCTCCCTTCCCCCCTGCTCCCTCCCCCCAAAAAAAAGAGAACAACAACAAAATCAACCACACAATAAACCCTGAAAAAAAAAATAAAACTGCGAAGTACCAACCAGAAAACCCCTGTATTAAAATCGTGTTTGAAACCATGATTTTAAAGTAATAAAGCTAAGGCCCACACTAAATAGATCTTACAGAGGTAAAGAACCTTAAAAGAAACATTCATATGGCTGTTTCAAGGCATTTAGGTACACTCAGTAATGTAACAATACTGATAGTGGCTGCAGTTTTTAATGAAAGTAACATACAAAGAAGTGAATGTTGATAAAACAGCTCCCATTTGTACTTCCCTAAAGATTCAGTGATAAGTATGTTGTATAGTAAGGCAATATTGAAACAGATTATAAAAATGCTAAGAAGTCCATAATTTGAAAATTGGGACACTTGTGCAGATAGTCAGGAGCAGTAATGAAATTGTGTCTGTATTTCAAAAATAGCTTTCTCACTTCTTGCAAAATGTTAAGTTTAAATTAAGAGTTTTGGAAACTTCTGTAGTTGCTGCCACATTATGTTTGGTTATAAATTGCATTACATTTTCTTTTGTTTTATAAGGCTAATGTCCCTGCCTTTCCCCTTCTTTTGCCAGCACTTTTTCAGAGCTCACAGAATTAAGATTTCACACTGACAGTATTTTTTAAAAGTATTTGCCACATGCACATGATGCAAAGCCATCTCTGTTTCAGACTTTGGCACTCCCACAGGTCTATAGAAGGGTAGATGTGCACAATTAAAAGTCATTCTCCAAGGGCTCGAACGTCTATTTCATGATCCTGTTCTGTTGTTTTCAAACACCCTTTCAGAGAAAGAAATTTAATTCATCCGAAAGACTGAGGTAACAATACCTATTATTGAGCCCAAACTAATGGGAAAAGGAAAGTCCATGCAGGAGTAATTTCCAGGTAGAGATTAAGTGAGAAATTGGCTGGAGAAAGGGAACAGAAAGAGACTGAGCCTTGGTTTCACTTATCTCATGTATAGTAAAACAACGTGAAAAAAGTGACCGGACAAGAGGGGATCATTTTCCCCATCCACTTTCTATGGCAGATCTTTTCCAAAGTGAGGTATTTTTGTTTATTCTATGCATAAAGATAACACTTGGGGTGTGCAGGACTTTGCTCTGAATACCATGTTAATACAAAATAAAGCTAAACCTGAGTTTGGGACATGATTTAAACAGTATTTATGGTAATGATCGGGGAATAAGTACCTCATGGTTCACTGCTATGTCTATACTGCTTTCTTCCAGATGTTTGGACCAAAGGCACAGGCTAGTCCTAAACCAAGATGTGGCTGTAAAATTCATATATTGGAGTAGCCGACCTGGGGGTTTGTGAAGCCATTTGTTAGAAGTGCACCAGTGAATTGAATAGGGCTCAGGAGAATTGTTGCTGTCTTGTGCAGTTCAACCTCTCTCTGGCAACAGCTTAATTATCCCAGCCAGACATGATTTGTCTCTGGCACAAAAATATAATATTTAAAAAAAATATTTTTTTACGGTTCCCCCATTTCCTCAAATTGCAGCAAATTATGTCAACTTTCAAGTTCTTTGCAGTGGATTGTTCCACAGCCTTTTCTTTTCAGACTCTTGAAGGTTGCCTGAAACTATTGGTTTACTCTATTTAAAAAAAAAATGTCAAGATACCACATTATTAGAAACTTGAATTTTTGTCTTTAGAATGATCTCTCTGCTTTCTTTGATTAGGAAATACCATGTTTGTTTAAATATGCAAACAAAATTATAATTTACTCACTCCAGCTCCCTACGGAATTTGCTCCTTCACCTTTGACTTTTATAACGAACATTACCTGCCAATAGAAACAGAAACATCTCTGGTTGTTTCTCTTGTTAATATTCTGGTGGTTCATCCACATATGTGAAGAAAACAGGAACTTCTATTAGCATAACAATCTATAATGAAATTCTGTTTACCATTAGAGCAGCATAAAATGACAGGTTCTTTCTCAAAAGGAAGAAAGTGTCAGAAATAGTCAGAAAATTATGTCGATACAAAATAAACTTTCAGTTTGTAACATTCTACCTTAATATATTCTACATTTTGAAGTTTGTACACAGTTTAAAAATGCTTAGTGTGTTGCCTTTTGACAGAAACAAAGAGAAAGGTATATCACATAACTTCTGCATAATTCTTTGTTTTGTGGGTTTTGTGATGTAAGCTTTTATTGTGTATCTGCATCTCAGTGATTAGCTGCTACAAATACATCTCTGTTCTCCTCAGATGATGTGTTTGTGCAGAGCTGACAAAATGAGTCTTTCATACTTGAGAAATTGAACCGGAGACCTCAGCTATTTTAAGCAATGAAAGAAGTGAAGTATTACAGAAATGTTTGCATTTTCTCTGTTTTAATGCCTGCAGTTTCTTCCTTTCCTCTCTAGCAAATTAGCAAAGTACATATTCCCTATTGAGAATGTACTATATATTAGATCTATAATTTTGAGGATCAACATTTGGCATTAGGCAAGTTAGCTACTGTGCTCCAATTAAATTGCAGGGGGAAAGAACTTAAAATATCACTTTAAAACTCAAAATTCTCTGAAGGAATTTTCTTTAAAAGTATTTTTGTATCTAATTGGTAATGAGACAAGAGCAAAATATGACTTCCAGATGATACCTTTTAGATTCCTTTTTTCCTTTTCCCTCTTTTTCTGCCTGCCATAAATGAAAACCTCCAAAAAAACCTACAATCCAACAGACTGATATGTAAAAGGAAATGATTCTAATATAAATCTATTCTGAAATTTCACCTACTGAAAATGACCTCTACAATATATATTCAAAAACAGTGTAATTAGACTTCAAGATTAGAAAAATGCATTGGGATTTTTATATTAAATTTTCAGATAACAATATCATTCCTGAATATGAATATGTATTAGAGAAGAACTTTTCTCTAATTAAAACAAGAAAGATATATTGGATGGAAAGGATGTTTTCCCAGGACATGGAGAAAATAGTTCAGTGGTTTCAGATGTTTTCTTATATTCAGATATTTCACAAAAATGCTGAGTTTAAGAAATGAAACAGAGGTTGCAATGGATTTTATTATTCCCCAGCAAAATTATAAATCCACTAAGGGTTTTGAGTTCCAGAAAAAAAGTAAAGGCATGTTGTGGGTGGGAGTGGAAGGCTTAGACAAAGTTATTGAAAAGCAAAGCCAGTGAGTCTCGAGGTACAGAAACAACTCCCTTGCTTTCTAAACCCCTTCTCAGAGAAGGATTTAGGTGTGGCTGAATTCTGTCTTAGCCTCAGACTGTGTTAACGGTTCAAATTTAAAGGAATTATAGAGGTATGATTAGACGACTTTGTCCCACAGATTTTAATGATTGGAAAAAGGAGAATATTTATATATAATTAATATTTTATTGTTACAAATCATCAGAAAAAAGATCCTAATCAGAACTATTTACTATACAATATAAATACTCAAACTCTACTAGTAGAGTATATAATATAGCATAAAGAAGAATAGTGCACTGTAACAAAGCAATTATTGAAGCAGTTATATTAAAGCCAGCAAAAGAAATAAATATTAAACAGAGTTTTGATGTAACTCATCCTTGAGTTACCAATCCTTGTGGGGAGACCTCTTTCTCTCAGCCTCAAGGACTAACCTTGGAGGGCTTCCCCAGCCAAGGGAGGAATCTCCACACATACACCCCAAGAAGGGTTATGTCAGAAGAACCTGACTGTGTGAAAGGGGACTGGACTTTTACAGTATAAAGTGATTGACTGCTAGTCACAGACCTACAAGCCAGCAGACTAGCTTATCTGTCAAATCCTGTTTCAATAGCAGGATGTGTATTTGAAGTGTATTGAAGTAGGATGGTCTTAGCATACTTTAACACCGAGACAGCACCCAGGCACCAGCAGTTGATAGCTTGCATTGTGTTGCATTTCAGGTCTTATCAGGGGAAGGTTCTCCTGCCACAAGACACCATAGGATGCGAGTATATATGGAGATTTCATGTGATTGAAGAATCTAAGTCCATCTGTATGTTAAACCTTGTCCTTTATTTTCAGTTACCACGATGAGAACAAGATGTATAAAAGAAACAGAGCAATTTAGATGAAACGGTAGAATAATGAGAGATGACTTACAGTAGGCTGTTACTGCATTTGTGTACAGAGAGAAGAATCACCTGCGTCATTAAGTTGTCCTGCCATCCTTTGCAACAGTGATTTTAAATAATATATAGAAAGCATGCTGCAATAAAACACCATTAGGTGGACAGTAGTGGTATCTGTCTTTGTAAAAGAATTTCCTTATTTCTTATTTCTACCTAAATCCTTTATCAAAATACAAGGGCAGTATGGAGGACTATCTACGAAATAAACTTTGAAAAAGACTAGGTACATTCATGTGTCCCAAAGCAGGATCAACTATACTTCTTTCACTGAAGACAATTGTTAATATTAACTATTCTTAAAGTCACAAGTGAAGTTTCCCTAACTGTTCAAATTTCTTGCATTCTCTTCACCACTAGAAGCTTTTCCTCACTTCTGTGTTTTGCCCTTGTCTTGGTGTTGTGCTGCTGTTTCATTTTACACATGATGGACACAAAAAATACCGTTTTTTCCCTCCATGCAACAACCTTCTTCACTTCTAACAACATACCAAAAGACCTCTCCCCAGCTTTCTAAATTTTTTTCCCAAAAAGATGGAAGGGACAATTTAACATATAAGAGAAAAATAATCAGAAAATATTACTAAGGAAAAGCAACTTCCAGAATTGGACTCAGTGTCTCAGCTTAAGGAGGAGAGAGTTTAAATTTGCATGCCTCTTAGTTTGTACTTTTAGATTGTGGATTAATTATGATGTTTGACCTGATTCAAGAGACTAACTGTTGAATTCACATTACTGTTTTTCCAAACAACAAATCTGTCCAATTTCTGGTTGGATCTTGTTGTCTTTAAATACAGACACCTGTTCTTATTGCCTAAAATGGAAGAAAAGAGCTTTCTGGACACAACTAATAAAGTAGAGAGCAGTCTTTAATTAAAGGGCTTTAAGGCATACTATATAGAAAAGTGTACAATAGTGTACAATACAGTATTGGGCTTCCACAATTTTATAGTTCTAATTATCATATCTAATGGGTATATCCAACATGAAAATTGTCCATCCCCCAGAATCTCCCTCAGGTCCACCCCTCTGACTTCCTGGAATTGAGTCAGAGGTCTCAAGACCCCTTTCTTCATCACTATCACCATCGTCAGGTCACATCTCTTATTTGGATCTTCTCCAAGGTCTACGGGCCTTCTAGATTGCTTTGTATACAATATCTTTCTAGGTATATGCCTTAAACAAGATGTACTCACTAAGGTCTTTTCCTTGAAGAGAATATTAAACAAAACTGGAAGGATTTCAGGAATTTGATATGAAGCATGAGAGTTTTAGTTAATTGCTATTCTCAAGTCTTATAAATTATACAGCTATATTAAAAATCTATACACTACAAATCTTAAGAATCCTAAGGCATCATCCTTATCTTTGTAAATGTTGCACCTTTTATTGATTGTATTTCCAGTACAGCTTCTCCTCCCCTCCCCTCCCTGTCCATCCCCTCTCCTTTCCTTTCTCTTCCTCTTTCCCCTTTTATTTTTCCCTTCTTTTGCCTTTCTATTTCTCCTCCCCTTTCCCTATTCCCTCCCTTCTTTCCCTCTACCTTTCCCTTTGCCTTTCCCTTTCCTTTTTTATTAATATAATTTTAAATCGATTTTGCAAGTTTTTACAACCTTTCTGAAGTTCAAGTTCTAAGTAAATGTGGCAACCATATGCTTCATTTAAATCTCTAGTTCACTAAAAAGAAATACTGCATAGTAAGAGATTTAGTGAAGTTCCTGCAAAGTGTTACAGGATACATCTTATTATTCTGATATGGAACTGTCTTTAACTAAAAAACACACTTTTCCTACCTTTACTTGTTTACAGAAAAGAAGTACTTATCTTCTTCTGGCTTTCCTAAGGTTCTGTAGTTGGGTACTCTGCCTTTCCTACATGCATTTTGGAAAGATTGAAGCTAGAGAAGAGGGATAAGGAGAGGCCTTGATATTTCATCAACTCAGGCTGCCTCCCTTCCGGAGATCATATCTTTAAATCCAGTTTGAATCCTCCTCACTAGGTATTTTAAGCACAGAATCACAGAATATGCCAAGTTGGAGGGGGTCGAAGCAACAGTCATATCTGGCTTTTGTTAAAGGTGAGAAACAAGCCACGTGTATGTATGGTCACTATTTCTTTCTACACAGATCAGGTTAAGATGTATGAAGAGATTTATCTTTCCTTCTGTCTTCTGTTTCAAGGGGGAATAAGATGGGAATTCAGTGGTGACTGTAGTGACAAAGCTAGTATTTTTGTGACACTGACATAGGGCAGATCTATAGTAAGTCACTCCCATTAATTTAAACACTACTTTTTGTGACCTAATAATTTTAAACATTGCTGGAATCTGGAATTCATTTCTCTATTTCCAATGCCTTGATCACAAGCAAAAAAAGCGGGGTTTTGGTTTGAGTTTTGGGGGTGGGGTTTTTTTTGGGGAGGAATGATTGTTAAATTTTTTCTGCACTATTTTCCTATTTAGTTATCTCTGAAAAACTGTCTTGAAAAATATAGTCTATTCAAAGTCTCTCAAAGGAGAAAAACTCCTTTATAAAGGTGCTAAGGTATTTATGCCCAGAAATCTTATTTTATATAGTCTTTCTAAATTGCTTTTTCTTGTATGAAAACACTGCTTGGACATGCTGCTTTATTTTCCTATTTGTACCTTAAAAACAATTTAGGAAATAATATGTATGTGTAAATATATTTTACCAATACCTAGGTAGGTAGATAGATTGACTAATCTATTTCATACATGTTAGATATAAGAAATACTTTATTTCATCTATAATCTATCTATCTATCTATCTGTCTATCTATCTATCAACCTACCTATCCACCAACCTACCTATCTACTTACCTATATGCTTATCTATCCATACATCTCTATACTGTAGACATATCTATATATTTTAGAATGCAGATATGCCTGCTGGGATCAGGAGAGGAAAGCTAAGTTTGATCCTTTTGAGAACTGAAGAATATGAGAGGAAGAGATAAGGCAGATGAAGAAAGGTAGGAGGTTTTTAACATCTGACATATCTACTTTGTGCAATTAACTTAGAAAATTCTTCTTAAACATTAGTTCTGATTCCTATTATTACATATTCAGTTTTCACCTGGCCTCAAAGAGAAAAAACACCACTGTTATTACTTGATGTATTTCATTTTGAAATAAGTGTTACTCATTCTATGCAAAATTTCAAACTCTGCAGTGAGTTCCTGAGGGAATGGTAAATGCAATGGCTAAGCACCTATCCATCATACTTGATAAGTTATGGCAGTCGGGTGAAGGTCCCACTGACTGGCAAAGGAGAAATCCTTTGCACCTGGATCAGGGCAAACCCAGGCACAAGTCTGTACTTGAGGACAATTTGCTTGCACTGGGCAGAGAAAAGACTAAGAGCAGCCCTGGGGAAAAGAAGGGGGTGTTGGTGGATAAGAAGTGCAGCCTAAGAAGACAACCATGCCCTGAGCTGCCCTAAAAGAAATGTTAGCAGCAGGTTGAGGGAGGTGATTCTGCCCCTCCAAGTCCACTCTTGTGAGACCTTGCCCAGAGGTCACCAAGATGATCAGAAGGATGTAGTACCTCTCCTGTGAAACTGCAAGAGTTTGGGTTATTCAGTCTGAAGAAGGAAGTCCTTGTGGACATCTTATAGCACATTCCAGTACCTTAAGGTTAAAAGAAAGCTGGAGAGAGACTTTGTAAATTTACAAGGGCCTGCCGTAATAGGATAAGGTATAATGATTGGATGATGGTAGATTTGTATTAGGAATGAAACCACTCTGTGATTATATGATTATACAAGCAATTGCTATAATGATTTTAGGAAAACAATAGGAAAAAAAAGATAGCGTGATAACAATTACCAGGATATCAGGAGGTTGATACATTCAGACTGAGTAAAAGCTGGCCCTCATCTGCTCTGAAAAAGAGGACTTTATTACACAGCCTGAGGTTAGGAATAGAGTGATCTGGCCTTGGTGTCTGAAGTAATGTAGCTGAGCACACTTGCAAAGGTTGGGACTAGGATCTACATTCACAATTTAATACGCAGTTTGAGAACAGGGAATATAGCCCTCACATCCTTTCCAGATGGCATTGAAGGCTACAGTCTTTAATCAAAGCAGTACGTGGAGACTGAATAGTGGATTTTGATGTTGCCAAGTTGTGTTCTCTTGATCCATGCAATGACTACCAATGTCGTCTTTGTGCCAATGAAATGAATTCCAGCCAGTACAGGCAGCGGAAAGAGGACAACTTTCTTTCTCTCTAGTAATTCACTGAACATGTTGCTGAAAGAAAATATGCTTTAAACAGTGGTTTTTGTTCCCACTGTCTTTCAGGAAAGTTTATCCATATTTCTAAAATCAATAGCATACAGTCTCTATCTGAGACTATGCTATTATTTTTTCCCTTAATTAGCATTTCGTGTATTTGCAACTGTAGTAGTAGCACAAATCTTGATGCAATAGTTGAGGTTTCTATGCAATTGTGGTCTCATAAATGAAGGAACACATTTTAAGAGCTGGCTATTATGTAATTTTAATCTCAAATTCTTATCAGTAAGATTTGTGAAACGAATGGAAGATGGTTAATCTTCAACAGTGATTTCTAGATTCTTCTGTTATTAAGGGATACCTAAGGCCTTTGCTTTCAAATCCAGAGAAACAGTTAAGCACCTTCAGATTCATAAATCTTGATAATTTACTCTGAAAGCACTGTATAGGTCTTATTTGAGAGGAACAAAAAAATGTTATGTACAGGAAAAGTCCAGAGAATGTGCATGTCACACTAAGTCTTTCAAAAGATTTCAGGAGTAAAAAGAAAGTTACCAGGAATGGTTTCTATGAATGCAAGGTATCTCTTCAAGACTGCAGTTCAATGTAATATCAAAGCACAAGCTTAATTGTAAACTCATTATCCATGCTGAAAAGTCTTGAACTTTCATTGTTGGGTTATTGACATAAGATAGTGAAAAGCAATCTCAAGAACAAAAGAGTGGGTTTAATCTCATATCAAATCACAACTGAAAACCTGTTTAAATTCAACTAACAGCTAATAACCAAGGTTTGATGGTATGTCATACTGATACCTTTAACAAGAAAATGTGAATTTGATAATATTAATGCATAAAATGGGGCAGACATATTTTTCAAAAGCTATCATGTAAGCCCTATAAATATAAATATGAAAAACTGTAAAGTTCTCAGTGCTAATATAAGCAAAGGCATGATTAAAATGGGATTGACAGGCTTTGCTCATCTTTTATTTATTTGACCAAAACACAGGCTTGGCATGCTGTACTGATGGAAGATTCTACCAAATCTGTGTTCCTGTATTCCCAAAGGCATAAAGAAATTTTTTTTCTCCAAAATTACAAAATAACAAGCTCAAATGCCTTTTCAGAAATCAGTTCTCCAGTGTCCTTGAGTACTTTTGAAAATTGCAGCCTAATCTGATTATGCATAAATATGTCTTGCACAAAGAATCTTATTCATAATTGTTCTAGACCTCCTTTTCATTAGGCTCACTGAGAATGCTGTTCTTTTGATATTAAATTTTGGTCCAATTCATATCAAAATAATCAAGCTGTTCAATTTACTAGGAAATTCTTAACTCACTCTATTTTAGAAGCACAATACAGTCCCTAGACTTATATAGTTTTTTGTCAAAATTGTCATTGTTTTTATTTGTCTAAGTCACTAAAAATGTGCTTTCTTTCACTTCTGAGTTAGTTATTTTCAGAATTGTAAAAGTCTAGAAACATTTCTGTGTGACATAGTAATTAGAATATAGAGGACTGTAAAGTAAGTCAGTGGTTTTTGTTTGGAGCAGTTCTACTTCCTCAAAGTCTTACACACTAGAAGAGTCATCATGCTGAGTACCACCATTAGCTCTGCAGTAACACTACACCAAAAATGAGGCAGCTAGGTACAGTTCCTTGTTCCATTGTAAACAGAAGAAATTAATACACACTGAATATTTCAGAAAACATGCAGTTTGATGACTGTGGTATTTTCCAAAGTGAGATGAAGTTACTGAATCTCAATTTCATATTCTGAAAGAGAATGATCTTCACCAGGAAATGTTTGGACACAAAGAGAATTTCATTAGCTTTTCTCTTCCTATATACACCTAACATCAATCACTCAGGTCAAATTTTTCTTCTTAAAAAAAAAAGGTGTTTTTTTTTTTTAAATATTTATCATTTACTTGAGTGTAAACAGAACTAAGTATTAATAGTTTGATTAATTTGAAAATATTTCTTACATTTTTCCCATTAAGTGTTGAAAAGAACCCTAGTTGGTCACATTGACTTTTTAACAGCGTCATCAATTAGAGAATACCAAATGAACTTGGAACTGTGCTTTCTGGAATATAGACCACCTGATGGACAGGGTTTGGTCTGAGATTAAGGACACTTCCACTATATACTTAGATCTGTCATGTGATTTGTTGCACACATTTGGTCTACATCTTCAGTTTTGTAGTAACCTTTCTCTCCTATGTCCCTTTTTTAAACTTCCTTTGTGGTTTTGTGTTGAGTTTTTTGTGTGTATGTGTACCTGTGGTGTAGCTTTGGGCTGCACATTCTGCTTCTACTTTTGGCACCTTTGAGATGCTTTGGTACAGATGTATTTTCATTCTAATTGATGTCTTAGGAACACTAGGCATAGCTATCGTGTTATGAATAACGATGGCTGCAAAACGCATAGTCTCTTTGGCACCATTTAAAAGTTTTGTCCATCAATCACTTACATTTTGGATGGTTCTTTTTTTTTGGTCAACTGAGTCTAAACATGCATCATAATGCATGTTTCTCAGTGTTGATAGATACTCTTTTTCAGAACATGTGCTTGTTGACATGGAGGTACTTTGAAAACTCTGTGTCCCATATGGAATTAATGTGAAGATTAAGTAAAATATATTTTTCTACCAAAACCAAAAAAGTGGATTTCATAATTAGGATATATTGAACACTTCAATACCAGCTTCTTGCTTATCATATGCACGTACAAAGCTATCTTCTACTTTCTTTTAAATGCATTTACTTCTGAACATGAATACCATTCAGGACATGGGTTTTAAATGTAATTCTAGTACTTATTTAGTAGCTGGATCTGGCATCTCATACTTTATCAACAATAAATTACATTCCTGTTAAACTTACTGCTGAACAAGTATTTACCATCCTATTAAAATCCAATTAAACATGCATCACATTTGGTGGATATAATTAAAACAACTGGAGAGGGTAAATGGTTCAAAGCACTACAGCTAGAAAATTGTCAGTGGAGTGTGAAAATAAAAAACCAACAAATGTACAATGTACATAGTATATCTGTTTATGAAAAGACTTACTCTTTACTATCCTTTTCATATATTTATTTTACACTTTTGGCTATGTATCAGAACTCAATGGAGCAGGTCCTCGTGAAAGCAATATCAAGACACATGCAAGAGGACCTGGACATGTTTGAGAAGTGGTCCCATGGGAACCTCATGAAGTCCAACAAGTCCAAGAGCAATGTGCTGCACCTGGGTTTGGACAATCCCTGAAATGAGTATGGACTTGGACAACTCATCAAGAGCAGCCCTGCAGAGAAGGACTTGGGGGTTCTCACAGACGAAAAGGTGGTTATGAACCGGCAATGTGCACTCACAGACCAGGCCAACCACATCCTGGCTGCATCAAAAGTAGTGTGGTCAGCAGGTCCAGCGAAGTGGTTCTCCCCCTCTACTCCGCCACCATGATATCCCACCTGGAGTACTGCATCTAGCTCTGGGGCTCCCAACATAAGAATAACATGGACCTGCTGGAGCGAGTCCAGATGAGGCCTACAAAGATGATCAGTGGGCTGAAGTACTTCTCATATGAAAACAGACTGAGATAACTGGAGTTGTTCAGCTTGGAGCAGAGAAGCCTTTGGGGATACCCTATTGCAGCCTTCCAGTACTTAAGGGGGGCTTATAAAAGAAAGGAAGAGCATCTTTCTACATAGGCCCACAGTGATAGGACAAGACAGAATGGTTTTAAACTAAAGGAGGAGAGATTTAGATTAGATGTCAGGAAGAAATTATTTATTCAGAGGGCAGTAAAGCATTGGAACAGGTTGCCCAAAGTTATTGTGCATGCCTCATTCCTGTAAATGTTCAAGGCCAGGTTGGATGGGGCCCTGAGCAATCTGATCTAGTGGGTTGCTGCCCTTTGTGAGTGTAATGGGTCCAAAAAGACTAAAACGATCCTAGGTTCGGGGGTACAAACTGGAATAGTTTATTTAACACGTGACGCGCTTATTTAAGGGTCTTGGGGGCTTAAGATGCTAATAAGGAGGAAGGGTTATGCCAAATAGGGGATTCCACAATCTATTAGCATTTTCAGTAGTGGAGGGTGACATAAAAGAAAAAAGGGATTTACATTTCTCGGATCCAATATTTACATTTGGGGGGAAAAGGATTTGATATTTCCAGTAAACAAGATTATACTGGGGAAGGGTGGTCAGATTTTCCCAGAATAAGGATTACACAGGGAGGGGACAAAACAGTGGGATATCTGATAACATCATGCAGTCTCTCCACATCCTGCTGGGGGAGGTAAAGACAATCCATACAAAATAAATGTCAATGGATCTTATCTGGTCTTTTAGAAGATGGGTTTTTCCCCAGCCCCTGTGACCCAAGGCTTCCTGTTTAATCCTGGTAGTTCTTTTTCTGCTGGTATCCGAATTTCGGACTGCAACAAGTGAGAGGGTTGGATCCAGATAATTTTTAATGTCCTTTCCAATCCAGACCTTTCCATGATTCAAGTAACCTTGAGAAAGCATCATGCAATTGTCCAATTGAGTTAGAACCTGTCATTGCCTAAGCTATATTTTCAAAAATTCATAGAATCATAGAATCACTAAGGTTGGAAAAGACCCCTAAGATCATTGAGCCCAACCGTTAACCTAACACTATAAAGGCTCACTAAATCATGTCCCCAAGCACCACGTCTACACTTCTTTTAAATACCTCCAATGATGGTGACTAAACCACTTCCCTGAGCATCTTGTTCCAATGCCTGACAACCCTTTCCATGAAGAAATTTTTCCTAGTATCCAATCTAAACCTTCAAAGGATATACTTAGACAAAACAGAAGAAGATATTCGTAAATGGTGTGAATAGATTTAATATGATTTGTCTTTGGTAGTGGGTTTTTTCCCCAGCCAAGGTAAGTGATAATATTTTAGGCAGTTATCATAATGTCATTTATAAGACTAGAGCAAGTCAAGTGTTGTTCCATAACTATAACTCTGCAATAATCCTGTTCAAAACAATGGGTTCCATTAAGTTAATAATGGCTTAAATGACAGAAAAATTTGGCTTGCCTACAGTACAGTCACACATTAAATGAATCATAAACAATTAACAGAATCCTGATCTTAATGTTTTGTTCCTCTCCTTGTTTACGGCAAAACAAATTTTGCATAAAAATACACAATTAGAAAAATCCCAAGTGCATTCTTATGACAGAATCCTTGAAGTTTTTCACTAAAAGATGTAAACTATGCCCTTGAAAATAGCACAGCTATAATTATAATTATCTTATACATGGGCAGCTTACCCACAGAAAATGAACTCTTAGTGAAACACCAAAAATTTAAAAATGACACTGAAGAGAACCAGAACTCCAACATCTATTTTTAATGAATATAAAAACAAATGTCTTTTTAAAAGTTAGCACCATCCAATCTCTCTACTGTTTTATTTTATTTTTTTTGTGGTTGCTTGAAGAAAAAAAATTGAGTGACTCTACATCTGTTTTCTTTGAAATAATTTTGAGATCACAACATGACCTAGAGAGGTAAAAAAAGCAAATAGCTTTGCTTTAAAACAGTTCAAGTGGGTAGTATGGGTGACATAAAGTTGATGACCAGTATTTCCATTTCTATTTTCTTCATATGATGGGACAAAAGGAAAATTTCAGAGATGCTGAAGTTTATTAGGTTTATGAAAAGCAAAAAGTGAAGGACTTTTTAGAAGAATAACTTTTTCATCATTAAATCCTTTTTTTCCCTAGTATTGAATGTGTTTCATTTAAAATTATGTAATTTGGAAGAATTCCCCATAAACGTTACAAAGCTTTTAGTTGAAATATTTCACTTTTTGAATTTATTATTCAATAAACAAAACATACAACACAGTGCAACTGAAATGAAAAGTCTGACTGATATGTTATTTTCTAACTCAGACAACTTTCTGTCATGAAATTACACAAACTGGTTCAGTATGAAATCATGTGAAAGAACTGTTGTCTGTCATATTACCTAATCTGTACAACTTTTAGTCCAGAAATATTCTAAAAGAGAGAAAGTAGCCTCCTAGCTCTTTAAATTCTCTTGTAAATCTGCTGTCATCTAGTACCCACTTGTTTTGGAGGAAAGCAAGGACACTGAGCTTTTTCCAAGGTATTCTTTTAAAATCTCTTACAAAATGTCATGGAGGCTAAATCAGAGACTACCTGTAAAAATATTTTATAAAAATTAATATATTTAATACCATTAATTTGGCAGGAAAAAGTCAAGTGCAATAATTATGGTCCTGAATTCTTTGAGTATGAATGATTGCAAGAAACATGAGTACTTCCATAACTGACTTTTTCATACAACACTAATGTGCAAGCAGGGGCCAGGCACAAAGTGACTGTTCTATAAGTGATCTTTGGTTTTCCCTGGCTTTGGTTAATTAGGCTGTGAGGACTCCAGTTCTGTTCTCCTTGTATCTTGGTGATATTCAGCTCCCTATAACAAGAGCAGTGTTTGTTAATATGGCTAAGATTTAGGGCATCACTAATATATTTTATATTGCAATCCTCAAATATTTTATGATGGATCCATCCTTTCTAAGAAAAGTAAAAGCATGAAAATGTCAAGAGTAAGTATTTATCATGCTCTTTCTGATACAGCAGGCACCCAGTTCTATCTTTGCTAAAACATTTGGGAGTCCTACAAAAATGCACAACATAAGGGCATTTATTTTGGAAAAAAATAACTAAGTGACCAGTATGGAGTTGCTTAGATAATCATAAATGTAGAGTTGTCAGAAAGAGATCTTGTTAAACAACCTTGCATTTTTGCAAGATATCTCTATTCTAATATAAACAACAAGCAATAGTGTTAGTACTTACTTAGGAACTAGAGACTTGCTTCAGAAATACAAATACACACTGTTTATACCTGATAGAAATCTCTTACCAAATTAGGTCTGAAAAGTAGAGATTAGGAACATACAAGGGAGTAATTATTATTAAAAAAAAAATAAAAGTAGTCATGGGAGGATCAAAATCAAATTTTGTTATTATTTGTCTATCAAATTGTCTCATGAGCAACTGTTCTGTTTTGTGGATCCTTGTTGTGGTTTAGGAATGGTATTCTCCGATTTAGTGTCCCTGCTGAAACACTCCAAATCACATGCCCCTCCCTCACTCCTCTCTCCCTCAGCACCTCCCCCTCTGGCTGGCTGAAGAGAACAGGAGACACAAAAAGTAAAGATGATGGGATAAGAATAATTTACTAGAAACAGCAATGAAATAAGAAAACAAACAGTAACAGTAACAATACTAATAAACTGAACAAGAAAGAGGGGAAAGATTCACATGTGATTGCTCACCACACGGAGTCCAGTAATATGCAAACTTATTCTTCTCATCAACGTATTACAAGTGTTCTGGAGTCTCTCTTTTCCAGTGCAGTCTGGATCAGACCATGGCAAACAGTGAGGCTGTGTTTCCACCCGTGGAACAGTTGGTTCCTGGTGTACTGGATGCCCCTCCAAGTGAAAGCAAACTGTGGCTACACTCTACTGCTAGAGGAATGGACATTAGCAATGTTGGAAGTGGCAGCACCACTTTGCTGCCTTGTGCTCTAGTTTGTACTGAAGTTCCAGCATGTCCAGCACAGCAGCACTCAGTGGTGATGTGACTTCCTTCGGACCACTTGCTGTAAATATGAACTGGAGGTCCCCTCAAGAGGGCCCCCGCCCCAGAGAGGGCCATCAGCCTGGAATGCAGTTCTACCAGCCAGCTCCTTTGTGTAGGTCAATCACCCAAGGCAAAAAACTGCCCTCCTCCATTCAACATCCCTCCCCCACAGTGAGGCAGGGGACAGAAAATTCCCATTTGGTTTTTTAGAACAAGTAAGCCCATGACACCTTTTTAAGAGTAGGATGGCAGTGGGGTGTTGACGAGGGCTGATAGCAGCTCTCACCAAGTGAAATTATTGACAGAGAAATAAATAACTAACTGGGTTGTATGATTTATTGATGTGAAATTCCCAGAGAAGTTATTAAAATTATGGCTTAATTGAATGACCTCACTCATTGTCTTGCCTTCTGGTTGACTGATATTATACCTCATTAATTTCCCACACAAAGACAAATCTATTACATTCCTACAGTATTTTCAATTGAAAATCTTTCCAAAAAATATTAATCCATGAGGTACTCCACATAGAGAACAGAATGGTGACTATTTAAACACATCTGACTGCAGAAAAAAAGAATTTAAAAAAAAATCAACCCACAAAATAATAACAACAAAAAAATATAAACCATGAGAGTGCAGAAGTAATTTATGTGAACATATTGCAACTACATAAATTGGATTTTTTCCAAAGCTAACCTTGCTTAATCTTGTGAGGAATGCCAGTGGTTTTTTAATGATCACAAGCCATGCAGATCTCTGTTTGCTTAGCTTTTCAGAAGACCACTGGGATATTTTACTTTGTCATATCTGTTATGAGTATTAGGTAGGAAGGGAACACTCTAATCCTGCCATTAATCTAACATCCACTATGGCACCACAGGTTTCTTGGCTATATATTTCTGTCTTTTATAGGTAAACTATAAAATCATTATCTTTAAAAAAAATACCTATTTGGTCTCCAACTTCACTTAGAATTTTTCAACAAAATGCATACAAATAAATGTATACCTTAAAACAAACCAAAATAAACCACATTTTCTAATCTATGGTTTTCAAGGTGTTTTAGAGATGGACATTCACTTTCCTCTTCTATCTATTCAATTTGTAAAAAAAAAAAAAAATAGAGACAGAATTTGATATACAAGGATTTTTTCAATAATTTAGAAGAAAGAAAGAGTATATTCATTATAGTTTGGAAAGCATTTAGAAAATACACGCACCAATGTAAAACAAGACAGTTCTCATCTAAAGTCTACTTCCCAGTCTCTATGAAGTTGCTTATTTTGGAAGCATAAAGCTACGAATGATTTCAATAGAAGTTGCTGACCATTTTGCAATGCAGTTTAGCTGATGCACAAGAAAATTGGTAGCAAATTATTCCAAGTGTGGTACCCTCAAAAGTTGTAACAGAAGCTTGGCAACCTTGCGTTTTCAGCCTCAATCTTCTTTTCTGACAGAAGAGAATATGAAATATCCATACCTTAAATAACTCAAAATATTCCAGGGTTCTAAAGCTAGATACAAATGACTGTAAAATCTATAAATAAACTGATATTGAGTTGTTTGTGGAGCACAGATGCTGCAGTATTAATGTGAAATAGTGACACAGAGTAAGCATAAACTGAGAAATAATTAGAATCATCGAATCTTGGATTAGAAAAGACCTCTAAGGAGGTTGGACACTCAGTCCAACTGTAAACCTAACACTGTAAAAGCCACCACTAAACCGTATCCCTAAGTGCCATATCTACACATCTTTTAAATACCTTAAGGGGCAGCAACTCAAACACTTCCCTAGGCAGTCTGTTCCAGTACTTGATAATTCTTTCAGTGAAGAAATTTCTTCTAATATCCAATCTAAACCTCCACTGGTGTAACTCAAAGCACTTCCTCTTGTCCTGTTGCTTGTTACTTGGGAGAGACTGGCTCTTACTTGGCTACAACCTCCCTTCAGGTAGTTTCTGAGAGAGGGAAAGGCTGCCCTGAGCCTCTTTTTCACCAGGCTAAAAAAATGCACCTCCCTCTGCCACTCCTCACGAGAGTTACTCTCTAAACCCTTTGCCAGCTTCACTGCCCTTCTCTGGACACACTCCAGCACCTCAATGTCTTTCCTTTAGAGAAGGGTGCAAAACTGAACACAGGATTCAAGGTGCAACCTCACCAGTGCCAAAGACAGTGGAATGATCACTACCCTAGTCTTGCTGATCACACTATTGCTGATACAGACCAGGATGCTGTTGTCATTCTTGGGCACCTGGGAACACTGCTGCTCATGTTCAGCCAGTTGTTGACGAGCACCTGCAGTTCGTTTTCCAACAGGCTGCCCTCCAGCCACTCTTCCCCAAGCCTGCAGTGCTACATGGGGTTGTTGTAACCCAAGGGCAAGATCCAGCACTTCACCTAATTGAGCTTATTTAACCTCATACCTTTAGCCTTAGCCCATCAATCCAGTCTGAACAGATCCCACTGCAGAGTCTTCCAACCCTCCAGAAGATCAACACTCTCATCCCAGTTTGTGTCGTCAGTGAGTCGTCTGACTGAGGGTGTCCTCAACTCCCTTGTCCAGGTTGTTGATAAAGATATTAAACAGGATGGGCCTGAGTACAGAGCTCCGAGGAACACCACCGGTGTCCGGCCTCCAGCAGCATGTAACTTCATTCACCACTGCTCTCTGGGCCCAGCCATCCAGCCAGTTTTTTACTCAGTGTGCCTGTCCAAGCTATGATCAGCCAGTTTCTCCAGGATAATGCTGTGGAAAGTGCTGACAAAAATGCTGTGAAAGGCTTCACTAATTTTCAGGCAGACAATATCCATCTACTAAGTGGAATAGAAGTCATAGAAGAATATCAGGTTAGTCAGTCATAGAATCATCACAGAATCATAGAATAGTTTGGATTGGAAGGAACCTAAAGATCATCCAGTTCCAGCCCATGTCATAGAAGGAGATCAGGTCAGTCATACAAAATTCATAGATAATTGCAAAGTATTTGGAAAGAAATTTATGAAGATCAAACAGACAGTGTGGCTCTTAAAATATATAACTTCACAGACAGCATTCATTATACTGAGAATTGCTGTAATTAATTTTATTCCTTATCATTTTACAGTGATAAGGAGTGCTGTTTAGAAAAATGTGAGAGGAGTGGTCTCCATGAACAGGATTTTCATCTAGAACAGCATGAATGATTCAGGCAGTCTGCATTCCAATTTTTCAATATAAATACTTTGGTCGATAGATATTTTTTCATGATTTTTCTTTCTCCTGATCTCAATAAGAGTATATGATTTGCACAGAGAGGAACAGCAGAACAACAGAAATTGAGAGCAGTACACTCTCTTAAAAAGAAGGAGGTGGAATCACGTAGCAGTCTCACAATCAGACTCCTCAGTTGTAGAAAGGCCATCTTCTGAAAAAGACAGGCTTTCATTTCTCAAGATTTTTATTGACTGAGTTCTAGGAGAAAATCAGGGAAGGAGAGTGACATAGCACTAAAAATAGTGGAATAAGGCTAAAGAGATGGATGTAAGGAATTGATCAGAGTCTTTGGAGAGGTCAAAAGGTCTTATTACCTAAGACAAATCAGGAAATATGTCTTCTTTCATAAGTGGAAAAAGACACTAAGGTCAGTAGATTTTTACAGAGCTTGTAGAAAGCCAGTGGGATACCTCTTGTTTAAAGATTTGCTAAACACATTTATGAGCAAACAAAATGCAGACTCCTTTGTAGACCATAGCTCAAGAACAACTGTTACAGAAATTATTTTCAAGACAAGAGTTTTTCCTGCTTTGAACTGTGTTAAAAAGTAATGTCTGATCTACGCTGTTTAGATAAGACTGACCCTTTGGTCTTTTTCCACATAGCGCTCACTGGATCAGGTCAAAATAATCTTTAGAATCCAAGAACAGTCAGACAGACGCAACAATGGCAGCATTATATTCTGCAACTTTTGTAAACCTACAGATTCTACCCGTTCTGAAGACAGAAGTAGTTTACTTGGTTAACACTTTTTCTACTTTTTGTCTCTCTGACATGATGGAATGATTTCTCTTTCACCTAAACTTCACAGCTGTCATTTGATTTGACAAATCAGATGTGACTAAATAGTTTCAGAATGCAGACCTTTGATGTATTATCCCTGTGGCCATGCCATCCATGAGAGGTAGGATTAATAGGCTGATTTGGGGAATCTTCCCTAGTTAGTTTCTAGAAAGGGTACTTTAAAAAGCAATTTAGTTGGAAGCAGTGAAAAAAAATAAAATCTGAAAACTTAGATTAGAATTTCCTAAGAAACTTTACACTTAATTTTCATTAAACCATGTGCCTTAAAAAGAGTGTTGGTCTTAACATTTTGAGTAGCAGTTGGGAGAAAAAAAAAGTTTTAGCAGTCAAAATCCTGTAAAATCACAATGTCCTTCAGGAAGAAAATGAAATTATGTTGGTAGGCAATAAACAAGGGAGAGTATTCTGCTTGCTTCACTAATCTCATAGTGGTTGTGCTGCTTGTTTTGGACGTTTGGCCACACGCAGTTTAACAGATATGATATTACTCCCAGTGATGTTAAGGAAAGTATGGCTATCATTGTTGGTATATCCAGTTCTTGTTTCAAAGTCATACCAGTGGCTATTTGTAAATAGTTTCACTCTGTTTATGGTCTTGATAGTTCCACTTGCATCGCTGTAAGTTATGTTTCAAGTATCTTGAAGTTTCTCTTCACTTTCTTAATTTCATAGGAACATAGACTTTGCTACATTGGAAAAGACTAGCAGCATACCTGGCCTATTTTTGTCTCAGACAGCAGTTCTGACTGGTTACAAATGAATCACATAGTGTAATACAGAAGCTGGAAAATAAAGAAAAAAAAGAACAATCTACAGAGTATCTTTCCCACTCACATTCACTAAAAAGAGGTCTTCACCCCAAAGAATGCTTGTTGAAAATGCTATTTCTTTTTCAAGTCTTAGAATACGTAATCCATTTTATGTCATTCACTGTTGACTAACTGCTTTGAAATATACTTCACCTCCACTTGTAGAAAAATTCCTTCACTTTAAATCTACCTGAACAGAATTCTAATAAACTCATTATTACTGTTACACTATTAACATAATTCTGGTATTATTTTATTAGCTAGAGAAAAACTATGTGCCTCACAGTTACAAATATTTATCTTTTAAAAATTCTTACACTTATCAGAAGGTCACAAGTGCTTAATCAACTTCACAACACTACATAAGGAAGGTAAGATTTCTACACATGAGGGATCTGAGGTATATGAAGTCTATGTAATCTAGATACTGTAGCTTATCTAAAAGCAAGCTGCAAGTCAGTCATTTTAGCATCAATATAGACTTAAAGCTTTTGTTCACAAACTTATATGGTAAAGTGCATACAGACACATGCATGCATAGGTACATGTATGTACAGAAATTAATCTCTGTGTGTGTGTGATTTTATTCCTAAATAAAATTTGCATTTTAACTCAAAAGAAATTTGAAAACATATTTCCTTGAGTCACATCACAAAAAAATTTTGTGGGTTTTTTTGTCAGCACAAATTTCCTTGCCTGCAGCACTGCTTGACAAAATTTTGTGGCTGACATAAATCTTGTCCAACAGTTGTTAGCATGCTACAGAATACATTTTGCACAAATGAAGAGCATCTTCTGTAAGATGCTTTGTCATTACATATTGGAACTAACTGGAGGATTTGTAGCAAAAAAATTTTCATTTTAAAAATATTTGATAAACTTTAAAAACAGGAGAATATGGAACTGTCACCATTGTTGTAACTTAGATCATTTGCTTTTCATAGAACTTAAATGATTAACTGCAACACATACGTAAGTGTTTTTCCCTAGTATAGACTGAATAGGGAGGGGTTTTAAACATTTGAGCTTTACATTTATTAAGCTTTTATGTCTTCCTTTTTGATTAATATACAACTTTATTTCATTTTATTTGTTGTAGTTCTTTGACAGAGAGATCAACTGATCAATTTGAAATTTTTTTTGCTTGTTTGGTTTGGTTTTTTCCCCCCATTATTTGCTAGTATGTGCATAACCAATAAATAGAACTGAAAATATATGCATACATTATTGAATTACAATCTGTATATAACGTATAGTAATTCTAAGTACATATAAAATCATGCATGTGCAAGTGTGAGAGACTGAAAAAAGGTTGTTACAGAGTCGAAACAGCTCTGTGTGTGTGTGAGGGGGTAGATTGGGTTCTTACAAGGTGGAATGGTGCTCTGTCCCCCTATCGCACCTCCCTGAGAATCTTTAGTGCAACTGTCAGTCATTGACTCGCCTGAAATGCCTCACCACACCCTCTGGAGTCCCTAACCCAGATCCCACATGGTTGAGAGAGTATAAGCCCCACATGGGGGGTGGGCCAAAGCAGGACAGGGCAAATAAAATCAACGCTATGAGGTCTCCACATGGTTGTGGCCCTATTGTCCTTGGATTTGTGTGAGCTGGTTCTACACTAGATCTAAGGCAGTAGCTATATTTCTCTCTTTCTCTCTCTCTACAGTTGCTTCTTCTTCTCCTTCTCCTAATTTTCTTTTCTTGATATTTTTGTAACGTGGATGGGTGGGAATTTGCTGAGTCAATGCTTTGTGAAATGCTTCAGGTGGGTTAAATGTTTGCTTTAAACTTTTATCAAGTTCCCTTATTTTCCAAAGTTTGCCAGTAAAAGTGTGTTATTTTGACCTCCTGAAAATGTCATCACGTTTTTCCTGTGCACAGCCTCAAGGTGTAAAAGAGCCTAAGGACCTTTTAATAAATCCATCAGACAGATTTTTTGGGCCTTACATCTTTTTAGTGTAAAACCCCTTCAATGAGTTCCTTGAGCAAGCCTGGGGTCTTACAGCAAGCATACTGCAAATATTATACACGCAAGTACAAATATAAAACTGTAACTTGAGGCAAATAAAATAATTAGTAAATAAGCTAAATGAAATGCATATTTCATTAGTCTGCGTATTTTACTAGTCTCATCATCATGGCTAGGCTTCGTGAACGAAGATTTGGGAAGGGCTCTACCCACGTTTGTTAGAAGCGCACTGGTGGCTAAAGAGGCCAATGTGAGATAGACACGTCCAACTGCAAAAAACACAGCAGAAGGACTCCTTAGGTGGTAAATTCTGCAAGACATGATTCCTTCTTATGTTTTTAGTAGTCTAATACTAATAAAAACATAAGAAAGAGTAGAAAATCACCCAATAAACGCTGGTATTCATATGGTAAAATTACCATACTATTCCAAACTGTATTTAAAGTATATGCTTTTAAAATGCCTCAGCAGTAACTTAACATGTCATATTGTTCAAAGCCATAACTTAATATTTTGACCAAAAAACATATATCCCTCTCTTATTACCAATATAAAGCCTATTACTATCAATATCAAGCAGTTGCATCTCATTTTCTATCATTCAGCATGCTAAATCCAGAGTGTGAGTCTGATTTCATACACTTTTCTCATGTTGCTGCTGTTGTCTGGTAACAGAACAGAACAAGCAGGATTCTTTTAAATTTGGTGAGAAACAAGACATTTTGGCAATAGGTTTTACGTATAACAGGTAACACATAACTGAAGAAAAGCATTTTACTAAAACATCCAGCACAAAGACCCATTCTACAAAAAACACCCAGTACAATCAATACCAGCTTTAGCAAAACACAATTCACTGGTTTTAAGTTACCCACAAGAGAAGGAAAAGAGTAAAAGAAGAAAACAGTGTAAAAGAGTAAAGAAAGAGAGAAGAAAGAGAGAAGGAGAGAGAGGAAAGAAAAAACAGTTACCAATAAGATTCGATGGTTCACATCGTGAAAGCTGGAACAAAGGGGCTACAGGGCCTTCAGTGATGCCACAGGCTTTCCAGCTCTGCCATGTGCCCTGAGCAGGCCTGATGTGATAAGACAGCCTTACTATGTACCTACAGGTCTAGGCCCAGCTCTTCACACACACACACGCACACACACACAAACACACACACACTTACAGTGAGTTGGTTCTGACCCATATCAAGAATTCAGTGAGATTCGGATCCACTATCTCACAACTCTCTGTCAGTGGTTAGGGTATAGATGTTCTGTAGATATTAACACTTAATCTCTTGGTTCCTAAGCCTAAGTGTCTGATGCAAATAGAAAATGTTTTGTATGATTACAAGCGGCTTTAACATAGGGTGGTGTTCTCTTAGTTTGATCTGTACAATACAACTTCAGTCTTCCAGTCTTCTCCTTTGTGGTCAACGTATGAACCGTGGTCCATGTCTGAACAATAATACTCTGGAAGAGATCAAGAAGAAAGCTAGGGGTTGTAGAGAAGAGAATCTGTCTGACTACTTAATGTTTTGTGTGAGTCTGGGAAGGAAAAGCAGTTGCTCACAAAGTAAAAAGCAGGTAAATTCTGCTCAGATTCTCATACCAGTCTGAAAATCTTGTGCATGCCTAAATAATGGCAATCTCTGTTGTATCCCTACATGTGGTCCCTCTGCCTTGTAGCTGCAAAACCGCCAACAATCTGTCTGTGGATCATTGGCTGCAAAACCTATATTTGTGAGCCTCCTGTGGTTCATGGGAGTATATGCAAAAGCAGGCAGCTGGGCTGGCACCAACAACAGCTGTGTTCTCAAATTCTCATCCAGAAGCCTCCTACCAAAATAGGTTTCTGGAAATCTGTCTCACGACACCTGGAAGTGAATTACATCCATGGAAATAGTGGTGCCTGGGCTCCTAGAAGGCTGCTATAGTATCTTTTTGAGGTATTTATCACACATTATTTAATGTAAGTACTTTGCCCATGAATTAAAGTAAATCTTGGATTCAGGGCAGAGTGAAACCTCACAATAAGGAAACATATTTTACTCTTGGCATGTGTCTTTAACTGTTATCTTCATATGGAGATATTTAGTTTCAAGCCATTTACTATCTCACACTCTCATTTGATGTCACTGGACAGGTAGGGAGGACTTTTGGTGCCTCCAAATTCTGCAACTAAATTATAGATAAGAGTGTAATGGAGACATAAGGCTCCATTTCTATTGCCTGCATGTGTCATTAGGGAGAATTGGTGGTTATTTGGGACCTGACCAAAATATCTGTATTTTTTTCTGTGAAGTAGTTTAATATTGCAATTTTGGGACTTCTTTCATGGCCTTCTTACTGTTGGAGACAAATTTTGTGTGGTTATACCATCTTCTACCCATGCAAGCCTGGTTGAATTGTATCTCAACCACCACTCTCTGATACTCATAATATGGAAACTATTATAAAACTAAATCTATTTATATGTTTACATTTTGACAGTCAATAATTTATTCTGTTTTTCTTGTCTTTTGATTCAGTATATTTTCAAAATCTTTCAAACACAGGAGACTAGAATGCTGATTGATAAAGATGAATATAGAGAAAAAGGCATATCTAAGTAGAAATTATTGTTGTCTCTGTGTTTTTATGCAGATTAAAAGGTGTTTTGTGTGACTCACTTGATTTTCAGTATTTAACATGCTAAAGCTAATCTAAATGATATAAGACGATGTACTTGTAAATAGACAAATTAGCAAAATAAGTAGATATTTCAAAAAATTTGGATGTACAGCTTTAAATCTATGTTTTGACATCTTAAGTTCCTATTTTACAGTTCTTACTGTGTATGAGCTAGCTTTCAAAATTTCAAATTTAAATTTTAATATATTTTTTTATATATCACCTTAGCCCCTTCTTGCAGTGTCAGCAACATTTTCACGGTCATCCTTTTTGTCTACACATGCTCTCTCCTTTGAAGACAAACTCATGGCAGAAATAGGAACTTGCAAAGAGGAAAATTGCTGAGGTGTCTCTCTGTCCCTCTGGAGCAAACGGGTTAGCCATAATGCAGTATGTAAGGGAATAGCAGCAGTTTTGAGATCCAGTTCTAAACGTTCTTACAGAAATTCTTTTATTTTAGTGCAGAATCACCAAATTGCAATGAAAATTTAATCCTGCCCTTTTTAGGGTTTAGGATTCAAGTCTCGCTCAGAACAGCACTGCACCCACTCAGCTTCCTTTAGATTTTTCCTGGGGTAATTTTAAAGACTGTGTGGGAAGAAGGATGGCAGAAAGGAGGAGGCTACAGACCATTTTAATCAATGAGCTGTGGCTCAGAGGTGACAAGGAAGAGCTTGTTAGATCCTGTTCCAGGGCTGCCTTCCTAGAAAGCAGAGTTGAGATGAAAAATGATTTAGCAGTGGAGGTATTCCTAAGAAGCAGGTAGGTCTTTGAGGGCAGTTTGGACAGATGTTCTGTCTTATACTTATGATTCCAAATATGTTTAAAACTGTTTAGAGCTGGCAGACAAGAATGACAGACAATACCACTTTGTTCAGCTGGATTCAGGCTGAGTAGTTCTTAAAAGTACCAGGTGCAATCTCTTTTTTGAATTTGTTTATATTTTTCTTTTTTTTAATTTTTTTCCTTTACCTGATTTAATTATTTGGTTTTTCTTTTCAAATTTAATTGTTCATAAAACTTCATGAAAATGAGGAAATAAATTTGCTGTCAATCTGTGTTCTGGATACTGCAGCTGTTGTCAAGGAAATTTCAAAGAGTTCTTAGATCTCCACTTGTTTAAGAATGACACATCTATTACCTGTATCTAACAAAGCCAGAGATCTCACCATCCAAAAGGTGAAGAGAAATGATCCACAGTTCTGCTAAGTGGCAAAAAGTTCACAAGGTCTGAGACCTACCTGTCCGCAATGGTTTTTGTTGGACTGTGCTCTCAAGGGAAGTTTTCCCTTCTGCTATTTTGTGTCTGGCTCTACAAGGAGAGAGACAGATGCGTAAATGTTATTTAATAACAAGAAGCATAGACATATACTTGGAAAAAGAAAATAAAGGAATGAAATAGCACTGTCTTCAATAGTCACAGTAGTATTGTGTGCCTATTTCTGACTTTTTTATTTTTTTAACTCATGGGGCTGGTTTGCTGTAGAATTATGTTATAAAATGTATGTTCTCCTCTCCTCCAAAACTAAAACCACCTTTAAATGAAAATGTCCTCGCTTACAGTGGAAATTTTGATGATATTTTTATCAATAATCAACTTTTCTAACTAGATCACACAAAAGCACATATCACTTTGATACTAGTTTCTAAGAAAGCTAGTGAATAAAATGTGTTTGTAGTATGGGACTGAGAAATGTCTCATACTTGAGATATATGCAAACATTATTTGCATTGTGCAAGGATTATTAAGTAACGTTATAAAGATGTAGTGTAAAGTAAATTCCTACCATGCCATTTAGCAGCAGGAAATTGAAAATTTTATAATCACATATGGATTAACCTTAACTTTGTTCTCAAGTTATTTTTCATGTCACTTTTATTTTTTCTTTATGTTCATCCTATTTATTCCTCCTCACACATTTTTCTTAATCAGTTTTTTTTAAGTTGCTTTCCTTTTTTTTCTTTTTTTCATTTGTTTTTGTTAAGGTCTCTGTTTCCTTCTCATGCACCTATCTTTCCTTACCTTTTCTCCTCTTCTTGACTTAATTTTTTTTTCTGTGCTTCTTTCCTCAGTATTAACAAAACAAATGATTACTCACCTTTTCTGAAGTAATCAAAACTTTGATATATATTCTTCTATTTTGTTAGGTATTTCCTTGTAATGCTACTAAGAACTGAGGTACAAGTATAGACCATAACAGGAGAAAACTTTCAGGAAAGTTAAAAGACAAGCTAGCTTACAATATCTGAAAGTCATTTCAGTATATTTTAAGAATCCTTTTTACTAAACATTTATCTCCTGGTTTCAGTGCACTACAAATAAGCAATTTTAAATTAAATAATAGGAGGTGAAGGAATAGTATCCCAGTACTTACTAAGATAGCTTGCATTATTTTAGCTATCGAAAGTGTGAGTTATCATGTTGTAGTGACTAGTGGAAAGTAATGGGAGTCAGCAGACCTCCATTCTGCTCATGTTTCTGTCCCATTCCTTCTAAGCCCCTGGTGAATTACTCAGCCCCTGTCTGAGTGTCTGTTTCCACATGCTTCCTTCTCTTTTTTTTCCCCCCTTTAGTGCTCTTCCTAGAATAAAATTGTTGTGAATTACTCTATTATGAATGCAATAGCTTAGACAGCCACAGCAGAGTCAATTGTCAATTTTCAGTGCAATTATAGTGAGCTAGGGGCATAACTTGTATTATTTATGGGGGTTGTGCATCACATGGATCATGAGTCAACCAATGTTGACAAAAATGCTTGACAAATAAATCCATTATGGAAATTGTTTTTAAAATGCTTTCATTTACAAAACAGTTAACATAAGAATACTAGAGTATTTAAAGGAGAATTAACGGAAAACCTCTTTTTTCTACGCAAGAATGTTAATAGGAAGCTTTGATGTTTGATACCAAGAGCTTGATCACCCAGAGATTTGAAGATCTCTAGGGCACAGTTTCTTCATGGTATATATAGACTGTATTCTATAATGCTTATTTTTAGAGAATCCTCTTCTTATTTAATAGTAGGCATATAGAGTGCAAGGGTTACAGACAATAATACTTGACTCTATATTTTATGATAGCATATAAACACCCCCCCCAAAAAACAAAAAATACAAACCATGTGCTCACAGGAATATAGGTTCCATATTATAATCCTCCTCATTGATGGAAGGATATATTATTATTTAGACCAATATTCCACCTTTTGTTAGTGTGAAATGTCTGTTCAACTCTTATAACAGCAGGAAATACTATGCATAAAAGACACATCTATGCACTTTCTCAGAAACTGAGACCATTTTTTATTCTTTTTTGACAAACTTATTTCACCTAATTTTTATAATAGAACGTTTTACTGAGATTTTTTCCCCCTTCTATTTTTCCCAGTATCGTCACTAAAAAGAGAGAAATACATCTAAAATTGAAGAATGAATGCTTTTATAATTTATCAGGGGACAAAACTGTGCATGTGAGCGTCATATAAGGCAAGGGTTTTAAACTCAAAGTTGTGCTATTATCTGTTGTTAGTTGTATTTGCAAAAAACAGGTTTTCAACAAAAGCTTTCTCAGCATGTTGTTAAAATAAATTTTATTTTTGATTTTTTTTCTGATTTCAATATTATGTAAAAATGTCTCCAGTAATTGTAGGATTTTTTTCTTTTTAAATGCTTTTTAACAGACTATTGCTGTGTAGTAGTCATTCATTTGAGAATTTTGATTTTAGGAACCAAATTTTGTTAAACTGTATACCAATATCAGTTTGGTTTCTCTTTTAGTGCAGAATATAACATCACCTCTCTTGAAATAAAGGTGTTTACCAGCAATAGGGAGACAATTATAGCCATTTAGTTCTATTTGTTAAATGTATAAGATCTTAGGGTGGAAGTAAAAACCTGGAAACATATCTGTGATTTTCATCCAAGGAATAAGGCATGATCATCTCATGGAGAACTCGAACTAGTCCACTGAAGAAATATCTGTCTCTGTAGCAAGCAGCTCTTAAATCATGATGTGACCAGTTGCTTTTGACTTTCCAGGTTAAATTAGATGATACATACACATTTCTATGTGGATAAGCAACTTGCAGTAGGATTCCAGAGCACAGATGGAACTCTAAACCTTTGTGCTCATAGCCAGGTGCATTAAGTACTTGTTAAAATCTGAAGCCTCCCATCAGTACCTGCTCTGCTTGTTAGAGTTAGGTTCATTATCAAAAATATTCTATAAATCATCTGATTTCAGACAGCTGGATTTTATGTGGACAATATTGGGCATAAATTGTAGACACATTTAACTGAAGTAACAACAGAACATTTTCCTAGCCCATTTTATGAGACAGGTTGATAGCAATTGCTCAGTTTTGATCAAAGTTCACTAACAGTGATTATTTGTAATCTGAATACAGTTAATTTACACTCAGAGGACTTTTCTGTAAGACACGAACAATCTTTCTTGATATGAATAAAGTACAATTACTGTAAGAGACTAACATTGTAAAGAATCTTAGATGTGGATAAAAGAAATGTAAAAAAATCAATATTATGTTTATAATAATCATATGAAAATAATAATATGTATCAAAGCAATAAAATAATTTATAAACTGAAAAATTAATAATCAGAATTATAGTAATTGGCTAGTTAAGAAGATCTATTACTTGAGTTACTTCTATCCTTTTTTCAGTAAGGTCTAGATTTTCCATCATGAAGAAATAAAACAAAGAAAATCCATCTGAAAAACTAGGAGATCTAGTTAATTTTGTGGTTTTGTTTTTCCTTCTGTGAAATGAAATTGACCTGTCTTTACCACAGTATCATTTAAAATTTTGAATACAGTAATGACTGTTAGACCAGACACCACAAAAAAGACCAAGAAGAGGATTTGGATAGACCGTGTAATAATATAAATAATTACCAACTTTTCATTTGTAGGATGACTATTTTCTAGCAGGTTTTTATTAATTTGAAATTTTCCTTTTCTCTTGTCATTCTGGCTTTTTTATTTTATAGAAACAGAAAAAAACTTATTTTCCTCTGGGAATATAACCTAAGTAAATATGTTCCTTCGGAAAGCTGGTACCCCTAATGTAAGGTAGATAATTTACATTAATTGATTGATTGTAGGTGCTGAACAAAGCATTTCATTTTAAATATGATGCATGGTGCTAAAAGATAGGACTGTCAGATCAATAATTCTCTAGGAAAGGTAACTATATTTCAATGTTAATTGTCTTTAACTTTTTTGTTCACCCAAACAAAAGGTAAACTGAATATATTGCCTGATTCACTTCAAAACATTATTGTTATGTATAAAGCTTCTATAAAGTGATGTCTATTGAAGGAGAAATATATATATTTTCATTGAGTGACAAAACATTATTTAAAAAAAAATAAATTACATCAATCACTGTACTGAATATTTAAAGATTTATATGTGCAAGATTTTAGTACAGAAAGAACATACTTTCTAGTTCTTTCAAGACACTGACAGGGTAAAACAATTTAGTGTGCTAAAACAATACTCCTTCTCAAAGTAAAGAGTAGCCCATTTTCATGTCTGTGAGAGTATGTTTTGCTTTTGTATTGCTAATTGAATCAAGACATAATGTACGCAGCCAAGAATCAAGGATAAAGGACAAAAAAATTCCAGGCTTATGGAGGTTGCAGCACCATAGAGATATAATAGTTATAAAAGATAGTGCCAGAGAGATTAGTGCTAGTCACATCACTGCAGTTCTTAGTATATTAAGTCTTAAGTGGTAGAAAATGTACAAGCAGGTTTTTCTGATTAAAGTAAAGAAATGGTCAACTTCTGACTCCCAGAGGAAACAGACAACAGATTTGAGCTTTTGATATTCTGTAGAAGCGATTAGCTTACTGATTATTTCTAGATAGGATTTCTTGCAAATTTCATTTCTGTAGGTGACAGATACATATGAAACTATAATTTAATTGATTTTTTTACTGTACGGTAATTTAATTGATTTTTGTTCCTTTATGGCCTCAAAAGTTGTAACAGAGGATCTTACTATGCTTCTGAAGTCAATGCACGATGTACAGTACTATGAAACTTGGAAGCAGTGGAAAAGGTCTATGTTGACTGGTGATGTAAACTCAATCTTTTCACAAACTACTTTTCAGTGCAGATCACTGAACCTGCAATAAGATATATGTATGTATGATGACCTGTATAGCCACGTAGGTGTGTTTTACTGCGCTATTATCACTCAGCAAAAGAGTTATTTCAAAGGGAGATGCTTCTAAGCATGTAGACAATGTAGAAGTATTTAATGCCACTTGACAAAACAACAACAAAACCAAAAAAGAAACAAATAAATATTTTTAGTATAATGAGAATAAAATATTTTCTGATTTTCAGAAAGCAAGGACTTAAACTGGACAAGAGAAAAAAATAGATTACAGTCATGAAATTGAAATGGACGAATAGTGTGTGACTGATAAAACCAAATGTGCACCACTGGCAGGAATATTTTTTCAGTATTTTGGCCATAGTAAAATGAGGTTTAACAAAACAGATTAACAAAAATGTTAAATGTTGTATTTACACACACACACAAGAAAGAAATTTTCAAGACATCCAGTATTAAATGCATTCTTTTAAAGAGACCACCACTGAGCACAATAGGTGCTTTCCATTCTACATTATGGATGAACAGATGGTGAAGCTGGGAATAGGTAAAGACCTTGCTCTTTTTTGATATTTTGCTTGTCTTGAATTTAGTTAAAGATACTCCTCAAAGTAGCCAGAAAATTTCTGAAAACCAAAATCTGAGAAGGTTCTATAAGTATTTTTTTGCAAATAGACTCAAAGTAATATATTTTGTACCACTTCACAGAATCACAGAATCATTTTGGTATGAAAAGATCAAGTCCTCCAAGATCAAGTCCAACCTCATTGTCAACTAGACAATAGCACAAAATACCACATCCAGTCATTTCTTGAACATGTTCATGCCTTGCCTTAAAAGAAAATAAAACAATACAAAAAGTCTACTCTTATATTAAAAAACAAGAAGAAAGAAAGAAAAAGAAAATTGTTCTAATCTGCAGATACAAATATTCTTTTTTTTTTTTTTAACATGTGATACTCTCCTTAAAGCTGATGAGACCATTTAAGGAAGTATCATCAGTATTTGTCTTCCATAATCCTAATCATACTAAATGAAAATCAGTAGACTCTGCAAGTCCTATATCGGTATTTGAAGAAATTGACTTAATTATTCACAAACATGTAGGATAACAAATATATTTAAAGAACATTTCAGAATAGCAACTGTTCTCATTTGTGTGGTTTGAGCTCTGCTAGTTAAATAAAGACATTATTCTATTTTTCCTTTTCTCATTTTTTCCTGAGTTTTTCTTGATTTTAGTCCGAGGCTCTGTATAACTACACTACTATTTATTTGTATGACCACAAAAATATTCTACAGCAGTTAAATAAAACCATTAAAAATATCTGCCTTTAAAATATTAAGTATGGCAAAAAAGCAAAGGTGGTGAGGAAGACACAGGTGGATTGAGAACTGGCTGAAAGGTAGAGCTCAAAGTGTTGCTGCAGGGTCTAGTTGGAGGCCCGTAGCCAGCCCTGTTCCCCAAGGGTCACTACTTGGTATAGGCTTGTTCAGCTTATTCACCATTGACCTGGAGGAAGGGACAGAGTGTGCCCTCTTGCAAGTTTTCAGATTATACAGAACTGGGAGGAATGGCTGATATCCCTGAGCACTCTGCTGCCATTCCATGAGACCTGGACTGGCTGGAGAGTTGGGCAGAGGGGAACCTAATGAACTTCAACAAATGCAAGTGTAGGGTCCTCCACCTGGGGAAGAGTAATGCCAGGTGCCAGTACAGGCTGGGGATTTACTTGCTGTAAAGCGGCTCTGTGGAGAAGGAGCTGAGAGTCCTGGTGGACAGCAAACTGTCCATGAGCCAGCAGTGTGTCCTTATGGCCAAGATCAATGGTATCCTGGTGTGCATTAGGAAGAACATTGCCAGCACGTTAAGGGAGGTGATCCTGCCCCTCCACTCGGCACTGGTGAGGTCTTACCTGGAGTACTGTGTTCAGTTCTGGGTTCTCCAGTTCAAGACAAGGACACACTGGAGAAGGTCCAGTGGAGGACTATAAAGATGAATAGGGGACTGGAGCATCATGTCCCGTATGAGAAAAGGCTGAGGGTGCTGGGCTTGTTAAGCTTGGAGAAGAGACATTTGAGAGGGGATCTTATCAAAGTGTACAAAAATCTTAAGGGCAGATGCCAAGAAGATGTGACCAGACTCTCTTCAGTGGTGTCCAGAGACAGTACAATGGGCAATGGGCACAAACTGAAACATAGAAAGTGTGTTTCTCCATCTGCATATGAGGATAAACTTCTCTTTTTTTGAAGATGATGAAGCACTGAAACAGGCTGCCCAGAGATGCTGCGGAGTCTCCTTTCATGGGAGATATTCATAACCTACCTAGATACAATCCTGTGGAGCCTGCTCTAGGTGAACTCGCTTTAGTAGGGGTGTTGGACTAGTTGATCACCAGAGGTTCCTTCTAATCCCAAGTGTTCTGTGATCTTTTTAATAGATCTTTTCAATAGATCTTTTCACAATTACGTGTGTTTCTGACAGATTCAGTGGAAGTCTATGACATGAGAATCAGGTTCTGTATTTCATAGGAGCTTTATTGAGATGAAAGATTGCTTGGTCTCTGCTGTAACTCTCTCCATCCTGTAAGTGTCATGTTGCCAATCTTAACATTAAGTAGCTAGTAAGAAATAGCACTTATAAATGTTGTGACATTGTACTAACAAAGAAATATTTTCTCCATTATTGTCTGTTGTTGTTACAAAGTGACTGCAGAAGATGATTACCTCTTTACCAGTTACTACTGATATAGTATTACTCTGTAAAATTTAACATTAACACTTAAACCAGAGAATTCTGAAATCTGAGATATAAACTGGATTTCTTAAATAGATCACAACCTGTCCTAAGCTATTCTTCATGTCTCATATGACCTATCAGGTATTTATGGAGTGATATTAATCCATTTCTACTGTCCAAGATATGCTTCAGTCAGCATAGTGATACTTCCACTACAGTTACATCAACCAGGAGCATTAGGATAATAGAAAAAGGATACAATCCCAAATGTCAACATATAAAATGTGATATCTGTGATTAATCTTACTAATAAGAAATTATTCTATAAATATATTCATAGAAGCAGAAGAACTGTGAAGCTTTAAATATACTAATCAATAAAGAATTACCATATGAGCAAATACATTTTACCAGCAATCTTGGTCTTTGATTACTGTAGCCTAATGCTCAAAATAGGCTTTTGCAGAAGTCTGCTCACAAACAATACAAGTATATACTTTCCCTACAATTTGAAAATACATCTTGTTATCTATATTATCCATTTGTTGGACTGCATCCTTTCAGTTTGTAGGCCCAAGAAACATACTTTCTACATAAAGCCAAAAATTTATTCCTATAACTACATAATCAAAGAATTACTGTTTTCCCAAATGGAAAGATGTGATGTTTACAGAGAAAACACAAGAATACTATTCCAGAAGAAGGGTTTATAAGAATAGTTACAACTGCTAACACACACTTCCTAGTGAGTGGTAGCAGGACCTGTACTAACTTTTTAGTGCCTATGCAGCCCTTTTGTTAATGACCGGGAAAATGGTGGATACCGTCTATCTTGATTTTAGCAAGGCTTTTGACACAGTTTCTCTGTGCTTGGCCAGCGTCATCTCCTTGTTTGACCCACTTCATCTTCCCTAACGACCAGGTAACCTGCTTAATGGATGAGGGAAAGGCTGTGGATGTAGCCTACCTGGATTTCAGCAAAGCTTTTGAAACCATCTGACACAGCATTTTCATGGAGAAACCAGCAGCCCATTGCTTGGACAGGTTTACTATTCTCTCCTTTAAAAACTGGCAGTGGTCAGGCCCGGAGAGTGGTGGTGAATGGAATCACAGGCAGCTGGCAGCCAGTGGTGTTCCCCAGGGCTCAGTACTGGGGCCAGTCCTGTTTAGTATCTTTATCGATGATCTGGATGAAGTGGTTGAGTGCACCTTCATCAGCTTCATAGATGACACTCAATTTGTCAGGAGTGTTGACCTGCTGGAGTGTAGGAAGGTTTTACCAAGGGATCTGGACAGGCTGGATTGATGGCCAACAACACAAGGTTTAAGTAGGTGAAGTTCCAAGTCCTGCCCTTGGGTCACAACAACCCTAGGCAGCGTTACAGGCTTGGGGCAGAGTGGCTGGAGAGCAGCCCAACAGAAAAGGACCTCAGGGTGCTGGTTGACAGCCAGCTGAACATGAGCCAGCAGTGTACCCAGGTACCCAAGAAGGCCATCGGCATCCTGGCCTGTATCAGCAATAATGTGGCCAGCAAGATGAGTCCTCTGTACTCAGCACTGGTGAGGCCACACCTCAAATCTTGTATTCAGGTTTTGGCCACTTGTTAAAGAAAGGTACTGAAGTGTTGGAACGAGTCCAGAGAAGAGTAACGAAGCTGGTGAAGGATCTAGAGAGTAAGTCCTATGAGGAGCGGCTGAAGGAGCTGTGGTTGTTTAGCCTGGAGAGAAGGAGGCTCAAGGGAGACTTTCTGGCTTTCTACAACTACCTTAAAGGAGGTTGCAGCCAGGGAGGATCGGCCTTCTCTTCCAGGCAACTAGTGACAGGCCTTAAGACCCTTTTAGCTTTTTTGATTTTGCTATTTTTTATAAGCTTTATTTGTAATTATAGTAGAAGTAGATTTTAGAAGTAGGTATATTATATTCCTCACCCCTTTAGCACAAGTAGTTTACACATTCCTCAACCCTCTTACCCCCTTCTATGTACCCCATATCAATTCTACTCCTGAATTCCTGTAGAAAATGTTTAGTCTTTTGTCAAGGTAGGCCTCTTCTGTTCAAGGACATCTAATCCTGGCCCAAACCGCAAGCGTACAGTCAAAAACTGGGTGACCGTGTACCCTTTGTGCTCTGAAGATGATGAAGGTGATGAAGAGGAGGTCCCGAAATACACCCCAGACCCAATTCCCAGGGGGTGGACTGGGGGAGGACCAGAGCAAAGACTATGGGGGGGAAACACTTGGGATTGGACAGATAGTGTTATAAATTGTAACATCTCAGGCAGGGCCTGCGTGCTCGTCCTGTAACATCTATGCCTAGGCACAAATTAAACCCTTTCCTTATCTCACCCTCAATTAACTGCTCTGGAGTTTTCTTTCTTTAGCACCATTAAGACATCAACAGGACAAGAGAAAATGGCCTCAAGCTGCACCAAGGGAGTTTCAGATTGAACATCAGGAAGCATTTATCCTCTGAAAGAGTGGTTAAGCATTGGAACGGACTGCCCAGCGAGGTGGTGGAGTCACCATGCCCGCAAGCATTCAAGAAATGATTAGACCTGGCACTTAGTGCTGTGCTTAAGTTAACATGGTGGTATTCAGTCAAAGGTGGGACTTCATGATCTTGAAAGTCTTTTCCAACCTGTGATCCTACGATTCCCACAATATCCTCATAGGCAAACCCAGGAAGTATGGACTGGATGAGGAGACAATGAGATGTTTTGACATCTAGCTGAACGGCAGATCATAGAAGGTTGTAATCAGTGGCACAGGGTCTAGTTGGAGGCCTGTCACTAGAGGTGTCCCAAAAGTTTCAATACTGGGCTCAGGATGTTTAATTTATTCAAAAATTACTTTTCTATTTTTTCTCACAAAGGAAAGCACCAGTGTTACACCCTAGTCTGCCTTATTTTTGTTTCTAGAAAACAGTTGGGAAAAATTTTGAGCTATTTGTAAATACTTAGAAGATAATATGTAATGCATAGTAAAAACTGAGAGTAAAAACTTGGTGGAATAAAATGGAATTAAGAAACTATCAGCCTTTCTAGACTAAATAGAAGCAGCGGATGTCACATGTCATAGAATCGTAGAACCATAGAATGGTTCAAGTTGGAAAGGACGTTAAAGACAATTTAGTTCAAACATCCTGCTGTGGAAAGAGACACCTTCCACTAGACCAGGTTGCTCAAAGCCCCATGCAACACTTCCAGAGATAGGGCATCCACAACTGCTCTCAGCAATCTGTTCCAGCGCCTCATTACCCTAGAATTTTTTCATAATGTCTAACTTAAATCTATTCTCTTTCAGTTTAAAGCCACCCCCCTAATCCAGTCACTATACTCTCTTCCACATAGTCTCTTTCCATCTGTCTTGTAGGCTCCCCCAGGCACTGGAAAGCCACAATTATGTCACCTCTAAGCTTTCTCTTTTCCAGGCTGAACAATCCCAATGCCCTCAACCTTTCCTCACAGCAATGGTGCTCCATCTCTCAAATCATCTTGGTGGCCTCCTCTGGACTCATTCCAACAAGCTGATGTCCTTCCCGTGCTAGGGACCCCAGAACTGGATGAAGTACTTGAGATGGGGTCTCCAGAGCTGTGTAGAGGGTAAGAATCATCTCCCTCAACCTGCTGATCACATTGTTTTTGATGCAGCCTAGGCCTCCTGGGCTCTGAGGGCACATTGCCAGGTCATGTCCAGCTTCCCATCCAACAGCATCCCCAAGTCCTACTTGGGCTCTCAATCCCTTCCTCCTGCAGCCTGTATTGATATCGGGGGTTGCCCCACCCCAGGTGCAGGCCCTAGCACTTGATTTAGTTAAACCTCATGAGATTCCCACAGTCCCATTTCTCGATCTTGTTCAGGTCCCTCTGGATGGCATCCCATCCCTGAGGTGTGTCAACTGTACCACTCAGCTTGGTATCTATTGTTTGCTACTCATTCTGACATTGTGTCATAAAAAAGAAAAAATATGGCTTTCATGTAGCAGCTGTAAAATGGATCAAAAAAGATAAAACAAGAGAATCATATTAGATGGTTGGATGTCAAAAATGAAATCTGATCTTCCATGTGTCTAGTAAAACTTGGTATTTTCATCAACAAGCTGAATAATAATGGATAAATTTCCTAAATGTGTAGGTAACACTACACAGGAAAGTGTTTCAAGTATGCTAAAATTCGAAAGGATGCTGGAAAAAGAGTAGGTTGGAAAATACTGAATGAATTAAAATAAGAGTGAGGGTGAATAGATATACACTCAGGCATAGTCAACTCCATACATATAAGGCAGGAAACAACCCTGTAAAATAGTCTAATCTATTCTATTCCAATTTTCAAGAAGAAAGAAAGGATTTATTATCTGTAATCTGACTGTTGTTCATTGAATAGATGGACAGTGTGTTTCCTAATTGTACTTGATCTGTATGTCATTTGTATCAAACTCTCAAAGATGTATCTTGAAATCATGAAGATAGGTAGTGCCAGAAATTTTTTATGGGAGAGAAAGAAAGAAAGAAAGAAACAAACAAAGAAAAAAACCCAAACAAACAAAAACACATCAGAAAAAAAAAAAGGATAAACTGACTTGGCACTTTTCACTGACATATTTCAACTTCCACCATCTATCACTCTTATGGTCAATTATTTACACTATACTGGCATCCTGTTGAGACTGAAGCCTACGTGTATGAGACTGCAGAAATATAAGACAGATAAACAGACCATTTGCTGTACAAGACAGGAATGAAAAAAGTCTGTGCTAGGCAAAAGACATATTGTAAAAATCTTTTTCTAGAAATGTGCTGTAGATTAATATCTAATGTGTATTAACTGTAGATAATTTCATAGAGGTCTGTTCTGTTTTGTTTAAAAATTGCTGAAATTCTTGGTAAATTATTGTTGATTTTCCAGTGACAGTGAGATTGACAAAATTTACAGGTGCTTCCATCAAAATTCTGATGAAGAATTCCCCTTGTAACAGTTTTTAAGTCTATGTGAGTCCATCGTATCCAAACTTCAAGTTTCACAAATTAGTTTGAAGAGCTGAGTTGGGTTTTCGGGAGGAAGTTTCCATAGATCTCCTTCCTTGGGAAGAGTTAAGTTTATCTCTGTCTTAATATCTTAACTAGTGTGATCAGCAACTAGAAATTACAAGGAATTACATCTGAGAGAGTCTTTTAAACAGATTATTTTATCAGATTCTTTTCTCAGATTCCTCTGTGGACCCTGCTTCTGCAAGCCCTCTTTAAAACTTAAAATTTCTCCACATCCAGCATTAATTTTGCCTGGTGCTGTCATGTTAACTGCTGTTTCTGGTCTTCCTTAATATATTAGAAGCAGTCTGTGTATTACAATCTGCCATGCTCAACATATAAAACTTTTATTTCCCAGCTTCAATAATAAAAAAATATCCTACAAAAATTGTTCAGATCCCTTTCTACAGGACATGGTTTCCATACTCAGATAAAACAAATATGTAGCTAAAACACCCTTATGCCAGCATTCTGTTGACAGCCAAAATAAGGAAGTTTCTGAATTAGGCTGATGCGTCTCTTTGACAATTCTTTTTCTCTATATTGTTATAGAGGCATGGGTTGTTGTCATATTTTCATGAGATATATCTTTTTTCTCTCCACTAAAATTTCATGAAATACACCTCTACCTGCTACTCCTAGAAGAGCTGCTCTCCTCTACAAGATGAAAATTCTCTGGGATAGGTCCTAACTCTGTTAAATCCACATCCAAAAAGGAAAAAAAAATAAATTATAGACAATACTGTATAAAACTAAAGCATATGCACTGCTTCACAAACAACATGAGCCATTGTGTTCCCAAGACTAGAGGAAGAGAATGCTGACGGTATTTCTGGCACGGAATTCAAATAATGACATGATTGTTATCTGTGCACTTCCATGAAGGTAGCCTTAAATTCCTTGTTTCCAGTTCCTGCTAACCATTTACAACTATCCAATGATCTGGATTTCTATTTATCTGTTGATTCCTGGATTGTAAATTTCTGTAAAGAAGAGTAGGATTAGGCCCAGGAAACACTGTAATAATTCACTCCAAATATCTTTGTTCCCATTTGACATCCTTACTACTCATTCTTTGTTTGTTTTCTAAAGGTGAAATCCTAGATGAGGAGCCAAAAGCTAAATAAGCCTACTATGTTTTTGTCTTTGGATAATTCAGCATTAAAATTCTGTGCTGATTCAAAAAATAACTTAGTTTTTTAGCCTTCTCTGGTCCTCATGTGCATATAGACCCAGCTGACAAATCTACCTTTTTTGGGCAAAACACAATGCAATTAAACACATCTGGAGAAGATCAGAATATATCATAGATATATAGTTATTTTTGAGATTGAAAAGTGCTTTTATGTCATACACTCCATCATCCTCCAGCGCATGATGAATCCCTATAATGTTGCCTTTTAGTGCAGCATCCCATTCTAAAAACCCAAACCTATGATGTGCTGTTTGTCCCCTTGCTAATGATTTCATGCCATAAAACAGGAAAATAGAAATTCTGCTTTCAGCACACATTCAAATTATTTAAAAACTTTCTCTCTATTTAGTCTAATGCACATTCCCAGGTTATGCTTTAGGTGTATATATACTTCATATATCAATGGGTTACTACCTTATATCCATGGGGGAAGGTGAGAGCTTTAATAAGAATAGAAACACTTCGGACAGCAAAATACAGTGGCAGAGTGACATAGCGAAACTTGAGACCTAGTAGTATCATTAATATCTTCTTTTTTGAAAATCAAATGAATGAACTAATGTATTTTCATAATGTATTATGAACAAATCCTCACTTAATCAATTTTGTGATTATGTCAAAGGCTTCATAAGTCAAAGGACTTATGTAACACCTGTCCTGTTAGGAAATCTGTCCTCCAGTTGTGGTGAACAAACTAAAATGTAACCACAATACTTAACATTTTTGCAGATTACCAGGGAGCACTTGCTGCTTTAATAGAAAAAAACAGACAAAGTGAATTAAAATGACCTTGCTTCTTTGAATTAGTGAGAGTTGGTGTGTGCAAACATTAAATCAATGGCTGGCATCAGCCTTGCTCAGCTGCAGCGAGATCTGTAGTAGCCTGCTTATAATTTGAGTTGTAAAGTATTTGTCTTTTACAGCATCCAGCGCTCCCTCTATCCTCCTCGGTACCCACTGTGCTAACACCTGTCTCACCTAGGACTTCTGTTTGAAGGTGGCTTAATGATTTGGCGGTACTACTGCACAGATATACACTGTAAACATTAGATTTCTGCAAGACCGCAGGGCTCTTGCTCTCCCCATCAGTGTGGACTGGTAATGATTGCAAAAATTTCACTGTACTTTACTTTTTAAACTGCTTCTGGGTAAAGCTTCATGCACACATTTTAGGGAAGCTGATTGTGGTGTTTTATTTTCCTGTTTGTTTGCTTGTTTGTTTGCTTATTTTTTTTAAAGACAGCTTTCAGCTACTACCTACTGGATGTTAAAAAAAGTATAGTTAAGTCCATACGTAATAAACAAAGAACCTTTCCTATATAACTCTACTTTACAGGCTTTTATATATTTATAAAATTTCTCAAAAATATAATTCCGTATTCAGGTCTTACAGTATAGATCTCCTTCATTGAATTCATAAGCAGGTAAGAATAGCATCATTCCAATGACCAGTTTCTCCCTTGTTTTTTTATGGGATCATATGAAAAAGCAAGGGGTTTGCTTTGGTTTGGGAGGTTTTTGTTGGTTTTCTTATTTATTTTTTTTCTGGAGAAAACAACAGCAATGGCAAAAAAAGTTGCCTACTGGATGCAAATTATTGATGTGACCACCTGTGATGAAAAGACCCTGGGTAAAATTAAAGAAAACTGGAAAGTTACAGAAATTGCAGGCAGCATAAATGTTAAGGGGAGATGAAAATGGAGGATGGAGCAGGATGGAAAGTTACAGACACAGTTATAACAGTATGGAAAATTATAGGGAGAAAATGAGGTTACTACTCCCTACATGGAATAGGGTCAGGTCAGCATGTCCAACTTCCCACACATGACACATGCTAAGCGGGCCTAAACAAAGGGTGGAAGAGAGTGGAGACACCACAACCACGCTCTGTTGAAATCCTTGCAAGAGGAGGAACTCAGTGGTACCTTATCTCTGACAAACCACATAGCAACTGTCAGCCAAGGGAGGAAAAAGATTTCTTGCTGTTGAACCAGCAACTGTGGCAATGTCACAGATCATCCCCAAAGGTTACCTTGAATGTATTACTGATGTTATCCACCTCCGTGCTATGACCACTCCCCACTGAACATGATGTATCACTAGAGTCATTCAAGCTCCACCTAAAAGTAAAAATTAGTATAAAAGTTAAAAATGGGGAGAAGATAGAGAAGATTCATTGTAACTTCTGGCATCAGTTGATGGGCTGAACCTGTCTCCTACCCATAGGGACAACTATTGAATAGGAAGTCTACTCTGTGCACAGTGAATAATTATCTCAAACTAGGTTTTGTTAGGGATTAGAACTTGTTCATATATTGCTTTGTCTACGTTTTTGCAGCCAGATGCAAATCTGGCAAATCTGGCAATCTTGAAACCTTAACCTGTCACAATTTTCTATTATATTAATAAAGAGTGTTATTCCATAAACTGTTAAGTGTGAGTCCTTCAAGGGCACTGGCAGTTGTTGGCAATGGGTAACAGACTCGACTGTGGTGGCCTTGGAGGGGGTTTCTCTTGTGCTATCCATATGTGTCCCTGGATCTTTCCTGGGCCACCAACAGACCAATTAAAGGTGTGGAGACCTGGGAGTGGGTCTTTCTGTTTGCATGTGACCCTGAAAGCATTAGTCAAACTGCCCTCTGATACAGGAGACTGTTTAGTGAAGGGTCTTCATAACAGGACCATAACTCATAGACTGGTCAGGTACAAGGGCCTTGGCTAACCTGGGGCACTGACAGACTAATGAAACACAAAGGGCTTGGGAAGATTTCCCCTTTTATGTGCCAGAAAATTGACATAGGTAACAGGATTGCCATGGATAGACTGCCACAAAAATATATGTACCCCTGAAAAAATATAAATGTGCCCCTTCCCAACATGGGAGGGATTGGGCTCAAAAGGTTTTGGAAGGATGAAGAGAAAGTGGTGGAATGCATTGAACAATGTCAGGCTAAGCAAAAGTCTGAGAGGGTGTGTCACATATTTCCTTTGTAAGTATATTTCACTGGGAGTTAGACCAAAAAGAGGTACACAGATGAATATGTGTGTTTGCATGTTAACTGCTTTGTACCAAGAAGTTTGAAATTACTTTTTGAGTAGCTGAAACCTGATTTTTTTTTTAGCCTTGCTATTACTCTATTCATTTTTGTCCTTGAAATGCTCCTGTTTAGGTAAGGAGATGGATTTCATCATTTGACTACATATGCACATGTGTATTAACTTCAGAACTTCAATTTTTTCTTCAAGGTCTTACAATACATAATCTTCTTTATCTTAGTTTCTGCTTCTTCCCCTAAAGTCATGCACTATATTAGCATCTATTCCTCTCCTCTCTGTTCCATTTTTTCTATTAAACTGCTTCCCACATTTGAACAAATTTCTACCCTGTAAGCCAGGAACAATCAATGGTTTGCTTCAACAATTGCTGTAATTCTTATCTTTGCAGTCTTTCTATTAACATGCCAATTTAGTCTCCATAGTAATTAGATTGAAGATACAGAAGTGTACATGTGTGCCTACAAGTTTCTTTCTGATTTAAGAATCTCACTGCAGAAGCATTATCTGTTTGAGAATGACACATACACTCAAAACACCTGAAACACACTGGAAAGCAGAAAGCAGTCAGCTTTTCTGTCAAAGGCAATCAAAACAATGATCATGTATCATGTTGCTTCTCTGTATTACACTTGTATACCTCACTAAATGCAAAAAAAAATTTAAAAAATTAAAGGGATCCAGAGGAGATAACGAGTGAGTTATTTAGTATTTTTCATACCTATTCACTTGTTCTTCCAAACAGTTTTGCCTTTTTTTTTCTAAAAGCTGGTATTTTTTTCCTCAAAATGAAAACATTATTTTCACCTCCTCCATCCCTTTCTTTAATAATAAAACAGCAAGGAAGTTTGTGGAGGAATGGATAGAATATAAATGACTTATTAAAAGTCACAAACATACAACATGTAATTCAAGAGACATTGTACAAGTATCTATATAATTTAGCATAATGTGATCACCTGCATATAAATTATTCCTCAAAGATCAAGGGGAGAAGAAATAAGGGGGATAGCTAATTTGAATTTCATTTAGTAAAAGGAAAAATTAGAAAATTGTAATAAAAGCCATTTTGCCTCTGGTCCTTGAAACCATCGTTATAGATCGTTTTAATAGAATTTAAAATAAAATCTGATATATAATATATAATGTCTCTTAAAAGATATGAATTTAGTCATATTAACAGATATGATATTAGATAAGATATTTTCTTAAAATATCTAGGTTGTTAGACGCTGTGTTTATAATGCCTAACAGTGTGCCTCACTGTGTCTCTTTCTGACTAAAAGAGTCATAAATTAATAATACTGGTGCAGGTTTGTTTACTTAAACTAAACCTAGTGTCTTCAAAGTGCTGCACTGCAATTTAGTATTCTTATGCAAGAAGAAGCTATTTGGAGATCTCTTTTTTACAAGCTTCTGTCCACAGTACTTGAGATAATATTTTGCAAATAAAAATATTTTGTGGTCTTTAGCATCTGATAGAAAATGTTTAAGTGACTCTGTTTAGATTCTAAGCTAGTAAAGTCATTCAAGTCCCTGTATATCCTTAAAGGACAAAATAACTTCATCTTGAAGTGACTGGGAATACTTTAAAGCTTAAGGATATACCGAAGTGTTTTCCTATTCAAGAATCCTGAATTGTAGTTTTTCTGAGGAAGAGAACAAATCCTTAAACTTCTGTCAGAAAAAGTCTGACTTTCTATCAGACCTTTCAGTGATATTGCATTCAAATTAAATCCTAACTGTGATTGTTTTGAAATATAAGCAACCTTACCATAAAATGGCATTTTAATAACAGAAAAATCACATATATTAGAGTTTGCATTTATAAAATGTTAACTCTATGACACGCACATTAGGGTTGCAAGCACTTGTTCAGATAAATAACTTTCATTACAAAATGTCTGTAATCAAGTGAAAACTCTTGATGCTTCATCCAACCTTTTTTTTAATTTAAGCTAAATTTGATTTTTAAAGAATCATTTTTGAATATCCAAAAGAGACTTTTTTAGTTTCAGATTAAACTAAATATTCCATTTCATTCCAAATAATTTTGTCCTTTGAAATCATTTTTCTTGTAGCCTTGAGTAGAAAGAACTCTCATGATTTCTCACTTTTAAGATTTTGGGCCCTCCTTCTACATCTTGCACATATTTACTTTAGACCTTAACACAATTTTAAACAATAACATGCAGAGCACAATGAACCACTTACAGGAGGGAGAAAGTAAACCATTGCCGAGTAGTTTTTGCTTCTCTTGGGCAGCATGTTATCTGCTGTGGGCACTTTCTCAACCACAGTCCTGTGTCCAATGGGCTTAAAACCTAAATGTCTTCTTGAATTTTCTTCCTGTCTCAAAAGACAATTTGACTTAACAGATAGATTGTTTCACTGAAGTAAGTCTGAAGAATTTGGTGACATATAGAGTATATAGTAGATAACAGCACATGCAATATTTATAAACATTGACAATCTGAGCTGGGTTCAGGTGAAGCCATTGAGAAGGTAGGGTTAAAGCCCTTATCCTTTGTGAAGAAGCCAAGGGACCAGTGCTAGTTCAGCCAGGTGAAGGAATGTCTTTGGGGTCATCCCTGGTACTGACAGGAGGGACAGGAGGCGTTGGGGTACACAAAGCCAAGCTCTTCAGAGCAGTTCATGACAGGAGGGCAAGATGCAGTGGCACAAGTTCAGCCATGGGATTCTCAGGCTGGAGATAAAAAGCAGCTTTCCCCTAGTGCAGACAGTCCAAAGGTGAAGCCAGAGCCCAGAGAGATTGGTCCAACTTTTACCTGTGAACTTTCACACTTTGACTGTGTAAGACTGAGCAGCCCCACATGACCCCACATCTGAGCCTGGTCAGGGCAGAGTCTGAGTCTGCAGACCTCTACAGATCCCTGCCAGCCTGAATTGTCCTGTGTTCCTTTGATAATTTCATTATTTTTGCAACCACCTAGCACCATGTGTATAAATCATATTATATGTCATTTAGTCCAATGGACTTAGGGTTTGGGTAATCCATGCACTAGTAGATGAAAAATTCACTTTTCAGTTCTTTTAAAAGTTTTACTTTCAGCACATCCCAGTCAATGATGTGTTTCATAATCTCAAGGAGTAGGATAAACTGGCTCTGACTATACAAAGAGTTATAGGGAAAAAACCCTAAAAATGGTCAAAATCAAGTCCACTTAGGCAAATAAAGGGCTCCATACCATTAGTTTTCTGTGGTGGAAGGCTTCTTTCCAGACAGAATTCAAAAGTTTAAGGCAGAGTTCTTGCTTCACTTGAACGAAATCAGTTACTGTGTAAGTACAACAAACAGGATGAGATAAAAATATCCTGATTTCCTTGTTTGTTTTGGACAAACAGTTTCAGTGAAGAGGCATACACAACATCTCCAAGTAACCTTCCTCAGTGTTTCTCTACACTTAACGTATAAAAAAATCCTCTTTAGGTCCAGTCTAAAGCTACCATCTTTCAGTTTTAAAATGTCACCCCTTGTCTTGCCACTACAGGCTCTAGTCTCTCTCCATCTTTCTTAGGAGCTCACTTTATATTTTGAAAGGCTGCAATAAGGTCTCCCCAAAGCCTTCTCTTCCCCAGGTGGAACAACCACAACTCTCTGTGTTGGTTTAAAAGTAAACTGGAGGAAGAAATGAACCCGACTCAAGAGAGGTTACAAGTCAGAGTTACAATTTACTAAAAAAGGGTTACAATAAATGCAATGATACAGGGAAAACCGGTTTTAACCCACAAAGACAGACGTATTAACCCAGCACCCTGGGACAAGAACAGAATGGTGTTTGTCCATCACTGTGTTGAGCACCACGTCGTCCCCCTGGGGGCAAAGTAAAATGAAAACGGTCGCAGTCTTGTCGAGAGTGGCAGTCACAGTCCTGTTGAAGATCTAGTCCTTCTCTGGATCTGACAAATGGTTCCAGAAGTTCCAAACCCCAAGATTATACGGGCTTGGGCTCAGGTGGGAATGTCCAGTACCTCCTTCAGGGTGGGGAATTTCACAATGGGTGATTTAACTCTATGAGTCATGGGATATTTTTGGAGTCTTTGATGGTCTAGGTCATTGCAGCTGCCTATTACTCCAGTCTATTGTGGCCCATTGGCAGAGATGACCCCTCAGGCTGAGTGTGAAGGTGTTATCACAGCTGAGTCATTGGTGTGAAGACAATGAAACACTCCTCTGCCTCGAAGAGTTCTTTAACACCCAGCTTGTAGCCTGAAGTGTCAGATGTGCCCTGGGCAGCTGCTGCAAATGATGTATTATTAACAGTCCATTGGAAATGACATAGACAGTGCAGAATACAGTTTTGGTTATATCCACGTGGTGATAAACTGGTCCCAGCCCCTGTAACTAGGACGTTCTCTCAGCCTTTTTTCACAGAAGAGGTATTCCAAACCTTTGGTATCCCTCCTCTGGACCTAATCTAACAGGTCCACACCTTTCTTGTGCTGAGAATTCCAGAGCTGGACACAGCACCCCAAGCAGAGTTTCAGGAGAGCGGAGTAGAGGGGCACAAGCACCTCTTCGATCTACTGGCCACACCTGTACTGATACTGAATGCTGCCCCAGCTCAGGTGCAGGACCTTGTACTTGATCTTGTTGAACTTCACGAGGTTTGCATGAGCCCACCTCTCAAAACAGTCAAGGTCCCTCTGGATGGTATCCCTTTCCTCCATGCTCAACAGCACCACTCAGCCTGGTGTCATCTGCCAAATTGATAAGGGTGGTCTCAATCCCAATTCATTAACAAAGGTAATGAATAGTACTTGTCCCAGTACATTGTCCCCCTGAGGAACATTGCTCATGACCAGCCTCCACCTGGACATTGAGACATTGACTTGGATGCAGCCATTCGTCCAACTCCTTATCCATGTAACAATCTATCCATCAAATGCATATCTTGACAATTTAGAGACAAGGATATTGTTTGGGACCATGCCAAAAGCCTTGCATAAGTCAAGACAGGTGATATCAGTAGCTCTTATCCCCAAATCCAGTCACTCCATTGTAGAAGGCCACCAGGCTTCGCTAAGGGCAACTTGTGCCTGAGAAAGCTGTCACAGTGTGGAACATCACCCATGTAACCGTGTCTGATCACTTCCCTGTCATCCATATGACCTGACATACCTTCCAGAAGGATCAGCTTCATGATATTGCAGGCTCAGAGGTGAGGCTGACTTCCTCTGACTGTAGTAAAATGCTACTGTCCTAAAGAGTCTTTGTCTTTTAATGCAGGATTATTCTGACTGTGACCATAGACATCTTCTTCTTCTTTACAGTATCTGCTGTCCTTTCTCAATTATTACCTATCTCTAATTGTGCTTCCATTGTAGTATGAGTATTATTTCACAGATTTGTCATTTGTTTTTAGCTTTACTTTAAGATCATTGAGTTTGTTTGCCAGTTTGACAGAACCATCAGTTAGTTGTTTGTGTAATTAATTAAGTGGTTTTTTTTAACTCAAGCCCAACAGATCTTATTGAATTTAATTGCCACTCAATCACAAAGCAAATTCTTCCTGAAATTAAAATCCTGTTTTGCAAAGACAAACAAAGATTCAGCTGTTTCCTTAGGTTGCTTTTGTGCCTGTCCCTGCTACTCTTAAAACAAGAAAACTGGATTTTCTTCTTCATGAATCAGTGATTTTGTTGGGTTTTTTAGATAAACACCTTTTAAATTGAAACACTCCTGTCTGGCACTAACAGATTAAATGGTATATAACAGAGAAAGCGTCTCAGAGATTGCTGCTATATTTCTGAAACATTCTGTAGCAGTGAACCAAGTGAGACAAGTACTGGTATAATGTGGTATACTGGTTTAAAAGTTAACCAGCAGGGGAAATGAACTCAACTCAAAAGAGAGATTATAAGTCAGAATAACAATTTATTAAAATAATGCAATAAGTACAATTATACAGATAGACAGTTGGTTTTAACCTGCAAAACCCAAATATAACCCAGCACCCTGGGACATGAATAAAAGTGGTGTTCTTTGCCCCCCCCCCGAGTCCAAAGTAAAGGGAGAGGGGAAAAAAACCTGCTGGTGGGAGAGCTGCTGCAGTCTGGTCAGAAAATGGTGATTGCAGTCCAGTCGAGGGTGGTGGTCTCAGTCTGGTTGAGAGCGGTGAGCTGCAGTCTGGTTGAGAGTGGTGAGCTGCAGTCTTCCTCTGGATCCCACGAGTGGTGCAAAGGTTCCAAAACTCCCAGTTTATATATTCTCCAGTTCAGGTGGGAGTGGTCAGTCCCTCCCTCAGAGCAGGGAATTCCATAAAAGGGCATGAGGATGCTCAGTCCCTCAGTCAGAGAGGGGAATTCCATAAAAGGGTATCAGAGCGGGGAATTCCATAAAAGGGTATGAGGACAGGAACATCTTCCCACCTCGCAGGCCTCTACTGACAACAGTTTCTGGGAAATGGCATGGAAGGCTATAGAATACACAGTTTTGGGTTACACCCATCCAGTGATGAATTGGTCCCAGCCGTTCTAACCAGGACATGTGGGAAAGGAAAAGGGCACAAATCTTTACATTTGCCTTGCTCTCTGATTATAGTAATCAGCATTACAATCAAGAAAAGAAATGGTCAGTGTACATAGTTTACATTACTTTGAATAGTACTCAGGAAATCTCATTCCTTTATCATGAAAGTTACAAGTGAAATTAACAATTTACTCACATATGAACTTTTTAGAATTCTTCCAAGCTGGAAGTGATTCTTCCTTTTATTTTTATTTAGATTTCTGCTATGGTGTTGGTCCTGTCTGAATAATGCAGAAGTATTTTTGTGGATAGAAGTCAATCATTCTGAAAACTGAAAAATTGTCTTGTTAGTGGGATAGGTGGGGAAAATCTAACTGTAGCTTCATAGCCCATACCAAAACAAGGTTGCACTGATTTCAGTGGTCACACCACTCCTCTAACTCATTGACTTCAATTGAAGTTTTGCTTTACTAAGGATTTTGTGATCACATCCTTCATTTGGACAAAATGGGTCCATTTTTCAAATTGTTGCTGTGTGCTTAGGAAGGTCAAAACTGTATTTTATGTAAGCTAAACTAAAGAAGACTAGGGCTGTAGAGAAGAAAGTGACAATGAGAACAAGAAAGACAGAAGATGAGAAGGGAGGTGGAAGGAGTGTGCCTACTTCCTTTTCCCTTTGAGTTCCTGGGAAGATGTCATCAGTGATCCACTTTGTTTTCACGCATTACTACTCCTAATACTTAATGTTTTGGAGATAGTAGAGAGAGACAATGGCTTTATTTTACTGCTTCACCAGCTTCAGAAATTATTTTTCTATTAATGATTAAACATTGTCATTATCCATTTAAGGCTGAAAGTGTGGCCTAACACAGCTCCAAAATCCCTTATCTCAGAACTTTTGAAGAGTTGTTTGACATCTACCTTTTTGATAATGGTTGTCAAATCTGGAAGCCTGGCAGTGTCAAGCCTGCCACAGCTCTATGCCTCTAATCCCACCAGACTGAAGGAGAAAGCTGGTGAGGCTGAACATGTAGTACCAGTTATGCATACACAAACGCACATACACAATATGCATACATGAACATAGACACAGTAGGCCACGCAGATCCACCAAGGCACAAGCCACAATACTCACAGAGACACAGCTAGGACTTAGAACCCCATCCTTTCCCCTGGTACAGAGACTCTGGAACACACATACACACACATGTGTAAGTGTGAATCTCCTGGCAGCTGGACTTGGACATGCGGTCTCCAGCAACTTTCCCTGGATCTTCCCATCTCTCTCTCACACCTATGCATGCACACACAAATGCCCACACACACACACCAGACACCATGTCTCTCAGTTCGCCTTCATCTTCACAGTTGCTCCAGCACTAGGCTTGGATGCTTGGTCCCTTTGAGAGCCAAACCCTCCAGGTGCCTCACCCTACAATCTGGCCCTGGTTTGCTCTCCCCCCTCGCCATCCAGTTGGGCTGCACATTTGCTGGTGATCACACAGGCACACGCAATTGTACTGGCTACAGGGCTGACACACTGACTCTGACCCACAGTCCCCCCCCCAGCTACATGGGACAGGGTTCCTTACCCAGAAGACAGGAATGGAGATCAGAGAGAAGATAGGATGGATCTTGTCAATAAGGTGTGGAGCATGGCCCCATGAGCATGCTGCTTACGTCTCTCTGGCCCTTTGCATCCCCTTTCTCCTCAGTTTCCCATACTTGCTTTTCCTGATTCTCCTGTCTCTGGTTTATCCCCTTTGCATCCCACAATAAATCTTGCTCTACCCCCTGCACCCCATGAAGCATCCCACTCACGGGATGTGATCCCTGCTTGTAGTAAGACCTGGAGAGCCCCCACAGCCTCACAGTCTGGATGTACCCCAGTCCCGGGGCAGAGGCTTTCTGGGATACCCTGAAGAGGAGCCAGGTGGGTGCTCAGGGTGCTACCTGGGGTATTGACAGCACTCCAACTGTGCCTCCAGGATCCTTCATGGGGGTAGTTATGTTATCTGACCCATCGTTGTTTCTCTCTGCTTCTCTGTTCTCCCTGTGTGGAAATAGAAGTTAAGGATGGAAAAGATCTGTTTAAAATTCCTAGGAAGGAGGCACCTCTGTTGAATGTTGGTTTGCATTACTTGATTTTGACCACCCACAGTAGGATCATATATGACAAGGCATAATCACATCCTTTAGGAAATTATTTTGCTTTCTATTAATTTTACTATATCCTTTATTTTATTATTATCATTTTAACTACGTATTTTTTGTTTCTTTGTTTGTTCAATGTCCTTTTCTTGTACTATCCCCAAAAAAACTAAACCTCATAAACTCTTTTCTTTTGCAGTTCCTCTACTTAACTGAGCTCTGTTAGTTTATTCTAAGAGCAACTGTGCACAGAATTTAATCTCTGCTCATGCTGTTTGTATAATAACAAAAACTACAGTATTTTCTATAGGATTTGGGATAATTTTACTTGGAAAAAAACCTACTGAATGTATAGAATTAATCCACTTTGACTTCCTTGGAAAAAAATTTGTTCTGATCATATATGCTATAGCGAGAACAACTTTGATATAATATTTTTCATGGATTTAAATGTAACAATATGGTACTTGTAAAATAGTCACCTCTTCACATTATCCTCTTTCCTTAGGGGCAGCAAATCTCTAGCTGGACTTCACTTATCAAGATTTGTTGTTCTGTGTACAGCGCCCTCTTGATAACAGGCAGCTATTCAGCATGAGTCTGAGCTTAAAGGTATTTTATGTCCCTTTCTGGCACATCAAGCATGCATTTTCTATTTGCTAAATACTAATTTACCTTTCAAATCATCCACCAGATGATAAAACCTCCCTCATCAGTGCACATATAAAGGCACATATCAGAAAAAGAGCAAATTAAGTTGAGGGCATAGTTCCTCTCCGTACGTGTTACGTACAGACATCTCAGAAGCAGTGAGTTGCCACTGAACTCCTTTTGCTTTATTGTTTTTGTTATAGTGTAAATCTTTTCCAGCTGCAATTTAACAACACTCATAAATGAAGCTGGAGGACCTTTCTCTGTTTACCTCACTGGGGCACCACTGGCATTCTAAAGAGAGTGTAGCTGAGGCTCTTCTTTATTGACAAGACTAAATCACACTAAATCATGATACCAATACAGAAGATGAAGCCACTACAGAATATTAAGCTGCTTGTGGCTCTGAGTTTAGTGTCAAAGAAGGCAACCTTTTGGTGTATTCATATGAAAGTTAACCAAGCAATTGATATTTTTAAATTTTTGTAGGATGCCACTGGAATCTTAAGTTTTCAAAATGTCACGTAAGTCCCTTAATTTTTCTTCTCAAGTTTACATACCTTTTGTGTAAATGAGAAGCCAGACGGGTGATCTTGATATGGAGAAGGCTGAGGTATTCAACGACCTCTTCACCTCAGTCTCTACTGGCACTTAGGCTTCCCAATTCTCTCAAGTTCCTGATCCTCTGGATGGGGCTTGGGTGAGTGAAGTCCCTCCCACCACAAGTGAAAAACAGGTTCGAGTCCACTTGATAAAGCAGAATAGCTATAAGTCTATGGAATCTGATGACATGCATCTCAGGGTCCTGAGGGAACTGGCTGATGTTGTTGCCAAGCCACTCTACATCATGTTTGAAAAGTCATGGCAGTCAGATGAAGTCCACAGTGACCAGAAAATTGACACATTGCTCCCAGTTTTAAAAAAGGAAAGAAAGGAAGATCTGAGGACCTGCAGACGGTAAGCTGGTAAGGCCCTAATTTTGCCCTGTGAGCTTCTTAAAAAGGCTTTGGGGTTTTTTTATACCCTGAGACAGCACAAGGGAAAAATATGACTTTTTTTACGAGGTCAAGCAACAATTTTTTACTGGCAAACTTTAAAAAATTAGGGAACTTGGCGATTTTTAAAGGCAACATCCAGTCACAATTAAGAACTTCACAAAGCATTGATTTAGCAAACTCCAGCTCATCCAACTTTAAGTTACACAGATTCCAAGAAGAGAAAATTAGGAGAGGAAAAAGAGAGAAAGAGAGATAGAGGAAGCAATGGAATGGCTTCTGCTCTGTCAGCCATTCCAGAACTGGGTTAGGGTCTCCAGGTGAGGGGAGTGGGAGCACTGCTTTTGGTGTGCCAGTGAAAGGGAGAGGCTCTAGGGGGTGTGGTGTGGAGCAGAGCTCAGTCTCACCTTTGCAGAGCTTGATCTGTCCCCTCCCCACCACACACCTTAGTTGTTTCAAGCCAGTAATGTTTTTTTTCTAGTCTCTCACAGAGCCTCAGTTCTGTGCCTGGGTAGATCATGGAGCAGATCCTCCTGCACATAAAAGACTAGGAGGTGATTGTAGGCAGCCAGGATGGCTTCACAAAGGGCAAATCATTTCTGACCAGCTAGTGACCTTCATATAAAGGAGTGATGGCAATGGCTGAAAAGGGAAGACGGACAGATGTCATCTATCTAGACTTCTGCAAGGCTTTCAGTACCATCCCACATGACATCCTAATCTTCAAATTGAAAAGACATGGATTTGATGAATGAACTATTCAGTGGGTAAGAAATTGGAGAGGCTGGTGGAGGTGGAGGTTGGTGGAAGCTGGTGATGAATGGTGTCCCTCAGGGCTCTGTCTTGGGACTGGTGCTCTTTAATATCTTCATCGGTGACATAGAGAGTGGGATCGAGTGCACCCTCAGCAAGTTTGCAGGGGACATGAAGCCGAGTGGTGCTGTTGACAACACAGGAGGACAGGATGCCATCCAGAGGGACCTGGACATGTTGGAGATGTGGGCCCACAAGAACCTCATGAAGTTCAACAGGGCTAAGTGCAAGGTGCTGCACCTGGGTTGGGGCAATCCCAGACATGAGAACAGACTGGGAGAAGTCATTGAGAGCAGCCCTGCGGAAGAGGACAGGCATGTATATAAGCAGTTACTTTGTTTCCCACAGTCTGGTACAATGGGAATATTTGTCCAGATGTATAAACTAGGACATGCTAACCAGCCTTTCTCCATCAGTTGCATAATTAGACCCTTCCTGTTGAAAAGTCCTCTCTTCTGTGCTTATCTGAAGTTTTCACTCTGTGACTCATGGCAAGTTCCTTCTGTTGCCCTACAGTGTTTAAGGTAATTGTGATCTATAAGTCTCTTACAATGGGCAAGGTTTTTACCTGAAAGAGGGCAGGTTTAGATTAGATTTTAGGAAGAAATTCTTTACTCAGATAGTGGTGAGACACCGGAACAGGTTGCCCAGAGAAGCTGTGGGTGTCCAATCCCTGGAAGGCCAGGTTGGATGAGACCCTGAGAAACCTGGTCTAGTAAATGGCATGCCTGCCTATGGCATGGGGGGTTGGAACTGGATAATCTTAAAGGTCTCTTCCAACCCAGGCCATTCTGTGATTCTATCACTCTATGCTTCTATTCAAGGATATCAATGGAAGATTAGAAGAATTTATGTAGATAAGCTTCAGCATAGCTTTCCAAATAGATATTTTTGACACAGGTGTTAACTTTTGTCAACACTGTCCAGAAAATGTGTTTGGAACTCAATCCTGCAGGGTGTGAACACATTGGGTCTGTTACAGTAAAACAGAAAAACACATGCTTGAAATTAGGATGCATATAAACTCTTTTCAAAACTGCAGAATGAGAGATTTTTCAGGATGAAGGTCTGTGTGAATATGAGACTACTTTAAAATTCATAAAATATTCTCAAATTTGTCAATATTCTTAATAGAGCAATGAATTGTTTATGTTGTTTTGTGAAAGAGGGAAAGTTTAAGGGATGGACAGGGCAAGTTAAGGGCTGGGGAGGGCAGGTCGGGGGAAAAGGGAGGGGAGGGAAGGAAGCATTTTAAAACATTTGAAATTTAAACAACTCTAAGAAATTTATAATAAAAATTTTAACATTTAAATTAACAAAATTAAGTCCGGTATAACGTTTGTCAGTACTAGTAAACATTTCTGAAATATGAGGGAAAAAAGAAGATTTAGAGGCAAAGACATAAATATTATACTTGTTCTTAGTTGTACACTAATAAATTACTAAGATACAGGTTATTTACCAAGACCTTTTGAATTGGAAGTTGCTCCTTTCTTTTGTTTATGGACCCAAACGTGATCAGTCTTTACCAGCTTCACAGAAACTGTGTTACCACATAGAGATTACAAAACTGCCATTTTACTTCACCAAGTTAAATGTCATGAAGTCAAACTGTCCTTTCAATTTTGCCCTGGTAAACATAAATTGCTGATAATAAAATGCACCTGGTAAATTTCTAAATAAAAAATGTCTTTAAGAAGCATTCCTACAAGGAGGGGCTTTATGATGCTTCAGATAATTTATTATATTATTATTTGCAAGTGCTGGTTGCTTGCAAGACTAATTTTTGGATGTAAAAATAAATAGCTGACTGAGTTCAAGCACTTAAGTCATTCAGTTGCAATTACTATCAAATAGACATTTGAACATACATAGTTTTGGGTGTAACATTACAGCATTTCTCAACTGGCACAAAATCAGATCAGATACAAAATGAAAAATATATCCAAGTGGGATTTGAATTATTACTAATATTCAATAAATTATTCTCCTACTATAGATAAAATAGTAAAAACACCTTTAGAAATATTTGGAATCTAAATATTCAAGATGCATACACATACACAACATAGCCTCTATAAAATTAATATACATGAATTAACTACATGTATGACAAACTTACGGTGTTCAGTGTTTTGTTTTATAATTCAAGGCTCTAAAGAACAGATTTATCATGAACGCTCTGTGACTTTGGAACCGTAGTTAACTTAATGTTTTCAGATCCTAACATGCAAACAGACAAAAGTTTGTTGGTTTTTTTTTAAGAAACTGTAAGTTGCAAGATAAGATATGTCACATGACTTTACAGACTACAGTTTACACAGTCCATCATATAGAAAGAACTTGGAGTACTAGTCAAGACACTTGTCTTTTTCTAGTGCACTTTACCACCACTTTGGAGTTAAGTCACCAAAATGTCTCCACTTTATGAAATGGGACATTTAGTAGGCCATGGATCTAGTGCAATAAGTTTAGATAGAGAGATGTTTTAATTAAGAGAAAAAATGAAGAACAGAGAACTTCGTGTCAGTTTTAACTTTGGATTAGTTTATTTGAACACAAATAGTATTTTCATTTAATATAGCATTTTGGAATTCAAGAGAAATTATATCAGTGAAACAGATCTTTTACTGAAAGACCTAAGCTGTTTCATCTTTTTCAAAACATTTATTTGACAAAAAAAAAATTAATAAAAACTTTTACATTGCTCTGGTATTTATCTAACACTGGGAAACCATTAACCAATGACAATATTCAGGTGCATTGACATTTATCAAAGTATAAAAATATTATTTTACATTTTATGATAGAGTTTCTGTTATGGATACAGGGTTCTGCTTATGTAACTTGTTGCTTATGAACCCTGTGAATCACTTTTCCTTATGGCATGATACCTGCTATAGCAGAAGGAATTCTACCTGAAAGTCAGTGTGGTTTCAGAGCCAACAGGAGCACCACAGACATGATATTTGTTCTCAGACAACTGCAAGAGAAGCATAGGGAACAGAACAAAGGTCTCTATGTAACATTTGTTGACCTCATCAAGGCTTTCGATACTGTGAGCAGAAAAGGTCTTTGGCAGATTTTGGAACGTTTAGGTTGTCCCCCCAAGTTCCTTAAAATGATCATCTCTCTTCATGAGGATCAGCACGGCCAGGTCAGATATGGCAACACACTTTCTGAGCCCTTTCTAATAAAGAATGGTGTGAAACAAGGCTGCGTTCTCGCTCCTACCCTATTCACAGTCTTTTTCAGCATGATGCTCCAAAGGGCCACTGCAGACCTCGATGATCAGGACGGTATCTACGTTCGATATCTTACTGATGGAAGCCTATTCAACCTAAGGCGACTGAAGGCCCACACCAAGACCTTAAACCATCTTGTCCAGGAGCTGCTTTACGCTGATGACGCTGCCCTTGTTGCCCACACAGAAGTAGCTCTGCAGCGTTTAATATCCTGCTTTGCAGACGCTGCTGAGCTTTTTCAGCTGGAAGTCAGCTCAAAGAAGACAGAAGTTCTCCATCAACCTGCACCTCAGGAAGTCTTCCATCATCCCCATATCACCATTGGCAAATCAGAGCTCAAATCAGTCCAGCAGTTCAATTACTTAGGCAGCCTCATCTTCTCAGATGGTAAGATTGATGGGGAGATAGACAACAGGTTAGCAAAGGCATATAGTGCTTTTGGAAAACTCCATAAACGAGTATGGCGTAATAAACACTTGAAGAAAAGTACCAAGATCAGTGTTTACAGAGCCATGGTGCTGTCTACTCTCTTATATGGTTCCGAATCATGGGTCATCTACCGCCACCACCTGCGTCTCCTAGAACGCTTCTATCAATGCTGTCTCCGTACAATCCTGAACATCCACTGGTCAGATTATGAGAGCAATACATCTGTTCTCGAACAGGCAGCTATCACAAGTATTTAGGCCATGCTACTGAGAACGCAGCTGCGCTGGGCAGGGCACGTCTCCAGGATGAAGGACCACCGCCTCCCTAAGATCTTTCTTTATGGTGAACTTGCCCCTGGCTGCCGCAAGAGAGGAGCCCCGAAGAAAAGATACAAGGACTCCCTGAAGCAACAACTCAGCCTCGGGCATATTGATCACCATAACTGGTTTCCTCTGGCCTCCAATCAGGAGACCTGGAGACACACCATCTATAACGCTGCTGATGCTTTTGAGAAAGCACGCAGGATCGCCCTTGAGGAGAAAAGACAACACAGAAAGAATCGAGCCCTGCAGAATATACCACCTCAGGAGTATTTCTGCTGTGCCTTTTGCAACCGGACATGCCTATCTCGTATTGGCCTTTTTAGCCACCAACGTGCTTGCAACAAACGTGGGTAGAGCCCTTCCCAAATCTTCGTTCGCGAAGCCTAGCCATGACATGACATGGCATGATTTCATTGTAACATACTTGCTATACCGTTCAGTTACCTAAATGTTAGTGATGGGATAGGATGTTCATTATGCTTTGATCAGATGTTCTGATTACTTACAAGTTGAAAAAAGAAACAGTCTTCAGAAGCAAGTGATAAAGAGAACAGAAAATTATTCTAAATGGTGGTGATGTGGTAGATGAAGGGAAAAATGGAAGAAGTTGTAGCTGATTTACTGTTACAGTCCTAATACATGGTTTGACTAGAGAAAAAAATATGAAAGTAATCACTCTGTTTTAATCAGGTTATTCAAAGAAAACAGCTGCAACTATAAAGTTGCCATGTAGCCTGAAAATGAGATACTGAATTTCCTATGAAATTTACTGCAGAATCGTCAGATACAAAGAAGTCTTTCTCCATTTTTCTGCCATTTGGAATAAAGAATCAAAATATGCTCATTTCTCTAACAGTTAAAATACTTAAAAAGCATAATAGTTTATGTACCTCTCTGCACAGAAAATTTGAGCAAGAGGACTTTGATAGGAGTAGAGGGGAAAAAGTTTGGTGGCATCTGTGCACTTAGCATAGCCACAGCCCCTGGTAGCCTTCAAGCTTTTTTGGAAATCTGAGCAATTTTACCAGCATCCCAATGAATTCATGCACTTACAAAACACATTTCTAAAACTGGTATGCTAAATAATGATTACACTCTTCACATATCTGATTTCTGCCTTTCCAGATAGAAGCAAGGGGTATAGGAGCACATGCTGACTTTGAATCTCACATTGGCCCAGAATGTCTCACGGCTGTAATTTTCAGCTAGGAAGAGGGACATTACTGCCCAGGTTTACCTCTGGTTGCTTATGTTCCCTTCACTGTGAGGTGACAATAACAAGCTCTCAAGTTTTCTTTTCTTCCATTCTCCCTTACTACTTCTCTTTCCCTCCCATTTGACATGCTAGAGAGAAATTATGTATCTGATTAAAGCAACTAAATTCATTACGGTTCTTATCACCAGAAGTGATAGTGTGTAGCCTATAGAGATCATTAGTAACCACTGAAACTGTTAAGAAAGGACATTATTCTCTAATACCATGTCATACAGTGAAAGTGCTGTAAAATGTAAATAATTAGAAAATCTTTGCAAATTAAATCCTGTTCGTACATTTTAGAACCTGCTGTACACGTCCAGGGGTCCTGACACGTACTCATTTTCTGGAGTCTGACATTTGAATTTATTACATTTCAATATGTTAAAAATAGCATAATATCAACAAAAGGACAAGCATGGGAGATAAAAGTACAGTGAAACTCTTTAATTAATGTTAGAATAACCTTGGGAAAAATAAGAAATGTCAGTTTTCTCTGTGGCCCACAAAGAGGAGACTGAGTTTAGTCTCCAGATACAGAGACAAGCAATTATGATTTGTTTCTTAGGAACAGGGAAGTTTATAAAAAAATGGGCCTTCTTCATTCAGCATTTTTGAAACATGAGTGTGATACTGAATTTCACTGACTCTCAAAGTAATAAAACTCCTGATCCTAAATCCATAAAAATCAATAGTGGGATTGATGCAGGCATTACCTCTCAGCTTGAATCATTTTAAAAGTTATGTCAGTTGCCACTTTCCCACCTAAAGAAGCATTCTAAGTTTTAAGACAAAAAACCCCACTAAGTTACCATGTGATAGGCTACCAATACAACCACTTTAAGATAGTTGGAACTGGTTCACATTTAACCTGCTCACTTTTCTTCCTTTATACATAATTTTAGTGAGGCAATGTTATTTTCCTTAGATGTATGCAAAGAACCCTTGACTAAATTGCATTATTGAATCTTCCTGAGAATGTTATTATTTAATGCTGTAGCAAATTTTCATTATCTATGTTTTATATTGCAGTGGCATCAGGCCACTATTGCATTCTCAGTGTAAAGCAAAGGGATGCTAGTATGTAGCAGGGGAAAAGGTAACACTAGGACAGGAATGCTTTGGTGACTTCAGTGGTCAAAAGCTGCTCAGTAACAGGTAGGAGTATGTTCGTTGCTACACAGTACCTTTAATCTTACTGATGTTTGGGTATATTCATCACAGGTTTAGTTCTGTGCTGCTAGGGTAATAAAAATAGTTGTTATTCAAGAGATATTTTGAACTCATGTATTAAGGCACTTTCTGAAATCTCTTCTTCATATCCACTCACATCCCTGGTGTCACTGCTGAATATAAGATCTTACAAGTACAGCTGCAGTATCACCATCTGTAACTGAGAATCTATTCACTCATTATTAATTATAATTTCTTTGGACTTTTTAACAGTTTTCTTTCTCAACTTCTCTATAAATAATTTCTAAGACATTTAATAGAATGGTAAAACTAAGCTGAGTTGCCTTTTAATCTGCAATAAAACTGCTGCTAGTAGCTAGTAACATTAGTCTATGGTATCCTAATATGCTACATATAATTAGTGCTAATCTTCAAGCACTTAAACCATTACAAACTGCTCGAACTGTCTATTCATAACCAGCTATTAATTTATAAAACCTTTCGTGAGCAGGGAAATGGTTGTAATCCCAATTGGAATCCTCCAGATAGGGAAATTGAAAAAATCAGCAGACTAACCCATCATTAGAGAAGAGCCTCTTATTTACGAGAAAAAGGAAAGAATATGAAAGCTGAAATGAGATTTGACAGTCACCATGACCTGGAAAGAATTTGAGTAAAGTTAGCTTGGTCAGGCAAACAGAGTATAACCTTGACCATCCAGTTCTTCTACAGAGAAGCAGATCCAAAATTTGTTGGCTAAAACAGTTGCTAAATTCACTTTACTTTCTGGACTTTCTTAGATGAGGTCAGGTATTACATCGCAGAGTGGTACTGGGCCTGTTGTGCTGCATTAGACAAGGAACTTTGAAAATTCTAAAGACGAAAATATTTTGTATGGACTGTGCAAAAATCTAAAGTAAAATAGAGAGGTACAGTAGATCTTGGTAAAGCAAGACTGATTGATACTCCTGCTTTATGAAGAAGTATCAAATTATTATGAACACAAAAGAGAAGGAAGAAAAGCAGATAAATTATTATTTCTCTATGCAAAGAAACAAGACTCCAGAAAATACTTTTCTCTGAGAACAACCTTTTCTCATTAGGAATAAATTACTCCAATCACTTACACAACACAGCTATAATCACAATAAGGAGCAAGCAAGGTTGGGGGTTTTTTGCATCTCTGTTTCTTTTACCCTATTTTAACAATAAAATACAACTGGCCATTTTCTGTTCCTCTCATCTCAGCTGCTTAAGTGTGGCAAGACTGAAAAGTACTCCAACCTGTAGTAGTTTATCTATCACGCCAAATATGGTTAATTTAAATTACCATTGTAGTACTCTTCCCAGAAAATAAAACATAAGTTTCATATTCCATTTCAAAATTCTAAGCAGTAAACCTGACAGGACAACTTGATTTTGTTTTTAAATCAATCAACACAATAAAAAAAGTGAAGATGCAGTGACTACAGTATATTGCCTTCATTCACCTCTTTTGAACCTGAATTCAGCCTTACCTTAATAACTACCATGTGGGACAACTCCCTCATTACCCACCAGGAATAATAGATAGATGGTCTACCAACAGTAAGAAATGTGTTTGAGGGGTTTTTTTGTGTGACAAGTTACATGACTCCACAATAGTAGTTATTACTTTGTGGAGATATTCACACTTCTGCAATTTCTGACTTAAAAAAATACAAATCCTTTTCTAAATAAGTACACCAAATAGCATGTGGATGCTTTCAGAGCAGTCTGTATAGGTCCGCTTCTGCTAGCTGGTCCACATTTACAAGTTGACAAAGCCACTATTTTAAGCAGGCCACTTAGTAAGAAGAAAAAAAATCAGTTGGTGTTTTATTGCAGGTTCCTAGGAGAGTAATTCTGTTTACTCCTGTTTATCACACACTAATGGCCAGAATGTAAAACTTAAAAATATGCATAAGGAGTAGGTAAAACAAAAATTTAATTACACAGGAGCCAGGCACATTGTTGCCCGTAAACAAAGACACAAACCAACAGAGTGTCGGTTTATGC